>NW_008796218.1:3145468-3156532 GCF_000699145.1 Aptenodytes forsteri
AGGTCCCTCTGGATGGCATCCCGTCCCTCTGGCGTGTCGACTGCGCCACTCACCTTGGTGTCATCTGCAAACTTGCTGAGGGTGCACTCGATCCCACTGTCTGTGTCATTGATGAAGATATTAAATAGTACCAGTCCCAATACAGACCCCTGTGGGACACCACTCGTCACCGATCTCTATCTGGACATTGAACCGTTGACCACTACTCTCTGGATGCGACCATCCAGCCAATTCCTCACCCACTGGACAGTCCACCCATCAAATCCATACCTCTCCAGTTTGGAGAGAAGGATGTTGTGGGGGACCATGTCAGAGGCCTTACAGAGGTCCAGATAGATGACATCTGTAGCCCTTCCCTGTTATGGGGGACCGTGTCAAAATAGTTCCCTACTGACCCTTTATCTGCCCGGTAGCATGGCTGGGTGATACACACACCCATTGCTGCTTCGCTGGTGATGAAGTAGCAGGTGTTGCCCTGCCTTCTTCTTCTGTACTTCTCTTCCTCAGCTTCCTTGCACTGTGGTATGACTCAAGAAAAATGGAAGTGCAACTTTCTACTCCTTTTGGAGTAGTAAATTTTTTTAAAAAAACAAACCAAATGCTGTTCTCAGAGTGGCCCGAGATCTGTATTTAAGTGTGGCAGCACATGTAATTTTGTTTTCCAGAGTTTTTTAACCACCTACATGTGGATAAAAATTTTTTGAAGCACCTGTCTCTTGCTGATTTAAATGTAATTAGGTACCAAGGAGCTTTGCAGATTTAAGCCATTCCCAAAAGGAGTGTCGCAATGTCCAATGTGCTGTCTGGTGAGGAACAACAGAGTGAAGCACTTTGGGTGTAGTAAGTCATAACTTACTAATTGCTGGATTAAGACGAAGGAAGTAAAGAGCTTTTTAGCAGGCCTCCATGTTTTGGGGACCTGGAGAACAGAGGGTTTTACTTTGTATGAGGCTCATGTTATGCTGTGCAGGAATTCCCAATTCAGGGTAAAAAATACTGCAAGTGCCCTTTTACCATACAGCCAACAATTAGCTTGCTGCCAGTAGGAAAAACAATCATTAAGTGGTGAGTGAAAGTAGCGTCAGAAACGGACCTTGACAGAGTGGTAACATACAGTTAGACCGAGTGACATTCTTCACACCTGCTGTGGTGCATAACAGTAGCTGGCTGACTTAACCCGTGGCACTACAAGCAGAGCATTGTGCTGTGACACAGTCTGGACAGCGATTGAATTACACACCGATTAGGTCTTCGGCTTCTCTCTGTCAGTGTGGACAATGAAGAATCAGAGAAGTGGACATGAGAGCTTTAGTAGGCCTTGTGCTCTCGAACGGAGGAGGATTAGTTTGTAAATGGTAAATTGTGTTGGGGCCAAGAGTCGTAAAACTGAGCTTTTGCCCTTCTGCTGCCTCAAAGGCACAGGCTTTGCAGAAAACCCCTTCTCCCCCCTACTTCTACTGACTGCTGTGATCAGGGGAGGGGTGGACACGTGGAATCTGCTCCTCCTTTTCTCTGCCAAAAAAAGAAGACGACACTGGTACATTTGTACAAATTTTGCCCCTCACTATCTCTTACTATCTTTTCTTAGAAAGGGCATGGGATTGAATTAATCAGTCTTCTGCCATTTCCACAGGGATGCGGATTTGCCTCACTAGGTGCTGCTGGCTGGTTCACTGCCTGGTAGAGGGTGTCTCTAAGACCTGATTTAACCTGAAGCATACGCTTTCTCAGGAGGTCTGCAGCAGGGCTGAAGAATTGCAAATGTTGCATCCTTTCCCTCCTGTCATCTGCTTCCACATGACTGCAGTGCCTGTGCTGTGCTCTCGGCTCACTCACCCTGAAACGCTTCTTGTGTTGGAGGTTTGTACTGAGCTGGTACAGAGCAGACTTTGCTTTTGGTGGCAGTATCCCTTGTTGCTGTGTTGTTCACGGAGAAGATGAGTTTATCCTTGCCTTTATTCCACTGGGACCAGCTGCTCTACACACAGGAACCAAAAGTGGCAAGTCTTCTATATCCTCTTTCAATTTTCAACTGAAGGTCTACATCACCTGAACTTCTTGGGTTTTTTGGAGAGGTAAAGCTTTTTTTTTTTTAAAAAGACACGTTGAACCCAAGCTGGAGAAACAACCGCATCGTGTGGCTGATACAGTGCATGGGTGTACAAAGCATTCCCATTCCATCTGGTCTTGCACATCCACTCCCTGTACATATTAAATGTAATAGCTGTTAGGCATGAGTGTAGACCTGGAGATGGGCAGGACTAGTTTGCCATGCAGACATTTATCTGATGGCCCCCATCCTGTTTTCTAGAACCAAAGATTTCACTGTGATAAAGTGGACATCTTAAAGCATTGTAGGAGATAGGGGGATGTAACTGCACTTAACCTGAGCTTGGATTAGGGATATCTCATGTCTTGGAGTTTGCCAGTAAATAACAAAGTATATGATCAATGGAAATATGACCTTCTTAATCTGTAACTACAAAAAAGAAAAGGACAGTCTTGAAAATCCAGCAATCTTTCAAATCATCTTAAGGCATATTGACCCTGAATCATCACAGTGAAATTCAACAGGGGTGTTCCTATTAGTGATCTAAGAATATAGATGTGGTTGAATACATGGAAAACTGTATCTTGTTCCAGTTATCTTTATTACTGTAATAAATGATACTAACTCTCTCTCCCTCCAGACCTTATCTCATCTCTTTATAGTGTTAGCATTTATTTTGTTTTGAGCTGGGAAGCAATGCATACCTAGATACTGTAAGATTGTAAGAGGCTTTATGAGTATACCATTTAAAAATAATTACTTGTGTTCTGGTCACTAGTTTGAACTGAGAAAAGATACTTGTATTTCATACTCGTGAAAGCAGTAGCAGATTTGCTATAATACACCAGTTCAGAGTAATTTGCTCATAAACTATCAGTTCCAGAAAACTCCCAAATCTCTTGCACCTATTTTCACTAACAGGTGTCAAATCCTTAGTACCTCCCAAAAGCTGCTCACAAGTCTGTAGGTATGAAGGCTTTGCTTTGGTTTGTTTTTTTTAAAGCCTCGTAAAAAATTATGAATGAGATAAATTCAGTTGTTGCCTAACATAGTCACTACTGATAACTGATAGTTCATTTTCAAAATTGGAAAATAAGAGCTATTCTAAGTAGCCACTGTTTGTTTTAACACTATGGAGTATTTCAAAGGTAAGTTTTAAAGAAAAAAAAAAGAAAAACAGTCATTCACTAGTGCTGATACAGGAATGACAGAGGTTAATACCACTGACATCATGTTGGAACTGTATAGCATTTTGGTAATGGTTATTAATGCCTTGCTGCTGGGAGACAGACAGTGCCAGCTGCCAGTTAGTGTGGTGCCTCTCTACGGGTGTGCCTAGACCTCTGCTCGGAAAGGAGAGGGGCATGAGGAAGGCTCGAGTCTGCTCCCTACCTAGTCATCCCTCCACTGAAGCGGGAGGAGAGGAGATACTGAGAGAAGGTAATTACAGCACCTTGCTCCTGTCTCTGCTGACTTCAGAACAGGTCTCGGAGAGTGAAGGAGGAGCAGCAGATGTCTACAGAGCCACGTCCAGAAGGCACTGAGGACTTGTTTTCAATTCAGATCTTCAGGACTAAACTCAAGATACACATCCTTTAGAAGAAAATGGCAAGAAATTCAGCCAAACATGCATAGAAATGATACCAGTAGGCCTGGGGAAGAAGCCTAGGTTCATGTAAGAGAGCCTTAGAGCTTTGAACATCAGTGGAAAGAAGTCAAAAATGGCATAGAGTGAAGGAAAAAAGCCCTTGAGAGGAAGGGGAAGGGACTTTGTAATGGCAGAATGATGATGGATATAGATCAATTAATTAGCTTTGACTACATCATATTCATTGTACATCCAGATTTGTAGGATTAGCTGCCTCACTTGGGGCTAGCTATTACTGTGTGTAATACCTTTGAATTTCATCCACCATAAGGGAATGAAACAGATACAGAAAGGTGCAATATGTCAGTGCACTGTATCAAATTGAGAAAGGCATTTTTAGCAATCTGTACTGAACACAGGTTTAAGCCAGCATTAGATTATTCCGTAAGTGTATTGTTGTTATGACAAATCTGAAAGGAGCTAAAAGCATGTCAGTAGATGAAAAAAGGAAAGTTTTATTTCCTTCCCCACAGCCTGGACCCAAAATAGGATTGCCAGCCAGGTTTACACAGCCTGGCCTTGTACCACGCAAGCACCCTCTGGTGAATGTGAGTGGAACAAGTAGACATCAGCTGTGAGTCCTGCGGGAGGAACCAGCTCGCCAGGCCTCTCCAAATCTTTCAGCTTCTGGATCTCTTTAAATGCTGGTGTAATGTAACATGAATAATACACTGAGATTGTTTAGCAAAGAAATGCCTGATGGCCCAAGGACATTTTAATGATAACCGCCATCTGATGTGCCACACAGACTATTGTATTCTTTTTCATGCTAAGAAAAAAATAGTATATTACTACTTATAGGTGTTTTCTGAAAGGGAAGATGAGTGTTCAATTGCATGAACCTCAGATTTGGGGACACAATTTCATTTTAAAACCCATTAATTTCACACACTCGTTAATTATTAGAAATAAATGGAAACTTCCATGTAATATTGTACATGTTCTCTCCAATTATGTAGCCTAATACTCCAACACAATGATTTGTACGGACATTTCATTTTCTCTGACCACTTTTACTGATAGAGTTTCCCATACAAATAGTTTTCAGTCAGTTGCCTAATCTTCAGTGCAACATCCTGAGCTGAACTAGCAGGAGCAGCAGATCAAGGGGAGTGGTTCTTCCCCTCCCCACAACATCGTGAGAAACAGCATCTGAAGCATTGTGTCCAGTTTTGGTCTTACCTGTACAAGAAAGACATTGTCTTGTCATTGCCACCAAGGCGAGGGGCTGAAGCATGTGATACACCAGGAGGGAGCCGGGCTTGTTCAGCCTGGGGAAGAGGAGGTGAAAGGGAGGCCCTGTCTATCACTGTCCACAACAACCTGCTGGGAGGGTGCATAGAAGATAGAGTCAGACTTGTCTTGGACAGGATGAGAGGCAAGAGGCCCAAGTTGGAGCAAGGGAAATTCCAACTAAATGCTAGAAAAAATATTCCCAAAGAGCATGCTAGGTTGTGGAACAGGGGCCCAGAGAGGAGGTGGCATCTCTGTCCTTGGAGATGCTCAGAATTTGACTGTACAAGCCCTGAGCAACTTGGTCTAGCATGGCTCTGCTCTAATCACGAGACTAGAGACCACTGGAGGTCCATGCCAACCAGTATGTGTCTGTGGTTCTGTGGTAATACTTTGAAATTAAAAAGATAAATGGAACTATTCATAGAGGGGTTTTTTTTCCTGTGTAATTCATAGTGCCTTGAATTCCATGTAAATGGAGAACTTTCTGATGAAGCTTGCTTTGCAAGCAGTTTATCTGGCATAGAGTAGATTTGGGCATGCACTGGCATGAAACAGCAATTGCAAAGCCAATAATGCAACTAAGTGTAGTTAACAGTCTTTTCATTTTTTTATTAAGCCTATCTCAGCTACAAGCATCTTCCATAGTAACTTTTCAGTGTCATCATAACTGCAGTTAAATTGTTTGTCCGGTTTTAAGGATTTTCTTTAATGGTAGCTGATTAAAATAGTTCATGTTGTTCTTTCCAGTCACTCAGACTTCTATAATTATTACAATTTGCAAAGAAAAAGTTGTGTAAAACATGACTCTCTTGAAGAACGTCAGGATGAAAATAACATTGGAATTCTGTATTTCTTCAAGAAAATAGACTCTTACTTGTTAACCTCTAATCTTTGATTATTCTTTTACACTGTTGGTAAATAATATTTAGATGATTTCAATTGCAGGGACTCAAACCTGGCTTTTCATTTGCATTTCAAATCTCTGCAAATCAAACGAATCAAGGGAAGCCTCCACTCACCCCAGTATAACCAGCGTAGTGCACTTTGGTGCAGGGTAGCTCCCACAACCCGATATATTTATAGGTTTTGCCTCTCTCAACATTTTTCTTTTTTTGGGGGCAGAGGAGAATTTGGTTTTAACAGTTAATCTCTTGTTTCCAGTAGAATATTTTGGGGTAATCATCAAACTTGTATTTTGCACATTTACCTTTTCGTAGTCATTCAGATAAATGTTGTATCAGAAATAGTACTGGTGCAAAAAAGTAGCAAGGTCAAGGACACTAGTAGCAAAGCTGGAGGATCATTACACCTGAGCTTATTGCTTCAAAAAAGAGGAGCAACTTTATATAGATCAGTATTTTCTGTGCTAATGTGCGAAGTCCTAAGCAGACTGAAAAAAACCTCAAATCCAACAAGCTATGTTGTTGGCTTTTCCATTGTCTATGGTCATTGTGCGTTGAGCAAAGACAGCAGAAATAGTCAATTAGCCTAGCCTAGCCTAGCCTAGCCTAGCCTAGCCTAGCCTAGTCCAGTCCAGTCCAGTCCCATAATAGGGAATGTTCCTTACAATTAATCCAGCTACAGGTGACTCCTTTTATTCTCCTCTCCCAAAGGTCTCACAGATTAGGTTCACCTGAACCTTCTCCACCTGGAAACCAGTCTGAGGCAGTCCCCAGACTTGGTGTTTTGTATCTCAGTCAGTTCGAAGTCTGGGACTATAGCTGTAGTATACAGCTATAGTATATCTCCTGTATATCTGTACAGGAGAATGGACAGATCAGGGAACAGAAATTTGGTTGAGTGCTCTTTGCAAAGAGGTGAGACAGAGTTGCTCCATGAGTTGTGTTTTGCGCAGTACAAGAGCCCAGCCTCCCTGGCTGAGCCAGCTGCAGATATGGGCACTTGGGCAGAATTGCTGTGGCCGAGGTGAAAGGCAGCTGGGGGGAAGGGAGAGGTACAGCAGCCTTCTGGGAAAAGCAGTAGGGGAGATTGAGGCTCATGGAAGGTGCACTAGCTGAAGTGAACTCCAGTGATGTGGAGTTTTTCACAGAGCAGCAATGAGCATCTAAGAGGTACTTTCATCTTAAAGTGATAATGAGTACAAAGTCATTTCTGAAGGATAAAATGGCAGTATGGCTGAGGCGGGGGTTATTTTTTGAGGTTGTGGGTTTGGGGGTTTTTTGAGTGTAAGGAAATATGGTTAACAGATTCTGATGCCTTTTATTATGCTTATAATGCGTGTAACTGACCCTTGAAGCTTGATTTATTGTTCTGGAGTTGTAGCTGGTGAAAGGGAAGTTAAAAATAATTTCCAGAATCTGCTCTATAACAGGTGAAGGTCTTACAGAAGAGCAGTCAGGTATGTTCCAATGCACTGAGACTTTGGTTCTCCTGGGTCTTGCATTATGAGTCTGTTTACAAAGTAGTTCACTTCTTTCAGGTTTTGACTATGTTGGCATTTCCCTCTGTTGCCAGAGTGGTATCTGTGTTGAAGTTAATCATCCTTTATTTGTGTAAACATGAACTGCTTGTCTGGAAACCTGGGTGGAATGGTTGAAGTCATGTGCCACAGGCTGGTTATCAGCTTATGTAACTGCTATGTACAGAACTATACATCAAGCTATTTCTGGCTGGGTCTCTTGGGGTTTTTGAGCTGAATTCCGAGTCTGTTTTTTTTCCCTAATGTGGGGGGGGGGGGGGGCAGGATCTGCCTTCGTTGAAAGAGGGTAGGACTTCTGAGTTGGTCCAGACAGCAAAAACTAGTGAAGACTTCTTCATGATGTGTTACATCACTTGTATGCTCACTGTAGAGATGAGTAGCTCCCTAACTTGAAATCATGCATGCCAAGGTAACCTCTTCACTAGCTCTGCGAGAGCAGCAGCATAAAGCTCACTTAATTATTAAACAGAATTTTAGGAGTAAAGTCATTATACCTTTCTCCTAGAAACAGGTAGTATCCTAAATGGCTTCACTTATACAACTCCAGGAGTTTTAGTATGAGAAATGCTGAGGAGAACTTGTTTTCCTGCTTTTCGTCCCCCCTTCTTACAAAACTGTGAAGGATTTGCACTCCTGTTACTTCATGGGAGGTGTGTTAATTCAGCATAGGCTTTTATATGAGAACAGGTTTACAGAGTTGTGTTGCCAAATTGATAATATCAGAGGAAGGTATAACAGCATAAGGAAAAAATAAAGCTGAACACCTCTTAACTAAAGGTGCAAACTGCAGATGTGAACAAGCTGCAAAGCTATTCACATGATGAAGGAAGTGAGGGGAACTAATTTCATTGAGAGCTGAAGATGTTAAAGAAACACCTTGTGTAGAAAGGATCCAGCCAAACACTGGGCATGGGGCTTGGCTGCTGGGGAAGCAGGTGATGCTCCAAAGCTTGTTTTCTGTAGGGGCATACAGTATAGAGTGAATGGGCATATAAATATGAAAACTTCAGTCACGTGCCTCTGAAGAACATATCTTCAACTTGTACCCTTTATAAATAAAGCAGATTAACAAGGGGAAGAGTTGAAGGACTTTCTTCAATTAGTTAAAGATCTGGAAACAGTCAAGTGAATCAGACTTGTCTTACAAAAAGAATGATGTAATAAGTCAAACTTGTAGGCTAGCATAAGCATCTGTCTCTGCATCTGCACGTATGCCATCATCAAACTGCAGAACAGGGTTCATAAGAACAGTGCAAGATTTTGGTTAGTAAGGCTTAAGGAGGAGGGCAGCTCCTTGTCTTCAATCTGCTTTCTTTTTAAAAATAGAGGGCTTAGTTTCCACTGCCACAACTCTGTGGCGATTGGCAGCACTTCAGCCTGATCTATGAACTTAAAACACATTTGATCTGTATGATGGTGCTTACTGCCAGGTCCTGCCACTCCACCTGAATAACTATAACATGCTCATAAATCAGGGGAGAGCATTCCTCTGTGACACCATCCCAAATGCCCTACTGAGCCGAAGCCTGTGTTAGCCATCAACGCCTCTTACATAAACATGTCATACTTTAAAGTAGGGTCTTACAAAAAGTACAAACAATATACTGGTGTAGAGGGGCCACACAAAGTCAAGAGCTGTTAAGTGGGGGGAAGAGGAGGAAGAACATCTCTTGACGATAAATATATCTCTACCAGATACATGTGGAAAGAAAATAGCTAAGCCTAGGTTACATTCCTTTCGAAGTGAAATAGTCAAATGTGGAAATGGTTGTCTTATTCCTTGTAAAACTTTGAAGTTAGGAGTCACCAGCAAAATAATGGTGCAGGAAACTTTGACTTCTGCTGCATTCGCTTCAGCCTGGTCTGTGACTCTACCCCATGCCTTGTGCATCACTGTTTCTTGCTTAACAAAACCTGCATGCGGATCTTTGTGCAAGATTAATTGTTCTTCTAATCTTAAAATGGTATAGTTAAGAAGCATGAAGGATTTCTTTACAGGACCACTTGAAACTCTGTCACGTGCCATGAGGTTGTGTATCTAGATCTTGAAGTAGTCCATGTATCTGATTAGGTAGTAAAAAAAGCTGGTTTGCATTTGGTCCACTATAGAAAGCCAAGTAAGAACTATGGCTTGGTCCTGTATGGGCACCCAAAACTACTTACTAAGTCTTGCTTGAAGTCACCTTGTCCTCTGGTGCCAGCATTGTGGCTGGTAGTTCCTGTCTATCTGATCTTAATCCTTGCACAAGCTGATGCCAATTTTAGGCATGGTGAGAGAAATGTTAAGGAGCATCTCAGGCACACCTTCGTTATAGTGCACAGCTGACTGACTTGTAAAACTCATGTGTTTGTGTTGGTGCAGCCTTTGATCTGAATCGGTAAGGAAAATGCTCCCAACAACAGCAGCTGGAACACACACAGCCAAAAGTGACACTGGGCTGTAAACAGTGGCTCCAGCCATCCTTGTCAGATGGGTCACAAATCATGGGGGCTGACAGGTGCCTGTGCTGGTGTCCTGCACACAGGGTGTGCCTTGGTGTGGAGCAGCAGGTAGGAAACTTGCGTGGTGGGTGGCCAGCTTGTGACTTCAGTACAAATAACTCAAATTCTCTGCTCAGGAGCAGCCTGTTGCACAACTTGGTGCAGAAAGAGAAACGTTTGCTTTTCTTTAAAGTGGGCTGACTGCTGCTTGTGCTCTGACTTCAGGGTGGGTTGGCAACACCATGTAGCTGCACTGCAAACCAGGGATTTATTCTGCATCTCAAAGCAGAGCTGCTCAGACAGGTCCAGCAGCCTTGGCTAGATTAGTATTTCTGTATAAACCATAAACTGCTATCTTGCTGTTTCCACCAGCATCTCCCTCAAATGTATCTTAAACTTCTGCCACTAACAAACTGGTATTAGTAGCTTGTAATTAGTAACAAACTGTTACTTTAAAACCAGTTCTGCACTCCGTAACAGTCATGATAACCTTAAGGTTAAGTTGTAGAGTTAAGGCAGGTGCTTTTTGTGGAACACCTGAGCCTGCAGTTCCTCAGTTGCTCATACTGGGATCCTGCCTTCAGCATCTTGGTTTCTTTCCCAAGGAGGGAGATCCAGCATGCAAGAGGGAGGGAGACATAAGTAGACTTCATCCCGGAAGAGCTTCAGGGTGTTTGGACTCTTCTTAGGCGTATCTAATCTATCACTAGGAGTAATTTCTCTTTTCTAAATATAGCTGGAGTATCCGGAAGTGTGAGAGGGGGATAGATTGGTGGAGCCGCACCCTACCGTCCCTGAGGCAAAGGCAGCAGATGGAGGCTCCACGAGAAGCAGAGGATCCCCTGCCTTCTTGCCACCAGGTAGAAAGAGGGGACCTAAGCGACGGGAGGGAATGGAAACAGGTCCCTGCTTGGGGTGCCAGGCGAACCCCTGCCCGGCCTCCCTCACCTTCCCGGTTGCCTTTACACAACAGATATGGGGCCCTGGAACTTGAGGGCCAGGCAAACGAGGATGTAGACGAAGGTCCATCCAGGAGGTTGCCTAGGGTGAGGCAGTCAGCCCCACGCATTATGACTGCCGCTGCTAAGAAAAAAAGGAGGGTAATTGTCATAGGCGATTCCCTTCTGAGGGGAACAGAGGGCCAATATGCCGACCGGACCCATCCCACAGGGAAGTCTGCTGCCTCCCTGGGGCCCGGGTCAGAGACAT
>NW_008796218.1:3160621-3181046 GCF_000699145.1 Aptenodytes forsteri
GTTGGGTTGACGGTTGGACTCAATGATCTTAGAGGTCTTTTCCAACCTCAATGATTCTATGATTCTATGATTCTAATTGATGAGTATTACTCTGCTGTGGGAGCCTGAACCATAGTTAATATTTGATTGTGACGACCTCCTAAAAATGCACGTGGGAGACGTGACACAATCTCTTTCCACTGTCTGCTTAGAATTGGTTTTTACTGCCTTACCCTCTGCCTGTATACATTAATTTCTGTGCTGCTCTTATCCCCTCATCACCTCCTTCTGTATATAATTTAAGGTCTTTAGGGCCTGATCCAAAGCAACCAACCTGGAGTAGATGCCTGCTTCCATGGAAGCAAGTCTCGCCTCGTGTAGGCAATGTAGTGCCTTGTGCAGGTTTGTGCTTTTATATCCCAGCCTTCAGTGAAGCAGGCAAGCTTTTTGGTCGGAGTGAATAGCTTCTACATAACTTTTTTTAGAACCACAAGGCAAAGGCTGAAACAGCAGCTCTAAACATGCGCTGCCCTTGGGAGAGGCTCCTTGCTGCTGTGCAGCTGTTGTGAGAGCCGGGGAGGACGTGGGCCTCCATAGGGGAGTGCCACATGTGCTTAAGCAGCTCTTGGCAATCAGCAATCCTGCCTGAAGTCAACTTCTGTTTAGGTGGTTTGTTTTTTTTTTTCCAGAGAGTCACTTGATAGGGTGTAATCCGGTAAGATGCTCAGCAAAGAAGCTGATACAGTAAAGTATTTCTGCAGATGCTTAATTTTCAGTGAATAAGTGGTCCTTTTATGTGGGTGGGAGCACTCATGTGCTTAAAGTTAAGCACGTGCTTAAGTGCTTTCTTGGATCAGGGCCAAAATGCTAATGTGCTGGAGGTTCCCCTGCTTTCTCAAGTAACAGGCAGTGTTCAGGACGTTCATATGGACCCCTGGGCCTGCAGGATTACGGAAATACACCCATGACTGACAAGTATTAGACACTTATGTTCTTAAACTTTTCATTTTCAGCAAAATCTTCATGAGTTTTTGCTATATTATGTCTTTTACACTTCGCGTACAAAAATAGTTCTTGACTGGGCTGGTGGCAGACTTGAAGAAAAATCCATTTGCTGGCTTCAAATTAGTTTTATTTAATAGGATATTTTGTTTTTCTGTTTGAGAACAAAAAAGCTTCCTGCAGCATCTTCTGCTCTGACGCCACTACCTTATCTTTAAAGTCTTCCTGCTACACTTCTGGAAGAAAATAAGCCTTTGACAGGCACCACTAAGGTGTTAAATTAAAACTACTGGGAGTCTCTTGTGTGATGTTGCACTTATTGATAATAGTCTGCTTTGATGACAATACTGGTAATGAGCCCAAGGTACACATGTTGGGGATGTGACAGTGGTATGCACCTGTCTTGGGCAGGGGGCACTAGGTCTTCCCCTGTGGCAGCCTTCTCGGTGGCTGTGCTAATCACCAAGAGTGACACTCGCCATGCCCAACAGACCGAGGAACGTAGCAGGGTGTTGTGAGTCTAAATACACAGCTGCTTCTCAAATTATGATGCAAAGGTTCAGAGGTCAGTGCAGTAAAAGCAGATAAAATTATGCTTTCTACCACCACCATGCCACATCAAAATGCTAAATTGTTTGTTTTATAGTGGGTCTGTCAAGCTATTTGCCTCTACTATAGCAAACACATGAATTTTTCAGATCAGTTGCAGTGCTTTAAAAATAAAGGGGTTTGTTTTCTAAATATCATGTTAGAGATTTCTTTCTATCCACTGTTGTTCTTTGACTGCTGCTGGAAAATAGAACTTTTTAGACTTTAAAGTGTTTGCTCTGTGGCCAGCCTGGAATGAGGTGCCAAGCTTCGAGGCTTGGCAGCAGGGGGAGGGTGTGGGGCCGGCAGTGCTGCAGGATTTGTCTGCTCCAGCTATGCTCTGTGTGGGCATGGCAGCCCGTAGGCTCTCCCTCATATACCTGGGACTCAAAGCTGAGCTGTGGGCAGATGGTTGTACACGTGATGAGCCATCTAGGTTAATAACCTGGGTAATGATGTTATCAGCCATTCTGTGCATAGCTATTGCTTCTATTTCTATTTAGCAAATAGGGCAGATCTTTATCCTGTGTGCAGCATCCATTCACTTTTCTCAAAGTTGAACGTTTCTGTTTCCTGTCACACCTTCTGTTAATCTTTTGCCATCAGCAATGGTTTTCAAAGGAGCTGTGTTAAGTGTTGCTGTCCTCTCTTCCAGACTGTGAAAGCAAGTCTCAGATGCTTTCCTCCAGAGTGGATGGTCCCAAGGAAACTGGGTGATGCTCCTTGTTGATTTGAGGTGGTGATCTGTGTCAGGGCTCAGAATACTTCTGAACCTCTTGATATTAAGGGTTTGTCCAAGGTGGACCTGTTGAAGCATGTGAATTTTGGGACAGTCCTCTGCCAAGCTGGTGCCTGGACCCTGTGTTGTTATTCATGTAAGGAGCCAGCCCTCAATATGAGCTTAGACTACAGATCCCACTTGGCCCTCAGAGGAGTTTGGGGGGGTGATACTTCTCAAGCTGTCATCCCCCATCACCATAGGGCAGATGGGAATAGCTGGAGGCTGTGCAAAGCGCTCAAGGGTGCTTCAAGCCCTGGGAGCACTGAGACTTCCCACAGGCAGTGGTGCCCACTGTAAAGCTGGTCATGAGCGTGTTTCAGTAGGTGAGATAGTGAGGATGGCTATTTCTTCCTGGCTGGTCTATGGAGCAGTGTAGATACAATCAGAAAAACATCTTGAAATGAGCTTGGTAAACACCTCTAGAACTACTTGTTTAGTTACTCCGTATTTATTGGGAGGCTGAAGGGAAGAGCCTCTCCAGTGGAATTTGTATTGAACAAGGGGTGAGGCTTATAAGAAACTTGCTGAACTAAGAGTGAAAACCAGGCTGGAAGAAACATAAGAATTCAAACATGTAGGGTATGTGATGCTTTCTCCAGCTTTGACTTTTTTTGAGTTCCTTTTTATTGCGAATTGCTTGTTAATTTTTTGTTAAATTCTTTGACCATAACTGTGACCAGAGAGGAATGCATTTGACAAGTGCAATAAAGCAACTGTTCCATGTTTATGGCAAGTGCTATACTTTTATGCTATTAATTCAAATTGCCTGGATTCTTACAAAACTGGGACAGCTTAGGATTACCTACCTTGCTGGAACACAGTTGAAATGGATCATACTACAAAGTAGTATACATCTCCCTATCAAATTTTAGAGGAAATAATCTTGGAGTCATAGGGTAGGCATATGTCTCTGGAGCACAACTGTTTTAGATGCATTTTTGTATCCAGCAAGAGTTGGAAGCCTCTACAGAGAAATAATAGAAAAATGCCATTAAGTAGAATACAGTAGTTCAATGTAAAAAGAATAACAGTTGCACTGCATGTGAGGTAATGACACTTGCTAGGATACAGATAACTTCAAAAATGCATTTTGCTGCAGTACTGTAAATAAGCAGAGAAGGCAGTGCTAGGTGACTTCAGTAGTCAGTCCTCTTGGAAGAGGAAAAGTGTTGAGAAGGGTATGTGGGGAAGCTCTTGTAGTATTGAGAAAATACTAGCACTGAAGGCTACATGGTGAAGCTTCCTTTGAACAGACTTCTGCTGAAAACCAGAGGTGTGTCAATAATAGGTTATTTTTCTTCAGTTTGGTGGCTGGACAGGCAATGAAAAATTATTTGGGGCCAGACAAACTTTTTAGAGAATGAAATGAACATTAATGTGTTCCAAGAACAAGACACTGCTTCAATTTCAGGGATTTTTAAACTTTTTTTCTAAATAAAAGCAAGAAATCTGTTTTTTACAGGGTAGAATTCAGAAGTCATGTAGAGTTCCAAGATACCTGTGGGAGGGAGCATGGGGGTCTCTACCTCTTTACATGTGGCCGGTAGGGTGAGCATGTATGTTACAAAGCTGCTAACACTGTCCTGTGAGCCTGGCAGAGCCGAAAAAGGGTCTGAATTCAAGTTTCTGTATCCAAAAATAGTTCTCACCACTGAATGAAGGATATGAAGTGGAAAAGCTAACAAGAATGACCATAGTGAACAGTACCTGAGTTCCCATGCAGATGTAACTTCAAAATGTAGTGTTTTCTGTAACACTGGAGGGGAGGAATGGGGATGGGGCAGGATGGACACCCCCAAATAAGCTGGGAAGACTCTCCTAGTTAAATCTTGCCCAACACTACTTGAGTTTAGGGTCAGTTCAGATAAGTAATTCAATACCAACTGTTGAATTGAAACACACTTAAGTATGCTTACGTTTTCTTTGAAGCCTGGTCCTAAAGATTTTTGGTACTGAAACAAAGATAAGCTGCTCTGCTGTCAGTGTCTCCTTCCAGGGAAGGACTGTCTGCTGTGCTCTACTTGATCTTGGTGTCCATGGCGCTCTCGGTCACTTCTGGTCCATGACTGCAACCTGATAGCCAGGGCTAAGTCTTCAGTGTCTTGTTGAAGTGACTCTACTGAAAAGCACAGGTCTAGTCACCATGACAAGAATAGCTTGTACTTGTATTAGGATCTGAGTGGGACCAAGGCACTTGGATTTCAGAGGTGGCTGCTTGTGTGGCGAGATGGCTAATCCCTCTTTTTGTCAGCTCCTCATCTTTAAGGGAAACTTCTCTCCTTTGCTGCCTTAGGTTCCTTGTAGTGGCTGTGGGGGGCAATCTAGGTACCTGCAGCGTCTAGTGTGTTAGTCTCAGCTCTAAGTACTTACTAAGGAGTTACTATGCAAATGTATATGTGGCTTCTTGAACTGCAGTATTTGAGACTTAAGTGTCACTTGATCTTGAGGTCGGTGGACCTCACTGTTCATCTTGGACAGATTCTTTTTTTATTGTCAGACTTCTGTTCTGGAAATGCAGATATGCTCCTTGCTGTCACCCTCACCAGTGACAAATATAAGGCAACCAAAAGGGACTTATCACTAATCCTGCAAAATTAATTTCATAAGAATTGATCACTGAACAAGCAAATATAGCTGGGAAGACAGTGTAAGATATCCTCATGTGGTTTGAGGCAACTTTCTCCTATTAACAAATGCCAAATATTTTCACTTATGATACTGTTCTTGAACTCTTGCGTTTTATACCACTATCTTAATCACTTCAGTGCCATGGTGTTCGCTCAGGTCTTGAAGGTGACTTTTAACACTAGTGGCAGAAAGAACAATCCATTGATGCTTTGTAAGTATAAACTTGAGGTCTGTGGTATGTGTCAGCATCAACCACAGTGTGTCATTCCCTGTCATGCTGATTTTTTACCTTGTGCATGAGAGTATTTGAGGTTTTTACCTTACACCTGTGTCCTCTCTTCTGAAAACAATGTCCCTACCTAATATTTAGCAATTCTATTCATCTAAGCAGTTCCTAAATAAACTTTTCTTCAAAGATTTGGGAGGGTAGAGCTAGAATAGTGAAGCCTGCCCAAGCAGCAGACAGTTTCTTCCAAATGTGCCTTTCTTAGAGTCCACTGTGAGATGCACTGTGGAGCCTAGGACGAGTAGGTCATCACATACGTTATTCTGTAGCTAATGCCAACTGTAATTTCAAGTGCTCCACACTAATCTCTTCCCCTCATGCATTATTTCCTTGTGCAGCATTAGCAAACCACATGCTGATCCACTGTTGCTTCATGGATTTAGAAAATAATCTACAGGCCCACAATGATGTAAAACATTAAATATCATTTTAAGTATTGGAGGCGCCATCCTGCCTACACAGTACTTAGGGTGGGCAGCATGCCAGCATGTTTGCTGGCATGTGGCTGAGAAATGGAGCATGCCCGCTCACAGCGAAGAAAGCAAAGCCCAGGACAATAAGGCAAGAATGATGACAGACAGAATAGGGCTGGTTTATGGGTTGTGCTATTTGACCATAATATCAGCTTTGGAGACTATACTGTCTGGAGGGCTAAGAGTTTCTTTCTACACTCCTGCCTTACTGCCTGCACCTGCCCATCTGAGGGTAGGCAAGAATGAAAGGACACGTTACAGATCTTCCAGGAGCTTGTCAGTTAGTTATTGCATAGTGGGTTTGCCTAGCTGCTTAATATTTGTTCTCTCACTCTTAGCATTGCCAAATAACACTGGGTTGAATGCATTTCTCCTTGATTTGCTTCCCTCTTTCTCTTTGCAGCAACAAAAACCCTGTATGTACATGCATGAGGAGAGCTGGGGAAGCCTGTGTGCTGCATGTGTGACTGACATAGTGGGAGTCACTGGCTGGTAGGAGCTGTGAGCCTAAGCATGGGAGCTGGGAATAACACTTTCACCCCCATATTGGGGAATGATAATTCAAGGCTCCTCTGCGTGTGCAGGGAGCATAGGTGGGGTACTGTCTGCTGCACCATTTTTGGGAACAGTCTGTGGAGAACCTGTATGCAGACACCTCTGAGCTGTGCCTTTTCTTTCTGCTCCAGAGGAGTTAATTGCCCTTCCTGTGGAGTGGCTCATCTTCACTCTATGCTCGTTATTCTAGCTGGTGTGCAGGGAGTCCCGATGGGCTGCTCTTTAGCCCTGGCTTTCAGCAACAAATCCATGTCTAGGCTTACCTTTCGGACAGGACCAGCTAGGAGAGAGGATGTTTTTCCTTTTCCTTGGGTTGGCATGGACCATGGAGATATGAGTAACCATAGGGAGTCATCCTGTTTCCATACTGAAAAGCTGCAGTTGCATGATGTCAACCTAAAAGCTGCAGAACCTCCAATGGTGGCAAGTGTGGTGTGTGCAACTGCTCACCCCTCTGAGCACTGCTGCCCATCTATGTGCATCTGTCAGGCATAAACTGTGCTAGGGTTTTATGCTGTGTCCACTGCCTAAGGACTGGTGACCTTGTTCTTGCCTGGTGTGTTTCAGATGTTGGGAAACCATCAGTCACCTTTAACTGCCTCATCATTACATCAGCTCCTGTCTTTGCTCTCAAATTCCTTGGGAGGCTGAGCACTCATCCTTTGCAAGGTGGTCCTGCACATCTGAACTCACAGCACAGTGACTGAGGTTTTGGAAGGGAAAAGCTTCAACTACTGTTGGAAGCATCTACCCATGAACTACTTAATTTTAATCGAGTTCAGTATATTACAGTGTCTGTATGGAAGAGACAGGAGAAAAGGGTTGCCTGTGAATACTATTGGTACTCATAAGCATGGTATTAATGCAGCCAAAGGTATGGTTTATTTATATACCCACCCTTTAATGCACGTGAATGTGCTAATTCTGTGAGAACTTGCAAAGCCACGAGCTATACGAACTTGGATGCCACACACTTTTTAATACATTATTTCTCCTTTTGTCTGTAGATCCTTCTAATGCCAAATAGCGCAAGAGCTTCAAAGACATACCACAACTTAAATCTGTCCTTCATGCTTTCATTTCCTTCAACATCTTGCTGTGGCAAAGCCAGCTTGTCACTGGCTCTAGATTCAGGCTTTTAAATATAAGCAAATTATAACAGTTCATGTTACCTGGCCCAGCTGGGCTAGAAATAGGCACCTTGTCTCATTAGAAAAGCAGGCATCTGTCTTCCACTGGACTCAAATTCCTCATTTGCCTTGAAATATTTCTCACTGCTCCCACCCCCTTGAGAGTTACAGCTTATTTGGCCAAATCCATTAGTTCTTATTGCCAGAAACTGCTGTATCTCAGAGGGCATCTGAACTGATTACAAGTGTGACTGTAATACAGGTAAGGTACCTAACCTAATTTTCATGTAATTGGCAGAGATTACTTGCTGAAGTTGTTTACTTTTCTAAGAGATGAAAGCAAGCCTTGCAGAGTACCGGTGTGCAGTCTTGGAGCTTTTATAGGACACAGATGAAACTCCTGAATTTTTCTCCTTAGATGCTTGTCTGTGTTTGCTTAGACTCTCTTTTGGAGAGTTGCTGTAACTGGTTAAGTTGGAAGACAAAACGAATAAAAAACAGAAATGCAACTTAGCTACAACCCCCTAAATGCAATACTCTAATTTTTTAATCTAGCTGATTGGATAAGATGGCAGGTATGTAGGCAATACTCTCTACTTCTGGCCATCCCAGTGTGCTGTTCCTTCCCTTGCTGGCCAGCAGCAGGCAATAGTCTCCTGTCATGTTCAGGTGCACAGTGAGTCTCTAACCTGAACTGCAGAGTTCAATGAGATTAGCTCTGAGTGTATGCAATAAGCTTGACAAAATGGAGAGCAAAAGGAAGATATTACTATAAGGCTATATATGTTGTCTGTAAATGTAGAGTTACTCACCGTCTCTTCTTTCACTGAGCTGTGAGTAATCAAAAGATCCATGCTAGGTTGTTTCTGAAGAAGATACTCCCCCATTTAACTGCCCTGCATACATTGTTTCAGCCTGAGCACACGTACTTTGCTTCTGGTGTATTGGAAAATGTCATAATGTGTAAAACTGAAAATCATGTGGGAAAGACATGAAGATGCACAAAATGATGAAATTCCATGGGTAGAAGTATCCTATTAAATGGACTTAAGAAATGCTTATCAATTTGGTGCATTTAATGTGGTTTAGTTCTTTTTTTTTTTTCCCCTCTATTGTCTTATTCATATGACAGTAAGATGTTTTGTTGCACCAACAAAATGGAGCATTAGCTTAGAGTACTGGATTACTCACAGCAGAAACATGGCTGTTATGTGCAAACTTTCTATGTTCTGCCAAGGTCAATTTGTGGGGGTTGAGATGAAACTGTTTCCTAAACTGTGAACGTGATCCTGGGTACCCAGCCTCCTGGAATGCCTGGGAGGTTTTATGGATTCCTTCTCCTTTAAGCCTGCTAGCAGGGTATCTGCTAATGCAGGCTCTCTCTTCCTGCCTGCATCACTCTAGTGAGGCTGACTTTTAAGAAAGGAAAGCACTGCTTTGTTTTGACTCTTAATTTTTTTTTATGACTCCTTGTTTGCCTCCAGAACGAGCATTTACAGCAGCCTTTTCTGTAGGTAACTAAGGCAAAAGGGACTTCAGGTATTGGAAAAGATGAAAGTAACAGACTCATGATGTTTGAATATGACAGCAAACCCACAATAGGAATTGGAGGGTGTTGGCTTATACTCAAATCTACTTCCATAGCACCTAGGAAAGGTGTTATCTGCTGTCAGCAGTTCAGTGGCACTCCTGCTGCTGCCCTGACTGGGCACTGCACGTGCTGTTGTGCAGGTACAGCCCGTGGTGTTTTGCAGCCCAAGGGGAGGTGCAGTGGCCAGGCACAGCATGGCCCAGGGACCCTCGCTGCCTGTGACCACATTTTGGGACCAGCAGGCTCACATGAGTAACTACCTGAAGCCAAGCCAAGAGGCAGAGTTAAACCCAGGTAGCTTTATGTGTCTCTAATCAGGCTCACTCCTTAGCTGAGAACCCTAATTTGGGAAGGGCTGGTGAAAGGTCTCGTGTCATTCATGTGATGGAAGCAAAAGGTAGCAAAATAGGTTTTGGCCTGGGGCTGAGGATCTGCAGTGGGCTTGCTCTTCTCACAAACTTAGAGGGGGGTTGTGCTTGCTGGTCCTATGACCAGACAGGTCTTAGTGGTGCCTGAAGGTTACTGGAAAGACAACTCCTGTGGGTGCCTTCCAAAGCACCAAATATGTTGCCCCTGTGTCAGGCTGACTTTGCACTCCCCCTCCTGCAGTTCATAAACTGCTGTTGGTCTGGTTCTGCTTGCCCAGTGTTCCTGCAGGTGACCACAGCCTCAGCCACAGCTTCCAATTTCTGATGGCTCAGAACAGAGCATGCTCTGGGAAAGCTTACTGTTAGATGCATGCACCAAAATGAAGGTGTCAGAGTGGTTTCTTTAACTGTTTGAAGTGATACAGTTACAAACCGTATCTGTTTATTAAGATGCTTTATGGAAGAGTGTGGAAGACTAATAGGATTAAGCTGATTAGCAGCTTTATCTTTCTAGGTGCTGCTTATGTACTGTTTTTCTCTATGTAATGTAACTCATTTAATGCATCTGAGGTCATTTAATGCATCTCCTTGATGTTGACTGGGAACTAGTCTGACTTAAATTCAGGGCTTGCATGCAACTACGGAGAGTTTGATGCATGCTTTTAGGACAACACAAAACCAATCTTTGCCTCTGCAGAAGCAGAGAAGCTGTGCTGAGTGCAGAGGTGGTGTGGCACAGGAGTTGACTAGAGTGAGCCTAGATGATGGAGATAATGGTCCTTCAAGGGCAGGACTCACCAAGCCTGTCTTAAATTGGTGGTAGCCTTTGAGATGAACCTATTCTCTGCCTATTAGGCACATGAAGTTGGAAATATGTGCTCACGGTGAAGTGGGGGAATCCCGCTTGATGAGTCAGACCCAGATTATATTCCTAAATCTTCATTTATCTGCCTTCTAATTTGTGAAATCATTCACTCTTTGCCTGTGCTATGCAGGATGTTCATTCAGGGCTTAAAATCTAAGGGACATCTGACTCTGCTGGGATTTCCAGGCTTTCACAATGTAGCTGGCAGACTTGGATCCTGGGAAGCTCTGTCTTAGGTCAGGACACAAAGATGAAGGTTCTGCATAAATACAGAAAATAGTACTGAATATCAATCAGACCTAGAAAGAAACAGTGGTGAGCAGAAAGATATCTTCCCTCAGCTGAAGTAGTTGCTCTTTTCAGACCTGTAAAGAGGACCTTGCCCGAATTCCCTGAACTTGCTTTAAAGTACAGCTGAGATACCAAGTAGATCTCAGCTCTACTGTCTGAACAGAAACACAATGCACTACAGCCTCGCCCTAATTTTATCTGAATCCGCTGCCACTATTCTGGAGCAGAAGCAAGAAAAAACAAAATTAGTATCTGAATAAACAGCCCATTAATTTGATGACAACTGTTGTTCTCCATTTCAGGGTCCAGAAAGTAGCCCGGGCAGTGAGCTAATGAGAACACCAGAGCTGTGCAGACTTGGGGGAGGTGGGGGGTAGAGAAGAAAACAGAACAAACACTCTTTTTGTAGCTTGGAGCTAAGGGATTCAGCCAAAGGTTAATTGCTTTCTACCCTAAAATGCTGTGAAGTGTTGCTGCGTGGTGTCATACAGCTGCTTCGTTCCAGCCTAGGGGTGTCTGTTTCAGTGGTGGGTGGCATGAGCCAATGTCTTTTTCTTAAATGCACGGGGGTGTTGCGAGGTCTCTTGAGTTAAGACTTCCAAAAATCTGGTACAGCTTGGTATTGTTTAAGATGTCAGTGCACCATGGAAGCAGTGAGCAAAAATACCAAATGAGCAGCTCCCCTGTCTCCTCGCTACTCCCTCACTGGCAGAAATGTGGAGAGAGAGCGAGTGGTAAATTCTTGATGCATGAGCCCTGTGTAGCTGGGAGGAGCTGGGGACTCAAGGAAAAGGACAGACTCTATCACTCTGTGGTCATCCACTTGTGCAACAAGCATGTTTGCTGCCTTCGCTGCCAGTGGCCAACTAATTGTCCAATTCTGAGTGCTTGCTCAGAAATGGAGGTACTGAGCTCATGTGCAAACCATCTTCTTCCCCCTACCAACCTCCGTCCATTGTAGGCATTGAGGCTCTACAGGGGATAGCTAGTCATAGTCAGCCCCAAGGAAATGGTGAAAACATCAAAGCATTTTGAGCAAAATGACTGGGGGCAAAACCAGCCTGTGGGTGAGACCTGGGAGTAACCCCAGCAATCCAGGCAGGATCCCCAGGCCAGCAGCCACCTGGTACACAGGAAAGGGGAATGGAGCTTTTGTGCTCATCATATCTGCCCTGCAACGGTTCTCTGGGCTAATCATCTCCTAACAACATGGAAAGGAGATCTGTATGCAAGACCTGACTGTATGGCCACCTTTGTAGTGAAAGGCAGAGTCCTTTTGTTTTCCACTTGTGCTCAGCTTGGTTCCAGTAACTTGCTGCTTGCTCTTGAGTAGGGCATTTTTTAGGGGATGTAGATTCATTGTTTTCTCTGGCTGATCTTTAGACTATCTAGTAAAAGATGCTACAGGAATCAGAAGATAAGTACAGAAAGGAAGTCTGGAAGAGACTTCCAAAATTAGAGGAATATGAAGTCATTCACAGAAGTCCTGGCCATCTAGGGATGGTGAGACCAAGGGTGAGATTCAGGTACTGAACTGCAGGTCTCTGTAATGAGAGCGTTCCCATCATGGTCAGCTTGCTGAACAGCAGCCTAGGAGTGCTTACTGTATTTGTACATTCTCATCTTTACTGGAGCTCTACTTCTGGTGCATATATCTGGAATAATAAATCCCACAAGTTTCCAAGTACTTTCAGTTTGGGAGTCTTAAAACACTTGGGGTAGACCTCCGATTGTGTGGAGAACACTGAACCTGTCATCTGTTGTGGTTCTTCCTAGACCCTGATGGCTGCTCTTGCTTGTCACCAACTGTGGTCAAGAGACCCAAATCTAGGAGAGTCTAATAGTAAACTTCATGTTAGTGTCACCTTTGTCTCTTAGCCAATGTTTCTTGTGTGAACTTTAATTTTAACACTCAAATCTGTTCTTCCTAAGACTTTTTTTCCATGCACAATTCTATCTGTCATGCAGCTTTCACACTGTGCAGGACTTAAAGCAATAAAATAACTTTCTACTAGATTGGGGCTGTTGTGACAGCTTGGAAGTCTCCTGCTGGCTGGTGGGAAACCAAAACTCTCAAAAAACCGAGGAAGCTGGAAGGGGGAAAAATTGCCCCATACTGTTGTGCAGTCCTGTGGCACTGACCAGGTTTTCCCTGTCTGGAGATCATCCTGGTGGAAGAGAATTGATACTTGTGTGATTAGATGGAAGTAAATGGAAATGCTTCTGGCCTCTGACCTGTCTGTAGAGTGGGTAAACTTCTGACTTTAGTGTTTGTAGGTGAAGTCCCAATACTGCAAATGATTCTGCTCATCTCACTTCTGTGACCTGCTTGTCACTGTTTCTCCTGCCTGGTCATTCTGCCCGTGTCCTTGTGAACGTTGTTTCCTTGCTGGCTTTTACTTGTGCTTTCAACACCTATTTTAGTTCATGACCCCACATCTTAAGTTTATCATATATAGGGTTTAAATTAATTACCTGTTTTTCCTAGCTAGTTTTAAGACATCCTCTAATTGGATTCTGATGATTAAGCAGTGGCTGGTCTGGGCACAGGATGGGAAAAGCTTACAGGTTTGGTCCATGCTGAAATCTGCCTGTGGATGAAGGCAAATGTATCAAATGAATAATGATTTGATTAGTAAAACAAATGCTTATAGCTCAGAACTGTATGCCTGAACTTCAGTTAAGCTACAAAGCTGCATGGGTGGGGAGGATGCATTGTAGCAGCCCATGTGGGAAAGGATTTTAACTTCCATTGTCCTTCCTTGATGAGTAGGTGTGAGCTCAATGCTTTCCACCATGGTGTTTGCCGTGGCAGTTGCAAAGAGTAGCAATAGAAACTCTCTTCCTTGGGAAGGCTGAGAGACCCTTCATCTGCTGCAGCAGCACCTGGTTCCTGGCACTGTGTGCAGTGGTGGGTTTTTCCTTGAATGTGTGTGTGTGTGGAAAGTACTTTCTCTAAAAGTCTATGAAATCTTAATGTTCTCTCCTGGCTCCTGCGTAGTCAGGATAGCATCACTGAAAACTGTTTTGCATGAAGCTCAATGCAGGCATCCTATTCACTCGTGTTTCTGATAATGTCATGGACTACCATATCTGATTGTCTAGATATTATAACCTTTAACTCTGTATTATGAGTATGTTGTAGTAAGGGCTCGGAGTATTCATATGGCTATTGTAACTGGCAACAGATGTTGCTTTGAAGAATAAGCTTTCTGCCATGAAAAACCTGTCTTTGGTGCCTCTTGTTTGAAACTCTGCCTTGAACAAAGGAATACCATAGTGAAATTGTCCTTAAACTCTATCTTGGTCACTGTAAAACATGACTGTCTCTTCTTGATCTTGCTAATGTTTTCTGGCTGAAACTGGGTGCTAATATAAAAACCACCTAGCCTATTTCTGTGCTACTAACTTGTGCTTGAGCAAGTGTGTGCTCATTTAATGTTGGAGCTTGACTATTTTCAATGCCCAGCTCAGGTAAGGCAGAGCTGTTTCCTCTGTGATTCTTACACTGAATGACAGGATGGTCTGAGAAAGCCCTGGAGGTTTTATTAGTGTCTGTTGCTATCTCAGTCATGTGTGCGTGGCTCATCTTGCACTGCCGTGTGCCCAGTCTGGTACCACCCAACTGCAAAAAGGCAAACTGTAGGATCACAGCACTGTTCCAGATAATCAAGCTTTTTTCAGACTTAATCCCCCTCAGTAAGGAGAAGATGCAGGCAATAGGGTAACTAGGCATAGGTGTGCTTTGGACTCTCATTTGCCCTCCATATAGATCCCTCCCCCTCTTTTTCTGACAATGAAAGAATAGGCCCCAGTTGGTCTGCTTCTAGAGAATAGTCTTAAGTTGCATGGTGCTCAGGCAGCTAATGATGAAATTTGGAGCACAAACACCCTTAGTGTTTGGTAGGCTGGATAAACTGCCACTGAGAAACTTGCTGCTTACCTGACAGCAGTATGCCTTGAAGGCCAATGGTATGCCTGTCTCCTTACAATGCAGAGCTGCTGTTCTTACTACCTCGTGTATGTAATCCTGTTAAGCACTCCCAAGAGCTGCCTCGGTGAGGGTTGGCCCTTTCTGGTTGATGGGGGGTGGAAATGCTTGGGTAAGCAAGCACTGGGCTCAGGTGGGAGTGCTTTTCAGCCTCAGGGTGCTTGTGGAGGAGCTGTCCTGGGGTTACTGCAAGGGCCAGGCTCTTCCAAGCTTTCTGTCTTCAGGTTAGCGCTTGCACCCCTCCCTACCTCTGTTTTGAAGTGGAGGTAAAGTGAATAGGCCTTTGCAGTTTTGCCATACGTAAAGTGGTTAAAGTATCTTTTCAACAAGATTTTGATATGTGTTCTGCTTTTGAAGTCTCCTATTGCAAATAGGATGATGTACTCTCTGCTTTTGTTGGAGCTGGGTATTGCAAATAGGATGAGGCTCTCTACATGTCAGTACAACAGAAAACAGTAAGTTTTGCTAGAAGAAACTAGTCTGAGTTGGCAGGATTGCCTAAACTTTTAGAGAAAACTACAGCCCACACTACCAATGGTAGAGTTGCATGGTATCAATCTCCTATTTTCTTTTCCCTACTTGCTTTCTGGTCTAACTGAAGGTGCTGAAGCTGACTTGGTAGTTTGCAACATGAATGGTCACTGAACCTGTAGTAGGACTGGGGAGAGGATTTGTAATATTACTTGCATGGGTCTATTAGCAACACTTTGTATGAGTACGTTGGTAAAATAGTGTTGTTACGAGCCATCTGCCTGCATCTGCAGTTGCTCAGCGGCCTGAAAGTGCACTTTGAAGTGAGCTCTAGCAGAGCCAGCCTTAGTAAGCTCTTGGTTTTTATTCTTAGAACTGTTGCACAAACTTAACATCAAGTGTCACTGATGTCAAGAGTCCTGGATCTTGTCAATGAAGCATGTGGGAAGTCTGACAGATTTTGCAGGTTCTGAGGGATCTCCAAAGTAGCTTTAGACTTTTGTGACTATTTCATGGGAAACAAATCTTTCCTTGTTTTCTTTTTTCCACTTGCTAATACTATTAAACTCACTTTCTGCAAACCTGCTTTCAACTGTCTGGCTAATTTATACTGGAAGTAATTGGACACACCTAATGAAAAGCATAGTGGAATTTTGCTATGAACTGCAATGTTCTTTCCAGGTCACTGGTCTCTTACCTTTGATAATTGTCATAACAGCAGTTAAGTAACCTGACTTCTCCCCTCCCCTGCCAGTGACGAAGGCTTAAAATGAGTCTTCAAGACCGTGACTATTCTCTAAAGCTTCCTTAACACAATGGCATTTATTACTCTCTTAATGTCTTGCTATCTAACATAAGGCTGCTGCTCATCCTTCAGAGAGATCTTACTGGAATAGTTAACCATGGCAAGGGCTTTAGGCACTTTAGGGCTACTGCTTATCTTGTTGAGGAGTCCAAGGGGATCATGGTGATCCTGTTTGTTTGACTGCAGTCTTCTTGTATAAAGACCATGTTTGTCTACTCTCAAATCCATAATATATTCATGTTATGTGCTTATCTACTCATTCTATAATGGGATCCTGGTCCATACCCAGAACTGAAGAGTTTCTGGGCAATAGCAGTACTTATTCTGCTATTCTGGTTGCAGCTCTTCATAGCGTGCCCCTAGCATGGCAGGTGCCATGTGTACGGTGTGTTGAGTTCCCACCCCCCTTCCACAGGGTTCACTGAATACCGCCTTTCTTGTGCTTTGTTGAAGGGACCTCAATCATTTAGATTTCTTCAGCCTTTCGCAAGGTTGTGGTAATGTGTAAAAGCCCATGGGTGGCTTTTGAGCACTGAAGGCACAACAGAGTTGTTAGTGAGCATGTTGCTGCCATCTACCAGCTAGCGTAGGAAGTTCTCACCCTGCATGGTGGGTGCTGTGAGCTTTGCCCTAGCTCTGTGGGGATGTGTCTCTGCCTGAGCCTGTCCTCTGCACTTGGGTCCTTCTTGTGATCTGCTGACAGAAGAAAATGTGAGTCCTGGTTACTTCATGAAGGCTCATGAGCCTAAAGCATCTGAGTAGTCAGCCCGGAGCTGCCTGCTACGGCTGTGTCCAAAGCAACCTTTGCACTACTTCCTTCTCCGAGATCTTGGTGTCTCTGAAATGTCCATCAGATCTTTCAAGCAGATGGAAGAATCTGAAGCACCAAGGGACTGCAGCTGGGTCTAACGGGCTTGCCAGGCAGTGAGGCCAAGTCATTCCACCATCCGCAAGCATTAACTGCAATGAGTCTGTCTGGGGAAGAGCAAGAGCTGAGCAGCAGACATGCAAATGCTCAGCAGCCTGTGTTAGGCTGCAAACCCCTGCTCTTTCCAAAACAAAAGCTCTAGGGTAGACCTACCTCTGAGGGATTGCTTACATCAGCAACCATTCAAAGACTTAGTAAGTGGCATTGCTTGTTGTTAGCTTAGCAGTCTGTGCAGGCTGCATCCTTGACCTCCTGTGGCTGTCCTCTCTCTACAAGAAACAGCGTGGAGATAATGCTTCTGAAGAAAAACTTGATTTCTCCCTTCAGAGGTGTGAAGTTGCACCTTGGTATTCCTTCTCCGTGTGGTTGATGTATCCCTGAATGGTGCAGGTGTTCTGGCTTCCCAGCTCTTGAGCCAGCTGAAGCAAGGCTGAGAGCCTGGCCAAAGGGGCTTCTTATCTCCAGAATCAAACTCTTGAAGGAAACAGATGCCTCGTCTCATCTCTTAATAGACAAACTAACTTTGCCTGTAGGTGCATGCAAGAAAAAAAGATCCGATGTGGTTCTAAGGTTTTTAATCAGTCACTATCTAGCATAAACTTATATGGGGCAGACTTAAGTTAAAGGGTCTGGTCCCAGAAGGCTTTTTAAGCCATCAAGAGGGCTGGAAGGCATTTGGGCTGCTACAGAATAGCCTGCTCTCCGCAAGAGCTTTTGCTCCATGTTCAGTCCAGCAAGGCTCTTAGCCCATCTATGTGAGAATAGCTGTAGTGCTATGAATTATTTCTTGTGGAAACTTTAGCTGTTGTGCTTACTGGGTTTACAGGAGCTTTTTGAGTCTGCTTTTAATGTATTTGTGTTGGTGGGGATTCTGAGTGGAATTACATGCCCAGGCTTTCAGATGACTGCTGTAAATACACAGATCCACTCCAGTCTCTTACTTCACAGTAGCAGCTGCTGCGGTGTTACAGAAACTTCATAGCTTTGACTGCATCTTATTAGTTCAGCACACTATTAATATCCCAGCAGCTTTTTGTATTAATTTCCACACTTAATACTGGTTCTCCTTCCTTCTTCCCTGCACTCCCCCCTTTCTTCACACTCAGTCATTAAATTAAATTCATCTTGGGGCTGTTTCGTTTAAGATGCTCTCGCTGCCCACACCAAAGAGGGTAACCAGACTGGAAGCAAAACAATTGTGGTAATAGTCACTAGGTATATTTAGTGGCAGTGTCATCTGACATGCATTTATTGTTCAGAACTAGCATCTTTCTGCTCCCATACGGGGCGTTTGTAGTGCTGGCAAAATCTTTCCAGAGAAACAGCTGCTGATTGGCTCTTCTTGTCTATTTGGGGAAGGATCTGTCCTTAAATACTTAGTTATTCCGCTTGCTAAAAATGGCATCAAGCACTTGGCACTATCAGGATGGACTTGCAACTTTGCTGAGATGTATTGGCTGCATTGCACCAAGACCTGGTGAATCCTTGTCTCTCCCAGAGAAATGACTGCACAAGTATCAGCAAGAAAACTAATGGGTGTAGGTGGTACTTGGGCAAGTCACTGCATGGGACTCTAAAATGCAAATTACAATCTTCCTCTGGAAGGTTTTAAAATCAAATATCATATTGTTATGGTTAAATGGCTCTGGTGAAAAGGCTACAAGACTGAGGTGCATCTCAGCTACTATTTGGTCTTAATATAAAGAAATTCTACCCCAAATGGCAGCAATGCCTCTTCTTTGTGAGGTGCTGCATCTCAATAAGGTGGAGAATACAGGTTGTCTTTGGAGTAGAGATTGGGAGCCAAATTGCCTTTGCCAGTCTGCTAATAACCAGAAACAGGGCAGGAAGGAAGTCTCCATCAACCATTTGGCATGACTTCCCCAGCCCCCAGGTGAGTAAACCATCTGGCTGACAGCTAACTCTGAGTGAGGCACAGATCCTAGGTTGGGCAACTCACCAAGGAGAATAAAAGGATTTTACCCCTTTGGTTGAGGGTAAGCGCTTGCCGCTTGTCCCCAGAGCTCACAAGGTCAGAAAAACATGACATCTAGACAGCTGGCAGAGTACCAAGAGATGGGTTTTACCCCAGAGCCCAGGGGGTTTGCTCACCTCTGAGCTCTGGCTGTGACACCTTGCACTACTGTGAGCAGTGAGTGAATTCCTATGATACCACCTTGAAACAGAGGCTGGTGTAGGGCAGTCTGAGGGTCTAGGGCACTGAAATACCTTCCTGCCCAAAATAGGTTGAATTAGTTGATCTGCATGGCATGCTGCCAGCCAGAACTGGGGAGGCCTGGTTACTGGTCAGCAGGCTGGGCTGGGTGATAGGAAGTTATTAATAGCTGCTCTTCCGTGGAAAGAATTAGTTTGGCTTAGATGTGATGCAAAGCTGCTAGCTGGTACAGCAAGCAAATGCTGGACGTCTTGTTTGTTAACATTTGAATGAGCAGCTTATGCCCGATGGAGAGCTTTGAGCCTCATGGCCTGAGGTCTCCTGGTATTGGCCTTTGAATCCGAGTTGTGTGGTCAGGCTGTACAGGTGCAGGTCTGAAGGAAAGAGGCTGCCAGCTCTTCTGTTCCTCAGTAAATTTAGGTTCCCTCAAGTTCTCTTATGCTCCAGTTCGCACCTGTAAGAATCAGCTCTCTGTTTCTGAAGCAGCTTGATTTAAGGACAGAGAAGTAAGGAAGATGCTTTTCCGCACACTAAAATTTTAGTAAAGAAAGATTATCCAAAAAACTAAACCCAAACATGACCAGTGTGGAACAAAGGGTGGAGGAGATTTGGAGAAGTAAACAAATGAAAGTTCCCCTCTTGAGTGGAGTGGCAATGAGGAACTCCTTATGGAGGATTTAGCTGGATCAAAGGTTACAGTAAAGCACAGAAGTTTAATAATTAGCTTTTCCAAGAGTCATGCATATCAGTGCAGTATGAACATGTTTATCTTCTATGAATTTCCTTAACTCACTGAAAGCATGTTAAAACTTAACACCCTTCAAGGTCTGGAAAAGCCACTCTTTCTCAACTGAAATGGGGGTCTAGTTTTATAGTTGCTTTGGACATGGTTTTTGTACGACTTCACTTGGAGTATGATGAGGAAAATGCCATAAAGTCTTTGTCCAGATAAAAATCCACCTCTGAAAGTGTGCGGTCATGACAGCCTCTTGCCCAGCTTTGGAGACAGCTGAAGTCAGGTGAAGGTGTCTGGTGTGCAGTAGCTATAGCACACCCTGGTCCTCTGGGATGGGACCAGCTCCCATTGGAAGAAGAGGAGGTGGCACAGCATTTCGCAGAAGGTGCTTGGTGAGTGTCTTGGTGAAACTATACCAACAGGTCCTCTCCTTTAAATGGCTTTTGGGCAAACTATGATCAGAGTTGCTTTAATAATGTTATTGCAGGTACCTGCTGGGTTTGTTCTTGTGCCTTTGATTGGTGTTTGCCACTGGTTTTTTGTTTTGGTTGGTTGGGTTTTTTTGTAAGGTGAAGGCTAGGAAAATAAAGTGGTATTGTCCTGGTTTCAGCTGGGATAGAGTTAATTTTCTTCCTAATAGCTGGTACAGTGCTGTGTTTTGGATTTAGCATGAGAATAATGTTGATAACACACTGATGTTTTAGTTGTTGCTAAGTAGCACTTACACTAGTCAAGGACTTTTCAGCTTCTCATGCCCTGCCAGCGAGAAGCTGGGAGGGGG
>NW_008796218.1:3181605-3188906 GCF_000699145.1 Aptenodytes forsteri
GGCTGGCTGGGCATCGGTCGGCGGGTGGTGAGCAATTGCATCGTGCATCGCTTGCTTTGTATATTCTTTTATTATTATTGTTATTATTATTACTATTTTATTTTATTTCAATGATTAAACTGTTCTTATCTCAACCCACGAGTTTTCTCACTTCTACGCTTCCGATTCTCTCCCCCATCCCACCAGGGTGGGGGGGGGGGAGTGAGTGAGCGGCTGGGTGGTGCGCAGTTGCTGACTGAGGTTAAACCATGACAATTGTCTTCTGTCTGAGGCTTGTATTTCCCTTTGTATCCTTCAGTTCCCTTCAGGAACAGCTACCACTTGCAGGAAACTAATGCAAGGCTCTGGGTTAATACAGAGAGGTCTCCAAGCCAAGCCCTGTTTCAGTGGGACTCGTGCTATACATCCCGTGTACAAACTGGTGCTTCTTAAGGGAGCTGCTATCTCCCAGTATAACTCCGTGGATCAAATTTTGTTCTCTCCCTCATCTTAAAGTTCATGCTTCTGATTGTCCTGCTTAGAAGGAGGGTTGCTAACAGAGAATGAGGGGCAGTGAACAGGAGCTGATGGAATATCTATTTCTTATTATTAAAAATGGTTCTTATGAAAGTAGTTCTCCCAACTCTTGTAGAGAAATTCTATTTTCTTGGTGTTTGTTGCTGATGTATGTTCTTGTCAGTTTGATTTTCGCCCTGGAAAACAGGTGTAGAGATGCTATAAGTAGCAGGAAGTCTAATGCATGCAGTGAGTTCCTCGCAGACTCTAAATTACAGTTTTCCTTCCTGTGCCACAACCTCAGGTCCCTGACCTGCAACTGCAGCATATTTTCTGTGACTAACAGCTGTAATTCCCTAATTATCATGCTCTGTTCTCCTGCTGTGCTGTAGATTTTGTTACCAAGGAAGCAAACCAAGTTTCCTCATTCCTACCCTTGGTCTGTACACTTCCAACTGTTTCAAATCCACCATTTGATGCAGCCCATAAAGACAAATGACTATCTCTTGTTTCAAATATTCAAAGTCTCCAGAACTTATTACGTATCTAGATGCTGGGGAGGAATAGGGCAAAATAAGTCTTTCTGGCCTTTCTTTTAGTGAAGGCAGCTAGTCTAAAGCTATTCCTAGGTTAGAAAAAGTACCTTTATTAGCTGTAACCATCCTGTGCGGAGTGCTGGACTAAAAGTGGTCTCAGACAGTGGGTCCAAGTAAATGGTACTTCTGTAAAGTGACTGACAAAAATTCTGCAAAACCCTGGAAAACAAAGGTGCGTGTTAAACTCTGACGGCAGGGTGTATGTGTGTGGTGTAACTGGCATAGAAGCCTCATTGTTTGGGGATGACTGACATGGTAATGGGGCCAATGAGTCATTTTCTTTTTGCCCTCTCCATTTTTGAGGTTGGTGACAAATGATTGCATGCCAGATAGAGAGAAATGAGAATAAACAGGTGCTAGTCTAGATGATTAGAGCAATACAGGCAGACTGTATTGTGACAGATAAGCAACTGATTAAAATATCACAGAAACATGTTAAGCAGCAGGAAAACCTTCTAGTTTCTACAAAAAGCGCAACTAAATATAAACCTACTAAGTACCAAAAACCTTAGGCTTTATTGGATGATGCCCATCCTCCTCCTGAAGGATGCTCACAGGTAAGTCTAATGCTCTAGACAATAGTAAGTTTGGACTTGATCAGTCTAAATGTGGCTGTGTCCAAGACACTTGCGTAAAGCCCCTGTTGCCCTCAGTGGGAGTCAGTGATAAATAGGAATGCTTTCCATGGGCCCAGCCTCCAGTAATTAATATTTCACATCTCGCTCCAGAAATATCATCCAATTTGCAACATGAATGATGCCTCCTAGGTTACAGGACAAAAATTACTGATTCCAGGGGGATTTGCTCCTTGACTCTTCTGCCCATTAAGCTGAGATGGAGGAGGCTGCTCCTTCCTCTGGATCACTGGACTTAAATCCACAATAACTGGGTCTAGAAAACATGACACCCAAGGCGGGTAATAAAGGAAATTATCTGTTTGGCCTCAGTCAGAGGAGAAGGGAAGATGAAATACAGCTGCCAAAGAAAAGGAGTAAGTTTAGACAATACAACAGCTCTTCCTAGAAGTAAGATTGCCCAGCACTACTTCATGTACAGACTTCACAAGAGGCTCTATAGAGTGCATTATATAGCTGGCGAGCATGGGTCAGGTATGGATGCACATAAATCCATAGGGCCTGATGTAGATGTATCTGCACTACAGAGTAATGTTGGGAAGAACTAGATGACCTCTGAAGACACTTTTGTTCAGTTTCTGCAACTCTGGTCTTGTGCGTAAGTGTTTAAATGTTAAGTATTGTACACCTTAGCATATACTTGTCAGAATATATTAGCGTAACATAGAAACTTGCTTTTAAGGTGCACTAAACTCAAGGTTAGACACGGTAGAGTCAAACTTTGTACTTCATAGAAACTCAAGTTGTTGTGGTGGTAGCTCAGCAGATGTTTTGACTTCATGGCACCACGATGTGGCGTTATGCTATAATATGCTGTGCCTGATGATTGTAACTATAACAAAGCCTAATCTGTGCTAGCATGCAAAGTCTGAATAAAATTTAAAGGGGTTTTTTTGGTGAGAACTGTAGAAAACCACTGGGTTTGTGAACTCTGTTGGATGAATTCAGTTTTACTTTGATCACTGTAAATGTTGCATGAGCTTTGTGCAACAGGGGAATGTAATGAACTTGGAAGAAAAAGTCTTGGTCTCAGTGCCTATGACATAACCTGTCCACACCTCTGCGTTGGAAGACGAGATGATGAATAAGAGTGCCAAGAGCTCATGGCTTTGACAGATGCAATGGTTGTACTAATGTCTTACCTGTACATCTTTATGTAAGGCAGACTTTACCGTTTGATGTGATTGTAACTGGTTTAGGTTTCTCTGGTGGCTTGCTGAGTGTACCCCTCCACGCCTGTGAGGCTTCCTGGGATGGCTGGCAGGTTGCAGTGGGTTTGCCTGAGTCTTAGGATGGGAAAAGTCACCAGTGCCTGTTGTGTTACCTGTCCTTTTCATTTTATGACCCTTCACCAGCAAGGTGTGCAGGTCCCACTCACCCCACCAGCAATAGCATTCTTTCTCAGTGGTAACAAAAGCCCTTCTAAAATAGGAACTGGATGTGTAATTTAAAACCTTTTTTCAGGAATAGCAAAGGATCCAAGGTATCTTTTCCCTTCAACACGGCCTGGGAGAAACTACCTTGTACCACTCTACTGCTAATACTCATTAAATTGGTAACAGTGCTTTGGAGGGGTATAGTTGGAGGTAGTCTCATGCACTGAAGATCTGTACTCCTTATGTGGCATTTCTGAGTTGTTCAGTGTGTCCAGGATTCATAAAGTCTGCAGGCAAAGTCCTTGTCTTTCCCCCCCCCTGCACTGAGCTCTCATGGACATGGGCTGCTGGTGGATGGCTGTTGGGGACCAGAGTGGCTCTCAGGTGCTGAAGGACTCCAGATGGGAGGAGGGGGGCACTCACCTATTCTGACTCAATGAATAAATAACTAACTTACTTACTTAAATTCAAAACCAAGAGGGCATTCACAGGACAGTGAGCGAGTAACCTGATGAATGAGCCTAATAATAACATAACTAATGTGGTAGCTCATTTGGAAACTGCTTGTCTTAACATGAGCTTTATGGACCAGAATGAGTATGATGGGCTTGACTGGTATCTTACAGTAGTGCTCCTTCTGTTGTATAAGCATTGTAAAGTGCTATATGGTTGGCACATGGGTACCTTCTCTTCAAACTTTAAGAAAAGTATTGTAACTGAAATTCATAGAATTATTAAGGTTGGAAGAGACCTCTAAGATCATTGAGTCCAACCATCAACCAACACCACCATGCCCACTAAACCATGTCCCTAAGCGCCGCATCTACATGTCTTTTAAATACTTCCAGGGATGGTGACTCAACCACTTCCCTGGGCAGCCTGTTCCAATGTTTAACCACTCTTTCAGTAAAGAAATTTTTCCTCACATCCAATCTAAACCTCCCCTGGCGCAACTTGAGGCCATTTCCTCTCGTCCTATCACTTGTTGCTTGGAAGAGCAGACCGACACCCACCTCGCTACAACCTCCTTTCAGGTGGTTGTAGAGAGCGATGAGGTCTCCCCTGAGCCTCCTTTTCTCCAGGCTAAACAACCCCAGTTCCCTCAGCTGCTCCTCATAAGACTTGTTCTCCAGACCCCTCACCAGCTTCGTTGCCCTTCTCTGGACACGCTCCAGCACCTCAGCGTCCTTCTTGTAGTGAAATTCATGCTAGATAAGCAATTCCTTCTTGAAATTCATGCTAGATAAGCAAAAGCTAATGTTTTCATGAATCTTTCATAATGTGGGTCTCAAACAAACAGGGATGCTGGAGGCAGAAACCGGCTGAGCACAGAGAGAGGGAAACATCCAGATCTTCTGCTCTTAAACTCAGAGGTCTCCAGTGATGGAGTCCTTCAGCCCTGACTGGGAGGGAGCACATGGGGTGCCTGGCTATGTACAGCGCTCGATTGCAAAGATAGGGTGGGTCCTTGTCTCCTCAGCCCCAGCACAGCAGTGCTTAGGCCTGCACCCCAATGCAGACCATGCAGCAGCTTATAGTGCTTAATAGCTTTGGGGGTTTTTTTGGGTTGGTGGGTGGTTGGTTGTTTTTTTAAAGTACAGGCTTCCACCACAGCAATCCAGGTGTTTTACTCTATCCAGGCTCAACAAAAATATGGCTCTTGCTCCAGGCTTGGTTTGTTAACACCACCAGGAGAGGTTAAGATGTGAGGAAGCTGGGCGTACAGAGCATCCGCCTGCTATGCACACATGTGCCCACAGGGAGCAGGAAGACGCTCTGTGACCAGACTGAATCAAAGCTATGCTTAGCAGCCAGGAGCACTGTACTGCAGCATTCTTGCTAAGGCACGCGCACAGCTGAAACAAGCTGTGCACGGGGGAGTTGGGTTACACAGAGAAGCAAGCTGACGCTCTCATGGCTGAGCATCTGCTGTGCCACAGCACAAGCATAGACCAAGTTGCTTGGGGCTACCACTGACTTGCTTCTGTGGAGGTAATGTTAGCTGAGGGTGTTGTACTGTGTCTCTGGTTCTCCTGAAAGGGGAGAGAGGGTGTGTTGATAATCAGCTTGCTTAGATGAAATGCTTTACTTGTGAAAGAGTATTCATACCTGGCAGATAAAATGAAGCTCTGACAAGAGAGTTGCGACTTAAGTCAGCCAAACTGAAGCCCAAAGCTGCAGAGATGGTTGCTGTATGATAATGCTAAGGTGTAAAAGCTTATGGGTTTTTGTTTGTTTGTTTGTTTTTCGCTGGTTTTGATTATTTTTTCAAACAAGTGAAGCAAAGCTGATAGTTTATGGTTATTGAAGTTAACGACTGTTATTAAATAGTTGGGGGGGATCAGTGTCAGTCTCCAACTTCTACAGCCTTCTATTGCTGTGCTATCCAACTGTATTTTTAGCACAGCGCATGGCTTACGTACTGGTACGCCAGCTACAGCATTGCCTCAAACGATGCCTGAAAGTAAGCTGCTATTGCTGAGGGTCGCAGGGCTAAATGCCTTGGGAAAGGTAAAAGACTGAGATGGTCAAAGACAAATGTTATGGCTATTACTTGGTTGCGTAGTTAAAGGTGAGGGGCAGAGGCAAGGACTAGATCTGAGCAGAGCTGGATGGATGCTGCCTTCTCCTCAGCTCTGCTACCAGGGGGTGATGTGCTTTGCTTTTGCTTCTTGTCAGTCCCCCCAGTGTAAGAAAGCAAGTAGCTGGGAAACCTGAACTGTAAAAGCATCCCCTAACGGACAATGGGGTTTGACGGGTAAGTGGAGGGGTGGGCTTCTGTCAGGGGACAGACGAAGAGTGTCTGTACAATGTGCGGGCATGTTGTTAAAGTGAAGTGTCTGATGTGAGAAAAGGGTCCAATAATATAATAATAAACATATTAAAAAAAACCCTACTGTGGTTATGGTGCAAGACTTTATTGAGCTTGAGTTATGGAACAGCATCTTCCTTGCACAGTAAGTACCCATGGAAGGGGACACGACGGGGGGTGTGTGTGTGTGATGACAACGACAAGGGGGGGCCCACATGTGGCAGAAAATGCATGTGTGAGTTGGGGTGGGTGCAGGGCACAGGAGTGCTGTGTGCAGGTGTGTTGGGTGAGTGTGCAATGGGCATGTGTTGTGTCATATGTGTCCATGTGTTCAGGGGACTGGTATTGTGGTTTGCGTCATCAGTAGCGTGCGTGTATGTATGTGGGCACATGCACGTGGAGTGTCCTGCGTGGAGCTTCACGCATGTGCAGTGTCATGTGTGATATGCAACATGCATTTGTGGTGTGTCATGTCTGCAAGCACATGCATGGTGTCATATGTGGCATCACAAGCGTGGTGTGTCTTGGGTGTGCAGCATATGTGGGGTGTGATGTGTGCAGCATCACGTGTGGTGTCATGTGTCATGCATGTGAGGTCTGACGTGTAGCGTCATACATGTGGGGTGTAATGTGTGTGGCATGTCCTGTGTGGTGTCACATGTGGTATGTCACAGGTGTGTGGCAAACATGGTGTTACATATGTGCAGCATACGTGTGGTGTCCCACATGTGGTGCATCACACGTGCAGCAGCATCACAGGTGTCTTTCACATGTGCGATACCTGAGTGTCTTGTGCTGCAAGTGTGCAATGCAAGTGTTGTGTACTTGCAAGTGTGCTGTGGTGCAAGTAGCACATGAGCGTTGTGTGGTACACACCAGTGTGTTGTGGTGCGAGTGTGCAGCAGGTGTGGGGGGTGTGCAGCACACAGGTGGTGTGGGGCACACACAGTGCACTACCCCACTGTTTTGTGACTCACCTGTGTGTTGCATGAGTAGCACACAGGTCCTGTCTCCACTGCGTGGCACCAGCGTGGTTTGTATCCCAAGTGTGCAGCATACACTACTCTGTTTTTCATGTGTGCATGAGTGGGTTTTGCCTCCAGTGGGTGTTGTGTGTTTTAGATGTGCGGGGGGGTGTGTTCTGTGTCTCAAGTGTGGTGTGCACATGAGGCATGCACAAGTGGTTGGTGTCTCACAGCTGCAGTGCAAGTGGTTTGTGTGTCACATGAAGAAGCCCCCCTGGGTGCCACTGAGGTTCTCCCCCACAGCTGCCCTCCAGCCTGCCCTGACCGATCGCATCCCCCTCCCTCCTGCCCAGCATGGGTGTTGTCATGGCTGGCTGCAGCTGTCTGGGGGTGAAACGCCCCGTTGGGGGGCCAGCCAGGCT
>NW_008796218.1:3189294-3247480 GCF_000699145.1 Aptenodytes forsteri
ATTTGATAATAGTCGATCCAAACACAGAGGAACATCACTGGGAGGCATCAAGTGCCTGTTTTCAGCCCACTCACCTTAGCATCACAACTCTGGTTTATACCACCTCATCAACTGGACCACAGCTCTTCTCTGGTTTTACCATTTTAACTTATCTGAAAGAAAACCATGTATACATCATATCATGCTGAATGTTAGAAGTATTTATTTTTTTATTTACAAAGCAGCTCTTTCAATTTGTTACTAGTGGAATAGAATCATAGAATCATTAAGGTTGGAAAAGACCTCTAAGATCATCGAGTCCAACCGTCGACCCACCACCACCATGTCCACTAAACCATGTCCCTAAGTGCCTCATCTACTCGTCTTTTAAATACCTCCAGGGATGGGGACTCAACCACTTCCCTGGGCAGCCTGTTCCAATGTTTAACCACTCTTTCAGTAAAGAAATTTTTCCTCACATCCAATCTAAACCTCCCCTGGCGCAACTTGAGGCCATTTCCTCTCATCCCAATAATGTGTATTTAAAATACACAATAATAATAAATAAATGAAGGGGGGGGGGTGACAAGGGCTGCTATTCGCACTCCACTTACTTAAACAGCAAGACAAACCACATGGTAACAATTTCCTTCCTTCCTTTGCAGTCCTTCAAAGGTCTTCCAGTGTTTCACCATCCACTAGAAAAGGCCAATTTTGGCTGCTGGGCACGTGCAGAGGGGATTTCTTCAGTGAAACTCCTTGCACAGAGGCTGTGGGCTCAGCTGCTGCCTGAAACAAGAGTCACACATTAGAAAAGCTGCAAAGCTTTGACCCAATGGCCGCTGCATTTTCTGCACTGATTTAAAGCACTGCGGCCCTTTCTCAGCCTGGCAAGAAAGTCAGGCATTTGATTTTTTTTTTTTTTTTAAATATGTGCATGTACATAAATGCTATATATATACACACAGAGCCACACTTATGTACATATATATTTATTTACATGTATATACATATATGGGTAGATAGACAGATGAAGATAGACATATGCTTGACTAAAAAAGACACTTGGAGTGGCCAATTAAGAGCCAAGCACTTCATTATCCAGTTCAGCAATGGGCTGCAATCCTGTGCGCCTCACAGTCCCAGCTAGTATGTTAAAATGCAACTTCTTCTGTTTCAACCTGCATGACAAATTTAACCCTGCTAAGGGCCAGCAGCAGGTAACCTGCCACCGAGGGCCATTCGGAGACCCATTTCCACCTCAGCAGCTGAAACTGTGGCCAGTGACATTTCAAAGCCCTCATGTCACAATTTTTAGACAGGGAACAAAATGAGGCTGAGGGTGAAGAGACAGCAGGAGAGGGGAAAGCTGCATTTCCAGAGACACAATGGTTCCTGGTGGCAGACAAGAGGTTTCCAGCACTTGCTCTGGGGCGAGGATTCGGGGTGCCAGCCTCCATCGCCTCTGGGGGCATGGGAGATGGCTCGTGCCACTCAGCTGAAGCCTGGGCCAATGGCCCATCATTTCTTCCTGTGGTTTGCCCCATCCCAACATCTTCCTTCCCCTGACCCAGCCTTAGGTACTCAGCTCCTGGTTGAGACACAAGCATTAGGTCAGCTGCTGTGCATTTGTAGTTGAAGTGTATTCAGCACCTACTGAAACTGCCACAGCCCTTTATATATGTATATATAAATATATTTATTATATTTTATATATAAAAATAATATATACTATTATATATAACATATATATATTTATATGTGTATATATACCAAAAATATACAAAAGAGATAAAAGATCTTTTATATACACACACACATATTTTTTCCTGACCTGTACAAAGACATCTGGCATAACCAACTGACCATCCAGTACTGCCCAAACGATCCTGTCACCCACGAATGAGTGCAGCGACATGTCACCAAAACCGAGGCAACTGAAAAACCAGACGCAAATGGTGCGGAGTATGCTCCTGCACGCACAGCAAGTGCGTGCACACCACAGCTATGCTTGTTAGCCTGTTTCTTGGAAGTGAAAGGGTAAGTTACTCTGCAACATATGTTTTTTCATAAGAGAGGAAAGCATTCAAAATTTACAAGACAATTCTATAGTTGTAACAGGAGCTTGTACTGTACGTGCTTCTTACAGTGCCTTTTTACAAGGCTCATGCTATAGAGACCTCACTGTTATCTGCAGAAGACTTTGTCTGGCTGGGCATTTTCTGCACCAAGCTTTGCATTCCTCCCCTTTTGCCCAACCGTCCTTCCCCAACAAAGGCTCTTTTTTCAGGAGAATTAAGGCACAAATCGTTGTATCTGTTCCAAGGGCAGAGTGTGTCGGTCTTATTTTCTCCATGAGGAGCACTGGCATTCATGGGACGCCAACAGCTGGATCTGAGCATTTCCTTTAATTGAACAGGTTTACAGTCTTTCTGTGCTGAAGCAATTCTCCACATCACACAAGCCTTCATACCAGAATAAAATGAAAATTTAAGAGCGCTGGCTAACAAGACCGAGAAGCTCATTGTTTAAACAAGAGGCCAATTGTCTGGGTACTCCAGTGCCCCGTTCCTCCAACGTTAAACCCACACGAGGGACAGCAGCCTAATCCACAGCTTGCCACCAGGTGGTATAGAAATTAATCTTCCACTTACCCGGGCTATTAGTTGCGGTATTCATAAAGGTTTGCAACCCAATGAGGCTAGCGACTGAAGTTTTCTCCTTGTCATGGAGGGTCGTGGCAACATGGCGATATGAAATACCGGCCTTCAGGGGTGTCCCCCATGGTGAGGAAAGTGTGGACGATACGCACTGCAGGGAGACTGGGGGGAACGGCCCCCAGGACCTTCTGGTTCAACACACGCAGCCCCAGGCTGTCTAACTGCACAGCAAATACGTTGGAGGACAGGGGATGGACTGGGAAAGCCCAGGCTCACCAAGGACCTGAGCATAGTCCACCATAACGTGCAGGGCTGAGCAAGTTTGGTGTTTATGAGGAAAGGCACTAAATACTGATTTTTCTCCCCTTTTAGCAACACCAGAACTCCCATTTCTAGTCTGACAGGACCCCTGGGAGTGCTGGACATGCAACACAGGGACCCTCACTAGATCTCCCAAAAGCTCAGGGGCATGCTTCAGATCTGCTTGCATCTTCCTAACGGGGTAATTAGCAGAACAGAGGAGGAAAAGAAATCCAGTACTTTGTTAGACTGCTGCTCTATTAAAGTCCAAGCAGGAAAGGGAAAATACTCAGCAGCAAGCAGGTGATCAAAACAGGGACAACACAAGCTGGCCCACGTGAACATTTGGAAGGGTAAAGCCTCAGTAGTGTTTAGCTCCATCGCTTCCAGTTTTCATCCGCTCCCATTTCACTGCAGACCTAATTCTTTGCAAAGCACTGCTAAAGCTTTTCACAACGCCAAGATACATGTAGTTTGATGCAGATAATATTTACAAATATTACAACCATTTTCCCCATTCTTCCCTAGTGTTTTCCCAGCAGCTTACAATCCCATCTGGCTACGGCTTTTCTTAACTGCCCTCTCAATGACTTTCCTAGCCCCAGGAGCTTGCTCTCCCGCCACAGGAAGATGGCAGCCTCTTAACTTGCCTGCGTGGTGACCGACCTACTTGCTGCGCAAATGGAAAAGCGAACGGTCAGGGCAAAGTGCAAGTCAGTCCCTCGCCACACGTTTGCACATGACTCTGACTTGGTGCCCAGGTATGTCTCCAGGGCGTCCCAGGTCATTCCCCATCCTGGAGAAACACTCTGCAAAACGCAACAGCTTTTCCCAAACGGTAACGCCACAGTCCCGCTTCGCCCCATGTATTCCTCCTGTCTGTGTCCTCACGTGGCAGCAATTTAACAGTTTATGCACCATCTTCTTCCATGTCTGCTATCAAATTTCCAGCTACACCAAATTCTTATTTTTCCAGGGTTTAATTAGGCTAAAGGTCCAAATTCTGCGAGATAACAGAAGAACTGAACAAATCTGAAAGGCTTTAATGCAGATTCCTATGGAACCCATGAATAGCAGCAGAGTTAATGCAGAGCTTGGGCTTAGAGGAATTTGAATCCGAATTATTTTTGTTCCTCGTTTGGCTTGCTTTATAAAACATACAGCCAATAATTCCACAGACTCTGTCAAACTCCTTGCTATAAATAACAATTTACCATTGAAAAGAAATGTAAAGGGTCAGAACTGTGCTCCGAGATTCACGTGTCACCCGCAAAAGGAGCTTCCGAGCGAGTTGGACACAGGCTGGAAAGTAAATTTCCCAAAATGGGAAACAATGGGAAGAACTGAACAGATAAGGTGTTTAATTCCTTCTGGTCCCATATCTTTACTTAGTCTGGTGTTAATCCCACCTGCAAGCACTGCCCCAGGATGAGTCACTAGACAACCACACACCCAGACCCAGCCTCCAGCCTAAACCTAAAAGGCAGGGCAAAGAGCAGAAGCAAGTGCGCAGTCCCACTGCTAACCTCCACCCTTAGCTGTCACTAGATCTAGCCTTTGGTAACTCATTCTAGAATCAAAACTAGCAAAACAGTTACGGGGACCAGTTGGGGTCCTGGTAGTGGAAGCTGCAAGGCTGGCTCTATTTAGCAAGATGGTGTATCCCTGACCAACACTGGACATGATAAAGCACTCTCCTTTTCCTCATCCAACTTTGACTAAAGTACAAGGATCCAAGAACTGAACCATCAGCCTCGGCTTTCCTGAGCTGGAGTCTCCATCTCAGCACTAACCACTGCCTTAATACTACAGAAGCGTTTAGTTCAGTTTAGGAAAACTAAAACTTAACCCTCTTCCAAAGAGGAGCAGGTTCCTGCAAGTGCCAGCTCTCATCCTACCTATGCAGGACTATGTTCCCACAATAAATGTGTGTCTGAATCCCCTGTGTGGACAGCTGTAAAGCTAGCTCCAATTCTACTCATAAACAAAGCCACAATCAGGAGACCTAGTCACAATCATCATGGGTATTTCTGGCAAATGCTGAACAGAAACGTGTGTGTCTGCTAAAGCTGGCCTTTATCTTGTAGCTGCAAACATTAAGAGATCCACTAGTTACATAGGCTCAGCTACCTCTATTTTTCTGAAACAACCGTATTTCCCAACTTTGTCACTAATCTTAAAATCAACAGCAGCCTACCAGACAAGAGGAGCAGCCTGTGCATGAGACAGCTAATGTCTGCCCTTAAACTGCCTGGCCAAAAGTGGCATAAGGCAGCAGACTTAGGACCAGCTTTCATCTGAACCAGCCAGAAAAAACACTACCCTAAGCCCTGACCCAGTGAATAGAGATAGCCAATTGTCCGTGACCTGCTTTGAAAGAGTAAGGCGGCATTTAGCAATTCCAACACCAGCTCTCGTTTTGGGAGGATTAGCTTTATTGTGCATCTCTGTTATCTAGGTCAAAGAAGCTCTCCAATTCCAAACTTAATTTCATCCCCACGCAGCAACCACCAAAGTGCTGCTCTTTCAATTCCTCCTGGCTGAAGATGTGGGAAATGGTACTTGGCTCTGCTGTCCCATCTCCTTGTGATTAACATGAATTATTAATAATGAGGCTTCTCTGTTGCTCAAATCAGACCTAAGCAAAGCTTGAACTCTACACTTAACCTTAGCAGAAGCAATACCAAGCATCAATGATTATCGCTTCATAAAGTGAAAAAGGTATTACATTAAAACAATACCAGTGTTCACTCTAGAAGAATTAATATTACCAAATACACAAGTACACTTACTTTTCGGCCCAAGGAGAGCTCTTATCCTAAACCCCAACCTAAAGCAAATTCAAGACTTACCTTGGAAATACATTTCTCACTCGTACCAGATGAAAATGCAGGAAAAAAGCACACCCACATACACCCCTTATAGCTAGACACCTCAAACCCTTTCTTTAAGACTAATTTGAATTGTTAGTATTCACTCACTCAGACTGTAGTTACAAATACCACAGTATGTCCCAGACCATTGCTCAAAGTCTTAGTTTACAATAAGACTAGCACAGACTCCCAGTCTGGAACAGCAGTCACCTTAAGCAGGTACCCATTCCCCCAGATGAACCACCTCCTAACCGCAGTATCCAATTTTTTCCATCGCTATTTTAATAGACACTGACTACCTAAGGTAGGGTGACAGCTTCTTTGAAGTAACTGTCCCTAATACTGTTACCGTTTGAGAGGGTATCACTATTTCTCTCATATAGTCGACTGAAGGCTGAGGCTGTAACATCACTACAGGCTGTGTCCTCCTGGAAAAGTTTGTTACTCAGTATGAGAAAACCATTTCATTTGATACTAAACTTTACTTGAAAGTATCTGTGTTTTACAAGCACTGAGAAGTTAAATAAATTGTCTCTCTGTATATCAGAAATATATAATTACTAACTGAAATTTTATAGCCGGGACCGTTGTCTGGTAAAAGAAAGTCACCTCTGCTACTTTGTTTCTCTTGAAACACCTAGCTGAGTTGCGTTTCCCACCAGTGATTTGCTAATCTTTGTACATAAAACCTACTTTCTAGGAGCACTTTAAAATATTTGTACACCTCCATCACAGTCCTAGATGTGCTACTCACATCACATGTGCTACTCTGTGCAGATGGAAATTAGGGTGGAAGTGTGTGCAATGGTTTACAGGAGTGACAATCTTTATGAAAAAAAAAAATTAGCCACTCCCGGGCTTTGCACAGTCATTGCTATCGAACACAACTAGGCAGAGGACTATTTATTTTATACATACAGCATTTTTCACACTGTGGTTAAAACACAGCCCCATGACTGCTGCAGGCACCACAACCTCGGAGAAACACTTTGAGCCAAATTCTGCCCTTTTAGAAATCCCCTTCCACAAGTGTGAAACTTTTGTGGCCATCTGTTCTGCACAAAACCAGCATCATTTGCTGGGTACATCACCTCAGTGCCCTGGAAGTCCCAGTCTGGCAAGCACCTCCCCTCTTGCACCCTGCTGTCATCCATTGAGGGCCATTATGATCTCTTTTTTTTTTTTTTTTTTTTTTTTTTTTTTTTTTTTTTTTTTTTTTTTTTTTTTTTTTTTTTTTTTTTTTTTTTTTTTTTTTTTTTTTTTTTTTTTTTTTTTTTTTTTTTTTTTTTTTTTTTTTTTTTTTTTTTTTTTTTTTTTTTTTTTTTTTTTTTTTTTTTATCTTACACAGCTCTCACTTTCACACTGGCACTTCTGGCCCTATCTTCTAAAACATGATTCCAGTCTTGCAAATATGAACTCCTGTCCACATGCACTTGGTCCACATGTGATAAGTTCAGCAAGAGCTCTTGACAGAGGACTACCCTGCCACCACCCCAGCCAGATCCTCCCCTTCTCTCTAAACCAATTTTGAAAATGCAACAGCATCTCCCAGTGAGCTCTCCTCTAGCGAGGACAAATCAGAAAAATGACAGGTATTCACGTGTTACGCTTAGAGGCTGCAAGACGCTCAGCAACTTTGAGGATCAGGGATATACAATGCAAACATCTGCAGCTCTCCCTTTACAATCAGGGAAAAGAAGTGGCCAGCTGAGGGCAGGATTCACCCAGCCTACCGGAGATACCTATTTCAGGAAGAGATGCATTGTTATTTCCGTCCACTGACTATCAAAGAGGAGCAGCTCCAGTATGGGTATCTCTTCAGTGGTTTAGGAGAGTCCATCTCCCCCTTCCCCAAATGGGAAGCGGTACTTCAGTGGGACCTTTTAGTGCTACGATAAGCTAAATATCTGTTAACAATTACCAAAAGTTGACTATCCCCAAGTACTAAGGCATTTGTGGAAGTGGACACACGTGACATATTTACCATTGCTCATTCTTCATGTGAGAAATAGGAAGCTCTTTATGGCCAATATCTAGCACTTCATTTCTAGATTTGTCACGTTCAATGGAGATTGCTGGGGTAAAGCAGAAGTAGGAGTCTTGGTTTTCTCATAACATATGTAAGTTTGGGTGTACTAGGAAAGAAATCAAATTTGGCAGAGCCTGTTCAGTCCTGTAGGAAGGAGGGGGGCAGGAAGCACATCATAACTGACCCATCTTTGACATTTTGCCCAACACCACACACAATGCATTTTCATGGGAACGTTACAAAGTCAACTACTAAATGGAAATATTTTGTCTTAAAGTGCAGAAGAGCTACAAAAGTGTCTCTGGAGAATCTGTCTGCTCATAGCTGCTTTGGGCTGTTTAAGGTACTCTTTTCTAGAAAAGAATAACATTCATTTTCAGGACACTACAAATTATAATGAAATAAACAAAAATGAAATGCAAATTTTTTTTAAAGACTAGGGATTTCTTCTTCCAGTCATTCTCCTTTGCAGAATATTCTTTATGTCCTTCATCAGTCTTGTACTTGGTTACAGATGGAAAATATTAGCTCTGGTTTACAAAACATGGCCCTGTTTCCTGTAACACAGCACAGGTTGGACAAATCTGTCATTTGAGTAGTGTGTCTATTCTGTGGCCAATTCTGTAATCTACCAGCAATGTGATCCCAAACAAGGAATCTCATGTTAGCAGCCAAGATTGGAAAATCCCTGTTTAGTGCGATTGCTGCCAAAACCATCTCACTTGCTAAGGACAAACTAATTTTCAATCTGCAGCTTGGGAGCTGCTGCTTTTCCTTTTTAGCCCTTTTTTTTAATAAATAAAACATACCTCACTTCTAAGATGACACAAATACACTTGATTTTAAAAAGTGCAAAATGGATTTAGAAAAAAGTTTAAGGTATATGAAAAATATCACACTGTCTATAAAAGAGATTATTCTATTTTTGAATACAATTTGAATAAATGCTGTTTTGCAAATTTGAAGAGTTGTATTTCAGAACAAACAGCAACAAGATTGTTGTGTACAAATAAGAGGAGAACAGCAAGGGAGCAAAAAAAACCCCGGTGTTATAAAATACAGATAGGACATAGATCAAAGATGATCTAGATACAGCTTTAAATGAAAACTTGACCTCAGTTTTCAAGATGGATCAGGGTGATATAAATAATGGCAATAAGGATATGAGATGATCTCATATTAGAAGCAAAACTCTAATATATCCAGGTTGGTGGACACAGAAGTGAAAGAAAGGCAGAAGCAGCTACATTACGTATTTATTATAAGTTTTCCAGGTCACAGATGCTTCCAGATGATAAAAAAGAATCTAGTACAAGAATATAGTGCCGATATTTAAAAATAGAGTTCAGAGAAATTACTCCAAAGAATTACATTTAAGTATTTAATGCTTTTGAGGAAATCTCAAAGGAAAGGAGAGAGAAGCTTGATGAGACAAAGGGGAAAGCAGGTGTATAACATAGACCGGCTTACCAAGTATTGTGTGTACCCAGTTAAATAACTTTTTTCTTATAGAAAACTTCTGTCAAAGAAAGCTGATGTAAGAGACCTCTTATGTTTGGACATTAATAAACCATTTGACATGGAGAAACATTACTCAAAAGAAGAGTAAAGATTAGCAGAGAAATTGTAAATTGCATGAGAAGTTGAGCCAAGACAAAATGGAAATTAGTATTTTTGAGAAGTATCAGGTTGGAGAAAAATTACTGACAGAAATCATCAAGAATAGCTATGGGACAGATCTTTAAGTATTTTCCTTCACTATCTTGAGACAAAAATACAAAATCTTTCAGTGAATTAAGTTGAAAAGCATTGCCAGCAGAAAGGAATTCGGGGGCTGCTGCACACGAGGAACTGGCTAAACTTAAGAAAAAAAATGCAAGTGAGGGTGACATCTCCATAGTGTAAAACGCAATGTTAAATGCACGAGACTAATTGCAAGGGTTTATTCTTACAATTTGATAGCTCAGTAAAAGCTGCAAATGATTGAGAAGCAGTTGTGTGCCTGAGCTAATCCTGCAGTAACTATCAGCATCAACGCGATGCACTTATGAAAACAATGAATGCTATCTTATGCTGTATCACAAAAGGAGTCCTCGGCAGATGCAGGGAAGTATTCATGCCGTTACGCAAGTGTCAACGGTATCTCCTTCAGTGTATTGGGTATGGTTAAACTCTCTCAGTATTTAAGAAAGAGGAATTTCATCTGGAATATGTGCAGAAACCATTGTGAGCCAGACATGGCCTCATTTGGTATCACATGTACCTTTTCCAGGGTTTGAATTCTTCTTCCTTTGCCCTTCTAAATGCTCCTTCTGTGGTTTCCTATGCGAAGAGCTTCTTTCTCTTCTAAGAAAGTTGGGGTGGGTGTTGTGGGTTTTGTTGGATTGTCTGGTTTGTTGGTTTTTGTTTTTTGTTTTTTAAGTTAAATATTACTAATGTTAATTTTTCCTGCCTTTTCACTCCTTGCAGAAATTTGAATTTGTACACATTACAGCACCTCACATTCTTTGCCAGCCTACTGCGCTCAGGGGGTTGAGGGCTCATCTTAGGAAGCGGGTGGTCAAATAGGAGGAGGAAGAAGAGGAGGTTGCGCTGTCAGAGCAATCAATGTCTGGAGCAGTTTCTCACTGAGCAATGTATGAGCAAGACTCAAGGCCCTACGAGCAGGCTCAGTAAGGTTAGGAGACAGGCTGCCCCACGTTTCCCATGACGGAGGGCTGTACAGGACAGGAACAGGAATCCAAATTTTCCATGTGTTACTGACACGGCATCCTCTGAGCATTGCAATCCAGGTGCAATAGTCAATGTCTGTCCAGCAGGCCTGTACTTTGCCACCTGCCTTCAAATGAAGGGTCACCCTCGTCCTGCCCAATTTGGTAACACAACACACAGAAAAAAGTTCAGTTTTAATTCCCCAAGCTGCCTCAACTCATGCCATTTTTATCTCTTATCCAGCACACTTAATTACACCGAAGAAATCCCTTTTAGCAAAAACACACTGAAAGTGTTGGACTCAGCTGGGGGATTGCCCAGCACCTCTCTGCATCTATCGCCCTTCATCTCTGTCGTGGCACAGCCTGGTCCAGACTGGCTCCCGCTGGAAAACACCAGTCCTGAAAGCTGGTGTGTGGGAGATGGGTACGGGAGCCTCGGGGAAATTTCCCTGGCCTCCTAGAGAGCTTCTTTCATTCCCTAGATCTTCTCTAGCAGAATGCAGGAGCTAATAATATCCCTCTGCTTCTGTTACATAGCATTTCCTCCCCTTTATTTTAACTTTTACTGGTCGCATTACCAGCTGCTCCTTTGCCTCTGCCGCATGACTGAGTGTCAAAAGAAGCCATAAATCAGCTTTTGGTATTCATTAAATGATGAAATTGGCACTTTCTACTCTTCTGAAGGACTAGAATTTTAAAATGCAACTTCTAAATATACTGAAGATTTTATTATTTTAGTTAATATTAAAAAGATTTTTAAAAGACAACACAAATCCAGCTTTTCTTGGAGAAGGCATATACTGAGATTTCTTAAGAGAGTCGCAGCCACCAATCGGCACGAGAGGGACGAAGCCACAGCTCCCAAGCAGGGATGCGCGGGGGACCAGAGCCCTGGCCATGACAGGCAAACCCAGCACCGTCACACTCATGAAGACACACTTGGGGAACTGGAGCTAAAGAGTAGGATGGGCACAGGCGTACTAGGACCAAAACCCTGAGTCAAATCCTCTGTGTATCTTACCCTGACACTCCCCTGTATCCCAAACCCTCACCCTTTTTTTTTTTTGTTAGAGACAAAAACCAGCACAGCTCACAGGTACCAGGAAGCAATGTCCTGTCCAGTGCATTCCAATCTGACCAGAGAGACCAGAGCCAAGAAGCCTCAATATGAGACAACCATCAGGGAAACGAGGAATTTTCAAACAACTCTTTTGTGATCTGCTATATGTTTTTCTTTCAATGGCTATTTCTCATAAAACACATAAAGTATCGATATAGGTGCCTATTGCTTCCTAATATAAGTGCAGCAATTGCACATTAAAACAGAACAAAGTATATGATTATTAATGTATATATGATTTATTCTTATCAAATTGACAAATAGCTGTCCTCTTAAAATCTATATTAAAAGGCTTTGTCTAGATAGTTTCCTGAAATATTTTCTCAGCAACAGTGATTAGATTTCAAACATTAGATATAAGCAATGAATGATTGACTTGACCAAGGGGGGGGGGGGGGATAGAGATAAAAATTTTTTTTTATTCAGCAACTAATTTTGAACAACTGAAATTTAAGCTGCTTGCGTTCATCTAGGAAATACTAACAGGAGTAACTATTTGCTCTCTACTAGCAATCCGTCTTTAGTTTCTCGTGAATGATAATCCAGGCTGCTTTTGCCTTAGGAGCCAGGGGTTATGTTTCCCGCTGACCTTCTACAGAGGCTTCCAAAAATAGGGAACCAGGAGAGGGACAGCACCAAGCGCCTGGGGAGGGCAGGTGGCTCTTCCTGCTTTGCAGCATGGATGCAGAGGATTTCAGCTTTCATTTTCTTAAATGCTTTTTCGCCCTTTCTCTACAAAGATGACCATGAAAACACAAACTAACGCAAGTCAATTTTTTTTTTCTTTCTGTCAAACAACTCATCTCCTTTTCTTTTCTAAAGAAATAATTTTAATATATTCCCACAAACACTCAGGAATGTCATTTGGAGCTGTCAACTAAAAGATCCTTCTTTTTAGGTATTCACTTTCTCCAGGTACATATAAAATTTTTTAAATGTAACAACTAATGACATCCATATAACATGCAAGTGTAAAAATGAAGTGACTGATACACTGCAGTCTTTTTTCCTCCCCTTTGAAGAAATAGAGAGTGAACACCTATGCAGCAGAGACAGGACAAAGTGAACTAATGTTTAACATAAAAACTTAATAAGTAAGTAGGAATACAAACAAAATGTTCATTTTTAAGATTACTTTCAAACCCATACTACTTGTTTTCAGTTCTCAACCAAACAGACCAAATGGCACTGTACCTTTTTTGTTTTGTTCTGTTTTTAAAAAAACAAACAAACCCACACAAATCCCTGTTACCATTCTTGCAAAAGCCTTTCACAAGGAATAGTACAATAAATTCAGCCTTCCAAGTGACACTTGCTCACGAAGTTATTCCGTTTTTAATTTATAGAATGAAAAGATGTGTCAGAAAGTCTTTGACAGTACATTTCCCATTTATCACACATTCTGCTTTACCACATTTGTTTTCACTCCTGCAATATGCTTTTTGCTAAGGCACAATAGACTTCTTTTTGGGAGGAAATATTGTTTTAATTGTTTGGAATTTCATACCCCATGCAGGTGTGAAAGGCTCCGGTGACTATTCCTCCAAGTGGTGTACATTTCAGTGGTAAAACACCACTAATTATCTAGGCATAAATTACACTTTTCCATTATTCTTAAAAAAAAAAAACAAACCCAAACCACCCAAACAGTCCTGCAGGGGTTTTATGTAGCACTGCCACTTCTGACATTTTATATGGCAAGTTTTGTGGTTTTATTTCCACAAAGAAAACTTCACAAGCAATTATATTCAGATACCTGCTTCTTTAAGACATTTTCAGATTATAGACCCATTCCACCCAACAAATAATGGCTTTAAATAACATAACCATTAAAAGCATGAAAATAAGATTCAAGGCACTAAGAACTACTTAGAAGTCATAGTTCAGCTACAGCACAGTGGTCTGTTGAAACTCAGAGAATGTGTAAGTTACTCAAAACTCTTTTTCTTAGAGCCTCATTAAACTGTGCTTATGTCTTACCCTACAGACTCGCATAACAAAGCTATAAACAATGCTTGAATCCCCATTGCAGGTTGGCTTAGCACAACAGATGAGCTACCTAAAAGAAACCTCGTCTGGAGATAGGGACGTTCCCATCCCAAATGGGGGGACATTTTTATCCTGCTGCCCATCGCAAAACTGCTAGAGCTGAATTTGCATTTACATTGTTGGAGCTACCTGCAAAGTCGCACACCAATCTACAGCTGATGAACTAATCATTTATTCCTCTGAGTAGGGAAAAACGATGTCCTGAATACTGAAGGTCTAAACGCCACACAAGGATACAGGATTTTAGACAGCAACATGTGGGAGCTTTACCGAGAGCCCCACAGGAGCCACAAAACCAACAAGAAGATTTCTTTGCGCTGACAAGCCGCAAAGAGGAAAGCTGACAAAACAGTCCTCTCTGGGGCTCAATTGAGCAGTGCCTCAGTTACCCCTTTGCAAAGGCAGATAACAGCATTTCCTTTGCTAATACCGTGATGGTACTAGAGGGCATCAGATATTTACTTTACTATTGCTATGCCAATCTCTTGGGTGCTCATAAGCATAAAGAAGAATCAGATGAGCCCGATCTATAATACTTTTTATTTCCCCCCCAGATTGTGAACACAGGATATTGGAAAGATCTATGAGATCAAGCTGATTTTATATATAATATGATATATAACATAGCCAGTCTCTATCCTTCTCACCTACTCCAAAAAATGTTGGAACCTCTTTATTTTATATATGAATTGAAATGAAACAATTTTCAATTTTCTTCCTCAAATATCCAAACATTTTGGGTAACTAAAGTTACATTGTTGATAAGGTTTAGACCATTTATCCTTTAAAATTCCCCTAAAACTATTGTTACTTTTGAGGGTATAGGGAATAAAAATTTTCTTATCATTTATGGAAATTATTTCTCAGCTACCTCTATCAAACTTGTGTGTGCTACCAATGTACAAGTTTTCCCAACAAAAATGTATATGCTAAACATCGGTTGCCTCCAAAGTGCACCATGAGATGTTTATTAGACACAAGGCAAACTGTACCAGCCTGGGTATGCAATAGAGGCTGCCACTAGGAAAAAATGACAGCATCGCAAAGGTGACAAGAAAGGCCTGAATCTTTGCTAATTCATTTACAAGCACATGCACAGATTCATATTATAAATAAATTTGCATTTAAATCACTACATCCACTTCGAGATAATGTGAATATACTTTCCTACCTAGTGTTTATCACAATTTTATAGAAAACTTTGCTGTTCTTGTGAGAAAAAACCCAAGATTATTTTGGTTCAAATTATTTTCAGAATATTTTTGCAAAGCAATTTCCTGCATTTGCCTGAGACTTGTTGGACATTGGGGTTGTACCAATTCCAATCTGTTAGCCAGATGTGGAAAGTATTGGTACCACGAAGTTGCATATAAACACCAGTATGTGCAAAGGTGTTTTAAGGTGATGAAAAAAGCAGCACTTCAAAATTAAAACTAACAGCAAATTTAATTAAATTAATTTTCTGTCTAAAATAAATCTGAACATACAATATCAGGGCATGCAGGAATGCAGCTTCAGAAGAACCTTAATCCAAGCAGAGGACAAGAATCCCAGGGGATTTCTGCATGAAAGGTCACTGACAGCATGCAAGGGATAACTTCACCTGTACATTATCTCTACAAGTCAGTGAAGTACTTAGCCTTGATATCATGAAGACAACAGAGCTTGATTCAAAAATAGTCTAACTGGCAGCATCTCACAAAGAATGTAGTCTATATGTGTGGAAAATGTTGAGAAATTATGAATTTCATCATATTTCTATATAAGCAATAATCTGTAACTTTCTAAAAACAAAGCAACACAAATGCAAGCTGACAGAATAAATTTAAAAAATATTTTCTTCTAAAAAAACCCCAATACCTGAAATCCTAAATGACAAGGTGATAAAGTGGCTGATGAAATTAGAATTAAATAATATATATTTATAGATATAATAACAGACTCTGAAGTGACTGTTATTATTCAGGACTGAGATTTTAGAGTTTTAGTACCCCTTATCTGCCAAATTTTCAGAAACAGGCTGAGTGGTAGGAAAAGGAAGTGAGGACAAATGAGAAGAAACCATTACAACTTTGAACAAAAACTCTCATCATACCCAGACCACCCTGTTTCCTAACAGGCTGCAGGGGGACCTCCTGTCACACTCTGCACAGCTCCTGTAACAGTGTTTGATGAGAGGATGCTCTTAAACTTAAAAAGGGCAAATAAGAAGTTGCTGTCAATTTGTTAGTGTACTACCTAGCAGGACTCAATGAAGGTCTTCTCTAAAAAAAGTTGCATAGTTTTAATTATGTATGTAGAGTTAACAGGAGCACAGCTCCTATCTACCCACTGGGAATGATTCCACAAACATAAATCACCTTTTCAATCCCCCAAGATCAGTGCAATAGTCTGAGTTTCCACCACCATCTTACGCTTTTACAGAATTTCACCAGCTCATGCTGTCTTCCCATTACAGTGTTATAAAACCAGTTGCCAGTCGTGACATTATTTTTTAAAAAATGTCACTCCTTTTGCATAAATAGGTGCAGCACATAAGAAAACCCTGCAACGACAGTCTGGGTCCAGACCAGGTCTAAAGCTCTCATCAGTTTTTCTTCCAGGTCTCCTCAAACCCTTCACCCAACAACCACGCTGGGCTGAACCCTGCCCTGCGCCACCAGCCACGTATCCAGCGCGTTGGTCCTGGGGCAAAGGGACCTCGCAAGCTGCAAACCTTCACAAGCTGTCAGCAGCCTCAGCAAATCTCACAGACATCTGTGGCTTATCAAGCCAGCAGCATTTTTCCTACATTAATCTCCACTAGGCCTGCCCCAGCTTTCATTTCAAAAGGCTTGGCATGGTATCTCAAAAAAAAAAAAAAAAAATTAAAAAAATTGCTCGATTTCTTCAGATGCAGCTGGTTGGGAGGACCGCCTTTGAAATCCGAGCACGTCGCAGAGATGTCGACATGCTCGTTGCAGGCAGCTTGCAGCGTGGGGGGACAGCACAATGACTGTAAAATGCTTTTCGGTGCTGCCCTTGGGCGAGCCCTCCCCTTCCTTTGGGGGGCTACCCAGATACAGTGCACTCATGTTGAACACCCTCCTCCAGCCATTGGTTCCCCCAGCAGCTCTCAAAAACCAGCTGGGAGTGTTGCAGCATCCTCCCGCTGGTCACCAGCGATGTCGGTGCACACGTTCTCCAAAGCTGGCATTGGGGATGGTGCCCAAACTCGATTTCTTCAGATGCAGCTGGTTGGGAGGACCGCCTTTGAAATCCGAGCACGTCGCAGAGATGTCGACATGCTCGTTGCAGGCAGCTTGCAGCGTGGGGGACAGCACTAATGACTGTAAAATGCTTTTCGGTGCTGCCCTTGGGCGAGCCCTCCCCTTCCTTTGGGGGAGTTTGGGGATTGCTTTAAGTAGCTGTTGGGTTGGGGGGCTCACCCAGATACAGTGCACTCATGTTGAACACCCTCCTCCAGCCATTGGTTCTCCCAGCAGCTCTCAAAAACCAGCTGGGAGTGTTGCAGCATCCTCCCGCTGGTCACCAGCGATGTCGGTGCACACGTTCTCCAAAGCTGGCATTGGGGATGGTGCCCAAAGTAAGGCAACAGCCTTCACTACTGATGTTATGTGATGAAAGCCCGGGAAACTGCTCCACCACACCGCATGTGTCCACCTTGGACCCCCCACCCCACTGGTCATCCTCCTTCCCACAGCCCTGCCCACGATGTGGTCCCCATCGCCCTCGCTGTGCCCTGATGCTAAGGGACATCCCAGCCTCTGCAAACAGGCTCCCGAGGGCACGTCCCCTCGCTGCCCTGGAGATGCTCCTGTTACCATTACATGTAGGCTCATGTTAAACCACATTTTAAAAGGCAAAAAAACTCCACCCCACCACTCTTACTAGACACTGAAATTCATCTTCGATCAACAGAGTTTAATTACTAGAGGTTAAACTCCTGTTAGGACCAGACAGCACCAACCTGACCACCTGCCTAGTAAAGCCCACAGACTTTTCTCAGAGCTTCATGAAACAATTTGTGTTAGATCCAAACATCTCTTTATGGACAGCAACTTAGGTCTTACTTTTTTCTTGCCTTTTTTAAAAATATAACCTGAAGGATCTCTTATGACATTTTCATAAAAATCTTACAGCATAAGCAGTAATTAACAATTTCAGTTAATATTTGCACAGCCAAGAAATATTAACACAACCTTATACACACAAAAGTCTAGCTGCCAGTGTCTCAGTTTACCTGGCACCTTTCAACACCCCTATGGCGTGCAGGTGGGGCAGGTAGACTGCTGTCCTTAGGGGTCTAAAAGCACAGGAGGAGGGATGGCTGTGCTCCACACAGACAGGACAAAAAAGGACTAATGGTGTTTATAGTTACAGCCCGTCTTCAGCTCCAGCTGTCTCAAAGCAGAGTGACATAAAACACGTAAGTTGGTTGTATTTCACAAGAGGATATCCATATGCTTTCATATCACATTAAAAATGTCAAAATATCTTTCTGTCCGGAGTGTGCATGCCAGGAAAGGGTCAGAGCGGCATTTTCAATGTTGAGCGCATGGTGCCCATCACCAGGCCAACTCCTCTCTGCCATGAGAATCTCAAACTCAGTTATCAACAGCCTTCCTCCTTACCTCTACAGCAAAGTGATGAATTTAAAAGCAGAAAGCTTAACATATATATTAACACACACACACGAGAGTACCACTTCATCTGAATCAAAATACATTTAAAAATGTAACCCAAACTGTAGATCAATCTTAATACACATTATCTTCTCTGGTCAAGAGAATGTTAAAAATTTAATTTCTAATGGCTCCAGAAATTCAGTTAAGCAAGCACATTGTTAGTGTGTTCAAGAAAAGAACTGGTAGCTCACATCTCTTTATAGTGGTCTACATACATTCAAGGAAAGATTTATTGCATTGCGGGCTTAAAGTTACTCACATTGAAGCAGCTTGAAAACAGCTTTCAGTATCACTGATGTCCAATGGCTCCATTAAATGAATGGGACACCAAGATGCTCGGGTCTTCACACAGTCAGGCAGGAAGAATTGTGATTAAAAATGGACTAACTTAAGATGTATTTTTATATGAAACTTTTCAGCTGATTCATCCTAGTCCTGAAGAAGCGGAACATTTATAGCTCACTTACTGCCTCGAGGCAGGGTTATAGTGAGGAGAGGTTGGAGTCCCATCAACTTTGACATAGGAATTTGTTACATTCAGAGACCAGGAATTTAATAAAACCGGGGTTTTATTAAGAGGATTGCCAGAAACAACCAACCGATATCTCATGGGAACTCTGGTCTAGGCTCAACTCAGCAGCAGTCAGAAAAGTATCATCTGCACCAATTATCTAATGATTAATCAGAAAACAAAACAAATCTGCCCAATGGTCACATTTCTTTAAAAATTAGATTTCTATTTAACTAATGTGATGAGAACTCAAAAAGACAAGGAACTTCAGCCCTCTATGCTGTGTTTACAGAGTGTCCTGTCTCCTCTGGGTGACATTTCCAAAGCAGAAGAAAGCCTTGGGACACTGGGATGAGCACCCCAGGGATCACGCACTCTTCTTCAAATTCCATAATGGAAAACCAAGTGTTCAAATTTGATGATAAGCCTTACGTTTCATTTTCAGTTGTAGGGAAAAAAAAAAAGTATTTCTAAATTAAAGACTTCCTTCCCTCAGCTAAATAGGTAGTTCCCCACTGATAAACCCCATCAGACAGTCTGTTCTTAAGAAACAAATTTGAAAGAATGACACCAAAATCAGTACAGTTACATTAATGCAAACACTAAGCTCAACCATAATTAACTCTTCACTCTACTCTTAACATTTGCCTTTCTCTGAGCTACTGTATATCTTTATGGAGATATGGGGGACCCATATCATTGTCCAGACTACCAACTGGTATAAATTGACATAAAACCATCTTTACAATTCCAGGACCAAAATCATGAACCATCAATTGTTTCTTGCTGGATTGATCTTTAAGGGAAGTTGTGAACATTAAAGAACTTATAGTTTCACATTTAATGTGACGTGAGATGCAACTCCATAGGAAAGCACTTGACTGCTCTTAACTGACAGATTTTTTTTTTTTCTTTTATACATTTCACCCATGCTACCTCATCTTGACATATTTCTTTATCTCCACTGCTGTTATTCCCAGTCTTTTGGTCTACTAGAGGCCAGACTGCCATTTTTTCCGGTGTCCATACATGTCCAACCATAGTGATTCATCAGCTGTTTGCCATGAACTGGAACCATTTCTATTTCTTATTTGAAATAGTCTTACCTATGCAAAAACGGGAAGTTGCTTGGCTCGCTCTTGTTACAATAAGATTTTGTGTATATATATATAAGATTTTATATATATAAAGTACATATTTGGATGACATGTTATTTAGATTTTATTTCATCAAGTCTTCATGTAACTTGAGGATTTCAAACTGAAGTGGTATTGACTGCTCAAGGTCTAAAAGCCTTCCCACTTGCTAGCAGCTTCTGTCTCTCAATGCTTACTGAGACTTTGAGAGAAAGACTTCTGTCTTTTAATTCTCAATGCTAGCGCTACTGAGCGCCAGCACAGCCATGACCTTGGCAGCTTTCCTCGGTGCTGGGTTTGCCTGCCACCAACTAAAGCATAGGAAAAATAAACACATTTCATTTACATCTCATCTGTTCTCAAGCTTGATTTTAGGACATGTTTTAGTAACTCTGCTTCTCGTTCATAATAGCTTTTCCATATAAATCAGTAGGGTTGTTAAGCTGTTAGGCCCATCCTTCCTCCATGCTTCGATCCATAACAGTTTCAGGCTTAATGCAAGTGTTTGCTTTTGTAGCAGTAACTTACAGCACTCCCCACTATATCCAATAACGCTCTTCAACCTTACTGTACTCACAGTACTCGGGAGTGCTTTATTGACATCGTTGCTGTAAGCCTGATGTCACCGAACAACAGCTCCCATACAAAACCAATAGTTTCACATTTGCTTTAATTGTCCCAGGCCCCTTAAAGCCTCTTCGCTATTCTTATCAGTCTCAAGTCTATAATTCTTCTGTCTGCTTTTACTTTTTGTGTCACCTATGTGTCCCATCTATTTTTATGAAAGCTTTTGATCAATTAAAAACAGTAAAGAAGAACAGTTTTATTGTTCGTTGTTCCCCCCCCAAAAAAAGTTCTCTTTCCCCACATTATATCATAAGAAACTGGGTATGCCCAACACCACCAAGAACAGTATGGGTCAACTTCAAAGCAGGGTCCTATTGACATGCTAATTCCCTATCACCTCAGAGATTTCACGTGCCAATTTCTTCAATAATTAGGCTCTGCTAGCAAAGAAGTGACATTATTATTTTAATATTAGCCTTCCTTTTATCTTTGAAAAAGAGCATTTTTTTTGGCACTATCAAGACAAATCTTAATAAACTGACTGGCAAACAGTATGTTTAGCAATGAAAATGATACCCAGGCAGGGATTATAATGTAAGCAATAAGAGGGAATAGAGAGATTTAGGAAAGGATGTGATTTATAATGACTTTAAGGAGGATAAGCTTCTACATCTGTGATTGCTTGATTCTATAATATTTTAATTGATTATCAGAGCTAACAGGTTTATTTTTTCATGTGAATAAAAGCTGTTTTACTTTAGTTTTTGTTTGCATTTATTTTACAGCCTATATTAGCGTGGATTTTTTTTCATAAATTTTGGCTCCATCATGTTGTACTCATTCCACAGGCTTAGAAACCTAAATTAGCTTGGGCTGGGGGAGGGAGCGGGGAAAGCCTGTGGTTACACCTGTTACTCTGCACAGTAGTGGAGGGGGTTTTCGGGATTTTAGACCAAAAACAGTATCACTCTGCACTGACTCACCCTCCTTTTCTTTACTCGCTGCTGACAGGTCCCCCAGCAATTACCGTTTTCCCTTTCAGGCTGGTTTTCAGCCATGTTGACAAATTCACTGAAAAAAACAACACAAAAACAAACCAAAAAACACATTCTCCCTGCAATTCAGGGAGGCACTTGAAGCCATTCCAATGCACTTTTTTGCATCCCACTAAAGGCAATAGGTCCTAAACTGGTAACTCAGCCTCCACACATTTTGCTGAAATGAGGTAGGGTTGGTTGTTATTTATTTCTCTATATACTAATCCTTCTCTCACCAACTCGAAATTCAGGGGAGACTTCAGGTGCTGGTAAAAGGGACAGAAATGCACAGTGCCACTCAGATTGGGCTGCTTTTGTACAGGTGGTTTTAACTCCCATTTATAAAAAAGGTGGGATTTGGAAATATTTTAATGAAAATTCTGTTATTTATAGAATATATTGTTTATAATTATTTACAAACAGGGTGCGGGAGTGAGGAGGGGAGCACACCCTGAGCTGTTCCTACTGCCCTTAGCGACTTGCATGGGGTGGCCAGAGGCATCTCCACCCGCTTTTTATTCAGTGCAGATCAGGCCCCCAGCAACATCTAAGGCAGGCAACTAACACATGCCATCTGAATTGCACCCAAAAAGTGTCTTTTTCTCTCCACTGACTACAAGTTATCTTAGATACAGTTTGTAGGTATCTAGTGTTAGGCAAGATGAACGCCATGCTGTACCCTCTAAGTCAATTAAAAAGCTTAGGAATTCACAATTTTTAAATTAAATAATCCAAATTAAGTTCAGAATTAAGGCTTTTCTTCCCAGCTGCGCATTCTCCCAAGCTCTGTCATTACCCCATGAGATGAAGCGATGATAAAGAACAGCTACTGGAAATGATCAGAGGGCTGCTCAGCTCCAGCCTCTGGCTCGCAGATCAGCAACATGAATATTAGGTACCTGTTTCTGAGGCTTACAAGAAAATTTTTAGCTTTTGTACACTCCCCAACCTCGTCCAGTATTTGGGGACAGAGGTGATACAGCAGAGCAAAGTTTTGGGGTTCCTGAAGGTACCGGTCAGGACGTGACAATACAAGTCCTGAGGCAGCCCCTGGGATGCAGGCAGAAGCAAGCAAAAGCTCAATGGCTTTAAGTAAAAAATACTAGCAGAAACCATTTACATATTTTCTGCCACCCCACTCTGTCAGCAATGGCTTTTAAGTCTAAACAGCGATGAGACTTTGAAGACCTGGCATTTAAGAGCTCTTATCTCCTTTTTCAAAAATGCAATTATTCATAGCACTGCCTTTTCATGAAAATCAGGTCATATTAAGTTATTCCTGTGCATTTCCTAGTTGGCTTTTCCAACCAAGATTTTTCTAGATTTTTTTGTTCTCTTTTAAGAGTTTTCAGGAACTTTTCAGCATAGTTTCCTAACAGAAAGCCCTAGAAGCCAAGAACTTTAGGAAAAACCTACTTCAGATAATACAAGTAGCTATGTGAAAGTAGACTCATTTTGGAAAAAGTAAAAAAAATCAAGATCTACATGTAGATGCTAAACTTTTTCTAAGCATTGAGCAACACAGATATCCTAAATGAGTAAGTAAAATATAGGTTCAGGTCAGGAGGGTTCTGGTTTCCATGGTGGAAGGAAGCAAGAAAGCCTGCCATATCTAAGCCTACAAATTATTTCAGTAACATTTGTACATGTAGACAAGCCTTTATATCTGTCAACATTATCAGAATAATTAAATACACTCTTAAAATTCAAGATGAAATGACTGCTTACTTCTCTCTCCCTACAAATCTTGCAACTGTTATTGTGCAATTTCAAAGGAAAGCAAGAAAATATTTACTTTTAAAGAATGCAGTTGAATGCAATTTGCATACATGCAAAACATTTGCTTTTATTAGAACTGTTCAGAAGAGAAAGATCAGCCTTTAACTGGCCACTGCATTAGATTTTTAAGGGAGTAAACTTCAAATTAAAATGAAGGTCATCCCTTAAAACGTTATACAGCTCAGAGCTAAATCTGTCCCTATGAAGATTAGTAGGGGTTTTGCATGTTTCACCTGTATGAGACACCTGTGGAGCACCTTGATTCTGGCCTGAGGAAGATCTGTATTTTTAGTGTACTGCAGTGCCAGTTTTACCTTTCAACACTTGATGGAGCAGTTTCCCTGGATTTTCGTTTTGCCTGGGTCCCACTCCAGTCTACCTTCATGCTACCTCAATCCTTCAGGAGTGTTTCCTACCAGCTTGCTCCCTTGGTGCTATTAACAAAACGAGCCCAGACTGAGCGCCTTGTGGAAAAGCCTCCTACCGAGCATAATCTTACACAGAAAGGAAAGTCAGGAGCTTAACATTCAACTCCTTACATTCATATTGCTAATTTTTAAAAATGCTGAATTCCTCTGTTGTTTAAGTAGAGGCATTACAATATATTCCAACTTGGGGGAAAAAATTAAGCAGGGATTTGGAGAGTAAGCCTTAGGGCTCTGGTCTGGAACATCTTCCAGAAAAGAAATTGGTTCACAGGCAGGCAGTGTCGGGTATGGCCAGTATCCTCCGAAGGAGACTGAAGTTATAAGAACAGACTTCAGCACGGGTTTCCCTACTTGTATCAACACTGTCAAAAATCTGGTTCTCTCTCACAGCAAACTTCATAGGAAAAAAGAAAAAGAACCAAATTCACATAGATAGCTACAGAAATGGACCAAACTAATTGATTGCATCTCAGCAATAGGAGACCTCACATTTCTTATGAAATAAGGTCTCCATTTTATTAAAGATATACAGTTACAAGCTAACATAGAAATAAGAATACAGGATGCTGTTCCAAAGGCTTAAAAAAAAAATCCTCTGTAATCAATATACTGGCAAATTACAACTTTAGCAGCAGCAGTTTGGTATCTGGCTTACTTCCTAATCCTTTAATCTTGTCTGCTACAGCCAAGCCGATACTGCCAACAAATGCCATGCCATAAAAGGTGGGTATTCTCACATACTTTCCTATGCTTTGCATGATTAGAGCTTAAATCTACTCATCGCGAACTTCCTGAATGATAATGGGATTTGGGCAAACAGTCAAGATTTCATGGTGACACTTGTGAACTGTAGTCAAGTCTTTGGCTGAGAAGCATCCCTTTAAGCATATCAAGACTCAAAGTGCCTTCTTCCCTTTTCCATTTGCAAATTTTAGCAGTCTCAGTTTGTGAAAAGAGATTCTTATTCCTTATTTTTAATGTACAGCTTTGTACAGCCCCAGTACTAACCGCTAATAGAGCTGATGCTATGAGTGACCCATGGCTTGCAACCAAGCAGTCAGAGAACGGGGGAGACCCACGTACAAGATTGCTGACTGCTTGCCTAGATCTATTTTAAAGAAAGCTGCCATAAGTTTCTTGTAGTCTTGTGCTGCAAGGTATCTATTACATATTTTGGTTAAGAGAAAGACATCCTAGGAACAGGCTACTGTCAGTTCACACCTCAGGAGTTGAGCCAAAACTTCTTATGTTTCCACTGGAGTTGACATTCAAGAGGAAAACAAAGTCAGGGACCAAAAAAAACCCCCAACACCTCTGCTTTGGTTTAATTTGATGCACTTTCAAAGTTGACAAACAAAATGTATAAGAGCAGCAGGAGAGGAGGGAGGGGGAAAAGGGAAAGAGGCAGCCCTAACATGGATGCAGAGCTGCTGAACTTAAGAGTTTTTGAAAATAAAAGTCAGAGATACTTCCTCCTATCAATGTTTTAGCCTGACATCTTGGGCCAAGTCCCCGACTAGCATAAGTCACAGTAGCTTTGCTGAAGTTGCCTCTATTTATAACAGATGGCGACCTGACACTGCAGTCATGCAGAAGTTAGAAGAGCTGGTTTGTACATGTGTAGTTCCTACCAAGTTCACAGCTGAGAAATGTACCACAGACAAACCTCACATACTACCATGGTGTGAAAAATCATCCCCTACTTCTTCCTAAACCACTGTAGTAAACTGTCCAGGTTAGTCTGGAGAAAACATACCATTTCATCCTTTGCCTCCTTCCCCTACGGCCCTGGCACTGCAGGCTTGCAAGGACACCTTCTGAATAATTTCTCTATCTGAATGAAGGTTAGAAACTACTCTTGTCCAGGAAGATAGTTGGGTTTCCTTTTCATCTAACATACGGTGTGACTAAGACAACACGAGCATTTGTCCCTCATCACTCCAGGGCTTGGCTGGGCACAATATAGTCTACCCCAGTTTTATTAAGTTGGAGAGCACCCCATAAACTTGCTTAGCTTATTTGCTTTGTTATTCAGCTTAAAGAAAAACAAAATCCCAAAACAGAACCAACACTGTGCAGGAACAACAGACCAGTGAAGTTTAAACCAAATAAAAGCAAGTTTCTTCCCCCACCACTTGCCAAACTCCATCAGGACACTGACAAACTCAGACCCTTGAAACTACTTGGCTTGAAGGGTTGTAGTGAAACTAAAACCCAAGATCGCAATCTGGGAGCACACCCTGTTCCACCCTGCAGCAGGAGAGCAGCAATGCCCAGGCTCCTCAGAGACTCTGCATCCAGCCATCCTAAAATTCCTTCTGTCATAACCCAAACCGAATTGTTCCCAGCTTTACATCCTAACTTTTTATGGTACTTCTCCTGTTTTGTTAATGGATTTCCCTTTTCCAAGCAGAAGCAGCTTTCAAGCTCATTACTGAGCAGACCTTATCTGAAAGGAGCTGCTGTCCCTCAGGAACATAGTGGAAAATATGAAATCACAACGAAACTTATATCTGGAAACTTCGCATGTGATGAGCTGAAACTTTGTTATGGGAAATACGCTGCTTCTGTTCAGCAACAACCTTGGCAGAGTTGTTTTTTTTTTTTTTCCCCAGAAATCAAGTCCCACATTGCTATGTGACAAAAGTAAATAATGACTCATTAAATGATCCTAAGAAGAAAAACTGAAGGCTTGCTCCTCTCAAAGGTATTTGCACTGGGAAATTTGATAATGTCACCAAACACAGCAGCAAACATTACTTGAAGATTTTCTCTCTTTGTTGAGCCAGCCAGCAGCATGCTGAAACCACTGCTCTACGTGGCTGTGCAGTCACCTTCACAACAAAGCTTTGTTTTTCCATCCTCAGACAAAGTTCGATACAGAAAAAACTATATGTCAAAAAGGCTGTGTGAAGAATTAGACAGAGGCACTGCCACAGCTGGTCGTCTTAATGCCAGGCACACTGCGCTTAAGAGGCCAACTCTCTCACTGGAAGGCTTATTTTAATTCCACTTGAGTTTGACTAAATACTCCAAAAACAATTCCTTTAACACCCATTACCATAGTAGTCACAGCCCTTGTACCAAGCTAAAAACTTGTGCAAGGCTCTCAAAGACAAGAGGCAGATTCATTTAACAAAAATAGGAAAGCACGATACAGAATGTGTGATATGGGAGGTCTGTGTGAAATGTCTGATACTACACAGCAAACGCGCCATGGAGCAGGGACTTCAAGCCAACTCCAAAGGCATATTTAAAATTAAATAAATTATTCTTTCTCTCCATTTCACAGCAGTTAAGGCATCAGCACTGGCAGAGGTTAAGCAGGCAATTCGTTTACTCCTCCTAAGTTACCTCATCCATAGTAAGTTGTCTTGGTTGGGGTTTTGGTGGGGAAGAGGGGAGGGTGGGTTGTCTTTCACTTGCAACCACCACTTTGACACTGTAATGTCTCTGCAATAATACTCTTCTTAGCAACCTCTTTAGCACCTACAGGTCAGCACCCTGACCTTTGATAGAGACTACAGTAGCAAAAAGTCATATATATTAGATTGAAAACTAGATAAGTTCTATTTAAGAACAAATTAAACCCTTTTATGCATTTCTGCAGCTAAAATTTTTGACATATTCAGACCTGAAACTTTAGTCGAGTCATTAAAATGCAAAAAAATTACATGTAGCTGTCTACAGTAATGAGGGTATTCATATTTGCAGCTTGACTCTCAACCCTATTGAGATTTACATATTTTTTAAATAAATTTTCATCCAACTAAGACAGTATATATAATTAATGAGATACAATCTTTCTACAATGATTTCTTCACACTGTAGGTTTATAGCTACATTCCTTTTTCTTTTAATGTTCATATCTTTCTGTGTGCACTCCTTGGGTATGCATTGGCATCACAAGGTGCTCCCCGTCCCTGGCTGCTACTGCCAGGAAACAGAGCCAGGAGGTCCCCACACAATCCTGGCCATGCCCAGCCACAAGCCCAGGTGCTATTCCAGCCCCAGCCTGTTCTCCTGAAATAAGCCTTGAATGCATTAACTTTGGGGCAGTGCTCATCATCCTTTTCAGTCTTCATTTGACAACAGGATGGGGCTGTGTCTTAGGGGGAAAAAAGTTCGATACCCACTGAAGAGGAGGATATATCCACCTAGAGAGGGATAGTGCTTCATGTGCAAAACTGGGCTAGTGGTCATCCTGAAAATCAGTAGAGGTAGGCTGATCCTTTCTAATTGCTTGCCACGCACTGCTCTGGGCCTGGATAACATTTGCCAAATGCAAAACCTCTGCCTTTATCCAACTTTCACAAAAAGTGAGCTTTTTGTACTTAGGACTGATAATCCTTCTTAAGAAGGATTTTTTACATTCATATGCTTTAAAGTTCCAAAACTTTCTGAAAGACTTCAGTTCCCATGCCCCAAAGTGATCTTGGACTGGGACTCTATTTTTTTTTCAGTACCAAACTGCTTGATGTATCTTCTCCCACAATGCATGACCGCCTTGCAGACATTTAACATGTGTTTGTATACTGTGTTTATTGCAAAAGGCAGAGTGGTGGAGTTTTCCTCAGTTTATAAATATGGACATGCTCCTTAAGCCTTCCCAGATAATTCTAGAGATACGGAGAGACAAGGTTTTGTATCTACCTGTAAAGCGTTAGGTCTGCCATTTCTAAATAATTCCAGTAAGGAAAAAGCTATTGAATTTTAACAGTTTCTATTCAGCAAGCACCATAGTGTCACACACAAATGTGTTTTCACCTTCTGGACCCTAGCTCAACCAAACAACTGCTTGTCATTCCTACAAGTGGTTGCAGTTTATTGCAACTTTTTCCTTAAGCCTACTCTCCTTTACAATTTCTAGATCACAAAAATCCTTCTGATAATTAAAGTGACTAAATTCCGAATGTTGCCAATACCATGATCTTACATATAAATGAAGTTGCTGCTATTTTATAGCTCCCTGGCACTTTTATAAGCTGGCTTTATCACTGTTGCAACTTCTTACATATATTTAGGCTCAAATCAACTACTGTCAGTACTGCAGACAAGAGTAACTGCTTCTTTACATGTAAAATGCTCTTAAAAGCTTTGTTGCTATCCTCTGTTTAGTGTGTAGGCAGTTATTTACATAGTGGAAATGCTTTACCATTATCAGTGGGTTTGAAGCAGTTCCTCTTGTGGCAGTTCCACAGTGTAAGCAAATATTTTTTTAAAAAATCTGCATAAGAAATATTTAGATATTTTAGTGCCCTTTAAGTTGGATAAAACCACCACCTTTTTCCTCGTCAGTTACATGCACAGGGTTTAAATACAGTATTGTGGGTACTGTTCAGCTCTGAATGTCTCTAAATTCTCTTTCATTTTCTCCTTTCTGCTCCCCACCTTCTTCTTCCCCATGGTCTGCTTCCTGCTATCTCACATCTGTCTGACAATACTCAGAATATTTTTGTAGGGAAAAAAAAGCAGTAAAATTTTAAGACACACTGAAAGCCAGAGCAGCATTCTCTTGATGTACAAAAGTCTTGCCTCCAAAGTCAATATTTGTTGTGAATAGCATATGCATGTCAAAATTAGCAGGCTGTGCCCATATCCACATTCATGTCTCATTTCTAACTCAGCCCTTCCAGCCAGGTTAGCACTAGGTGGAAGATGCTGTGCTTCCACCCCTGCACATGGAAAGTGATGCCACGTATCTCCAGCTCACTCTCTTCACTGCAGTCATTTCAGACCCAATGCCTAAAACGATCCATACTTGTCAGAGGACAACCTTTCTAGGGGAAAGGAATGGCTCTTGCTTGCAAGAACAGCAGGCACAGCCACCCACACTTAGCAGATACCATGTACTGCATACCCTTCTAAAGCAACATCCAGCAATGTTAAAGCAGAGCCTCTGACCATAGAAATTACTCGAGCTCTGCTGAGGTGCATGAACTGGTGACAATTATCTCCACCTGACAACATGCTCCAGAGGACATCCTGTACCAAGTTACATCAGCACATACATTTGAACCACTGTGGACTATCTAAGGAAAAAGCTAAAAGGACCAACTCAAATTCTTATCAGAGGCTGCTTTGGCTAGAAATACCTTGTCAGGAAAGGTTAGCAGAAAGCACGGGGCTGTCTCTGACAAAGACCCTACCAGAGGTGCTATTAAAGGTTAAACAGCTGATCTTTCCAATGAGTAATCCCTAACTTTCATCTGCAGATGGCCGTCTGAGTGGATTTTTCCTGAGCAGCTCAGGCGTGCCCCTGCACTGCCCTCCTCCCAGCGAGCTGCCGTCCGCTGTGGCGTAAGGGAAACCAGCTCGGCCCACAGCGGGGTGGAACTATTTTAAGTAATAGTGTCTGATACTAGAGGAGCATGAAATTCAGTCCTGTCATAGCTGAAATACCTAACCCCCCCTTAAAAAAAAAAAAAAAGCTATTGCAAAACCCCTCCCAGAGGCTTATAAACTGAACTCTGGAAATTGCTCTCAAGTTGTAAGCCAGTAAAAGTTAAGTTCTGTATCTTATAACTTACTGTTAAAAAAAATAAACAAAATACATCTATCCACAGCAACAGTCACAGAGTTTTATCTATTGCTCAAGGATTGAGTTGTAGAGATGAGTTTTCTTGCCTCTATTCTAAGACCCGTTATTGTGTATACAAAAGCAGCCCACATAACGACAATGTGTAATCAGCAGTACTGCTGGCCAATTTATACAAGGCAGCAGAAGATACAGGGGAGAAAACGCACTGTCACAATAGATACCTGTAGGCATACAGCCCCTCACTTTCTAATACAAAAACTAGGACCAGAGAGTCCCATTGATTTGGATTTAGTCAAACCCTAAACCATACAGGATTCCATCCAGAGAAATTAAACTCAAATAAAAACACAGAGAAAGGAAGAATAAGATCCATAATTATTCTTGTTATTATCTTCATCATCCCACATAAGCAGTGAAAAAAACCTGTACCAACAAATGCTTAAAGCTTATGTCTGCTGAGTTTCCCATTAATAATTTTCCCCTCCCCAAGAAAGCCACAGACAGGGCAATCATGGGCAGCCCAGGTTAGCCACGTTCTGGTGTATTATTCTTTTTTTTTTTTTTTTAAACCGTCGCAGAACCAGAAAACCAAACTAAAATGTTAGTTGAAAAGATGACCAAGAAGAAAAAAAAAAAGTTATTTGCTTAATCATGACAAACCCAGCACCCAAGCGCCCCAAAACAATAGACTTTTAACCACCTCGTCAATAGCATTTCCACAGAGCCAGGAAAGTGGGGCGTCTCCTGTCTGCCTGAAGGCAGAGACAGACAGCCAAAAAGGAGGTGACTAGGGCCCTGGAACCCCAAATAACCCTTTTTCCTGGTGCGAGGCCAGAAGGGCAGCTCCTGCCCGCAGCACTTGGGCACCTCTGCCCTAAGGTCCTGCACGCTTTGCCCGTGTCGTAAGCCCTGGGCTACGAGCTTTAGGAAGAGACCACTTCAAGCCCAATGCAGGCACAAAATCAGGTTGTTGGGTTGTTTGTTTTTTTGGGGGTGGGGTGGGTTTTTTTGGTTGTTGTTTTGGTTTGTTTTTTGTTTTTTTTTTTACACCTGGTCCTTTTCTCTAGCTTCTTGCATCATTCTTCCTGATTTAATACACAATTTTAGCTCCCTGTGTCATGGGTTATTGGCACACTCAGCCCTTGCTTAATACTGTAAGCAATCTTTACACTCTGTTCTAGCCTACTAATTTCCTTAACATATACTAAAATATCTGATTAAATGCATTTCTCATTCACTGTAAATAAGTCATGAAAATATATAACTGAAGCTTTTTTCAGAGCTGGTATTCAGCCGATATTACTAATCATAATTTGCTGCACTTTTCTGTTGCAAGCAGAATGCTTGGTCAATGTAATTCGATAGTTGTGGAGGAAAGGGCAAGCCCTTTGCTAGGGTAAGTTTTCAGAAATCCACTGAAAAACACAGAACCGTAGCAACACACCAGCTGAGCATTTCCCTTAAACACAGCCCTAGCCATAAGATGCAAAACTCATTTCACTGAATTGTATCATTGCATGATACCATTCGCAGCCTTAAAATGAATAATAATTAAAAAAAAAAAGTGGACCAGGCAAATTTTGGCACATCATGGAGAAGCAGCGACATTGCCATGGCTCAACAGATATTCAGCAAACACATTAAAAGTGCAGTTCAGAATAGGAGAGAAAACTATTCCCATTCATCAGTATGGAGTAGACTTTTACTTCCATTTACAACCTTAGTTGTCAATTAGTGGAAGAATAGACCTGAAAACTATACAACCACTTCAGAAGTGAGGAACATCACTTCCTGGGATGCGTATTCCTCTTTTGAAAAGCTTAAATGATGTCTAACACTCTGAACAGAGTCAGGAGACCTGATCACAAAGGCAGTGGCAGAGGACAAAAGCACTATTATAACTCCAGGTTGCTGAAACACTCATATACTAATATGAAGATGTGAAAAAATGTTGTTACGCACACGTAACACTGCCTGTCTTATTCAAATCTAAAATAGCTCAGTTTAAAATTTGTATCCTCTTGCGGATAATACAGAAAGGCAGAAATACAAGCAATAACCAATGGGAGAGAGTATTTCTAAATATTACTGTCGTGAGCCGAGGTATTTTGCTACTCCACTCATGAAAATAATGGTACGCGTCACTATTACTGACTACAACTGAGGCGCAAATTAAAGCCAGGTTAAGGCAGTGACACACCATGCTGAGCTTTTAAAGAACTTTGGCTTTTTTGCCATTTCCCCCCGTTTCTCCCTTGTATGTGCTCAAAGCCTGAACCTGCTAGTAGCTTGTTCCTCTAATGCCCAGCATTCACCCTCCCCACCACATTCAGGTGTCAAAGGCAAATGCAGAAATGCTGTCAGCAGAAAAGCTAAGTGCACAGCTCCAAAGGCAAATGTTTAGCACACTAGTAAATGGTCATTTTGCTATCCATGTGTAATATTTTGGGACTTTAAAACTTCCATGTTTAATGGAGGAACAATGAATAAGTGCACTCTGAAAGGTCACGAAGGAGAAAGCACTTCTTCAAAGCATAAAAGAAGCTTCAAAGTATACCTAAATACTGTGACACCTACCTATCCAGTAAGGGATCAAGGGACTACTTTGCCAGACGCTCTACAGACACACTTTCCTTGTATTTCTTATGAATGAAGAAGCCCTGTTTAAAAAAAGGAAGAGCAGCTGTTAAGCTGAACACTGGGCTCTTTCAATGTTATGTGACATCTCTAGAAGGAAAAACTATAACTCTATCCACAGAAATGTGTTGCTTATATAAGTGATGAAATAGAGAAAAGAGTTGAAGGATTATTTTTTTTTAACTGCTTACACCATGACTAACGCGAGTCCTCTTTGGTTACTTTCCACTGAAACATAGGAGTGTAAAAATATTACCCACCTATTTGGTGTCTGTTGGAGTAAGTAATTTTGCCTGTGCCACACTATAAATAATGATATTAGTGTCAACGAGTCAACTGCTCAAATACTAGCAGATCCCCAGCACTTTATTTGTCTGGGCAAGCAAACGCTTCAACTCCACGCATCTTTTAAAAGAGCAACCGTTGGCCACTAAATCTTACACTCATACTTTTGGGTTGTGTTTGGGTTTGGTTTTTTTTGTTTGTTTGGGGTTTTTTTAACAGTTTCTGGTTTTCAAGAATGCAGAGGGAAGCACAATCTCCCGTAAGAGGTAGGGGTTTTTTAACCATTTCCTTTTCCTTCTGAAGGCTACCCCCCAGCTTTCTACTTGTGTTTTGTTTCATAACACACTTGCAACTGGATCATAGGTAGATATAATTTATTATGCCAACTCTGTAATAAGAAACCCTCTAGAGACTTATCACTATGAGCACAAACAGGTCAAGTCCTATGAAACCAGGAAATGTTGAAAACCCCATTTTAGAAACTGTCTCTATTGCTCGCCAGTTCTCTGATAATGGGAAGAAGAAAAAGGTTTTAAAGGTGTCCTGCATAGCCTAGCATTCAACTTGGCTGTGCGTTTAACTACGAAATTACCCAAATTAAAATGAATAACGTTTTACACATTTGCAGAGTTAACTTGACAATATTTTTGCCAAGAGCTGCAATACGATCCTTCTCTCTATCTGGGAAGATGTGTTCAGTCAGGGCTTTTAGGCCCCTTAGGGCATTGCTGTACTTCTGCTCTGAAGCACATAAGACATCTAGAAACTGCATGCTTAGTAACATTAATAGCACACGCAGTTGTATGTGACCCATTTTAATGGCACGCTATGGCAATCCTTGGGTAAACCTGGATTGTCATGAGCCAGAAGAGCACTCTGCGGACAAATGCATTTAATAGAGTTTCTCCTCTGGTCCTGCAGGCATGTAGTACAGGCCCCATAAAACCAGGACCTTTGGTGCTTTTTGAGTCTGTATTTTATCTTACCTGCATACGTGCCAAGCAGCTGTATGAGAGAAACTACACCGAGCCACCACTTTAGTTAGGGCTGGCATCTGTTAACTGCACCCACTTACCCCAGGGAGAGGTAACTCGGTACCATTTTTCCCACCGCATTCACAAACCAGAATTTCCTAACAGACATCTAGTTGTTTATAAATGGATGATTTGCCAGGTCTAACAGAGGGGCACAGTTTGAATGTTGTTATACACCCCTTACTGGGGGCTTCACCACCAGCCAGCACTGTTCATTTTCCCTACTTGAACTTGCAAACACTGCTAATTTCAGAAGGGAAAAAAAACCAAACAAACAAAACACAGAAACCCAAACCCACATTTTCACCATGTTATGTGTTAGCTGCTCCTTGAATTGCTAAATGTGGAACAATAGCCTTTGTTTGAGACCTGTTTAGAAGGGCTAATATATGTAAAGGAAGGCTCTCCATCTGAAGTTTTAATTCATTCAAGAAAAAAATAACAAATTCTCACTCTTGTTTCATATCTTTCCTTCAAGGGGGGAAAAAGTTGCCATGAATTGTTTTCAGCCCCATCCTTATACACCAGGTTTCACTGTAAAGCCTTATGCCAAGGCAAGGACTTGACCCTCTCACAGTCAACAGCTCCTCATGCAGCACAACTGCTGCTTTCCTCTTGCTCAGACCTTCAAGAAACGCTTTGGTCTATGCCGTTGGCTGGAAGTAGCACTTTGTGGAACATGTAATATGCAAGGATTGAAGGGATTTTAAAGGATCTAACAAATATGGTATTTGCTAGGAACTGTTTCTGGATTCATACCCCTGGCTGTTTTCTCATTAACATCTAGAAATAGAGGAAAAGTTTTTGAAGATACGATGAAGCAAGTGAAGGGAATTCTTCTCATCCACATGCTGGACCTGTTATCTCATCCCAGTACATCAAGCCAAGAGCGTGCAATGTGTTACTTCAGTGTCAGTTCACACAAAAAGCACCACCACGGCAACAAATATTATAATTTCACAAAAAACACATAGAAATGCCAGATACTATATTATTAGAGGCAGGTAGTCTCAAAAGCAGTGTTGAATACAGTCTATAGGCTATGATCAGGATCAGTGCTAGAAACACACAGGTTGCCCATGCTCCAGTGATAGGACACAAGGCAGAAAATCAGCATGAGGAAATGCGGGAAGTCACCAAATATTAGGTACTCTTACCACAGGAAATAACGCAAGTCCCTGCTGGCAATTAGAATAGAAACCATAGCCTACTTGTATTTTATTAGCAATATTTAGTAGGGATCTACAGATATTTTATGTCATTATTTTCATAGTTCCAAATGAAGCCTTTTGTCCTATTGAAAAGCAATATTTCTAATAAAATTTTTATTTTATATAAATATTTATTTATTTTGAGTTAAGCTTTGATTTACCTAAACCCTTTTGGATTAAAAGCCTCCAGTTGCTAATTTTTCCACAGAAAAAGGGATGGCAGATTTGATTAGTCTAATTTATTCTCTCCTCTCTGTTGTGGGTGAGGATGCACTTACACTTCAAAGTCTTGACGTTGTCAACACTCATTGAATAAGGAAAACAGTTTCTCTTTCAGGCTTCACTGTTAGAGTTATTTTTATTTCAGAAAGGATTTCCTTTTCTTTCTATATAGCAACTTGACCATCTAAAAAGCTGTAAAATGGGATGAAAAACATGCTTGAATGACATGTGCATCAGCTTCATACTTACACTCGCCAGCCCCACCAGACTCATGCAAATACAGTGTACAGGACAGACTCCACACTGCCTCCAGTTAGTCCCCCTCTACAGTCCCGGCATTTGGCTCTGAATCCCTTGCTGAGGAAACCACCTAGTGCTGCATTATAATTAACATATCACCTCAGACATTGCTCACTATGATAGCAAAACAAACCCCAACAACCCCCAAAAACCCAAAACACACCACAAAACACAGAAAAACTAGCTTCTATCAAAAGAAATGACCTAACCTTAGCAGTGATTTACTTGAAGCCACATAATTCCCAGGTCTCAAGCTGAGATCAGTTTTATGAAATAAGTTCATCATTTTAGTTGGTATCAGTCTTTCAGAAAAAAAGAGAAAGAAACATTTACTTTCTCCCTCAAGCTGAAGAAAGTGAATTATGGGAGAAGATTAAAAAGTGATCTGAGTGAAACTGCCCAGTTTCAGTTTTCATATTGAATTCAAACTGCTGCTTTTGTTGTTTAAGCATCATTTATGAAAATTTGAGAAGCCCTTTAAAAGACAGAATTAAGGTGAAGTTACCACTATCACACAGTATTATTATGAATAAGTTTCACAAGCATACATTCATTTTTCCACTACTGAAGAGGTTTTAGACATGTCACTATCTGGTGTCCTTAACAATGTATTAATATTTATAAACAAATCTAATGGATTTTTTAATCAAAGATTGCTTTAAGTATCTAAAGGATCATGAAAAAAGTTTTGAAAGATAGGATAAGAAAATAAATTAGGTTCCTTTTGCCTACTACTGGAAAAAAGGGTAGTCTGAAGTGTCTCCATGCCTGCAGGATAAATTGAAAATAAATCAATTGGTTTCAGCCTACAACCATACATCTCCTGCATTTCAGAAGTGACTCCCCCTAGTCAAGAGGCGTTAAATATTTTTGTGAAAGAAAAAAAAAAAGTCAGGCTCAGCCCCATCTATCTAGCAAAGTGCAACACCAGTCCATGTCATCTTCTGGAAAAGTAACCAGATCTCTTTGCTAGGGCAAGGAGAGATCATGTTTCATGGTCCATGACTTGTGAAAGTACTGATCTTTCCTTACAGCTGAAGGAGGCTGGCTAACATTGAATGCCTTATTAAACACGGATGTTTCCTCCCTGACCCATGCGGACCCGCAGCAGTCACCCAGCTCTACGTCTGCTCCAAGGCTGCAGCTCCCTCACAAGGCTGATTCCGAGATGGGGTAAGGACAAGGTTTTCCCCATGACCGGGGCTGCCCTACGCAATCCCAAGAAAAGCAATTCCAGAACATTATTTCAGCTCCCCGTTTTCCCCCAAATATACCTCTCCCCACCACTCATACGAGCTATGGCAGTTCAGTCTGCAGTCAGGTCCGTAGCACCTTCCATGGTTTGATTTCACTGCAAGAAAATTTACTCCTCTCTGTTGCTACAGGACCAGGGAGATGTAACACTACAGATTAATAAATTAATGAGACCGTACGACACATTCACCACTATCTATTTATTCCACACGTTGCCATCACTCACTTTGGGCAGAGTCGCTGGAAGAGCCGCAGCCCTGTTTATGCAACACAAAGTTACAAGACATCTCGTTAGGGAGACCAGTGAGGGCCATGAACTCTTTAGTCACTCACAAATCATTTCCACCCCACCGCGCTAACCGTAAGCCCCTGGCTGTGAGATGCTGCCACCCACGAAGCAGCACGGGCATTAATTAGTTCTGCCCCATACCCGGTGAGCACCGATAGCGCAGCCCGGCTTCCTGCGACAGGGACCACCAGCTGCTTTTTGTTCGATGCTCATCAGGGGCCTGCCAGGCTACGCTGTATCTTCATATCCATCCTGCTCTGCCCTCAAGAGGAGGGTGCAACACACCACCCTGACAGCCGAAACGACTCTGCCATGACCTGACCTCCACTCTCCCGCTCTGCAGGTGGTCCCATGTAATCCCCAAATATATCGGGGCACCATCTGCCGAGGAAGGCCACTCCTGCACCCCATGAAGCCCATTGTGCTGCAGCCAAGGCAGTCGCCCTGTCCCCCGGGAATGTGCGACAAACACGACTGAGTCCTTTCAGCAGCAAACATCTTCCCAAAACCCAAACCGAGCAGGTCAATCTGACGACCTACACTGAAACCGATTCTTTTCTCTCAGAGCTGTCATTTGTACTGGAGCAAAATGAAGGCCAAGAAATATCTGTACAATATCCCAATTTGCCATGATGTGGGTATATAAATGTTTTGGGTATAAGCTCTTTGCACAACGTAGAAGATAACACCGAAGTAAAACCAGTGCTCTTGTTCATAGGGAAGAGTAAATTAAACAGGAGCAAAAATCCATGGCATTTAGCAAACATTTACAAAATGAGCAGACAGAAATACAAGCTTCAGGCAAAATTCATTGATTTTTTTTATCCCTAAGTTTCTGAAAAATTTAGTTTGGCACAAAGTTTATAACATGGCCCTGGAGATCACGTTAGGTGACATATGGAAGGCTAGCCAATTCAGACCCAAGAGCATCTAACGTAGCTCTAAGAGGTAAAAAGTTTTCATTAAAAAAAGTGTTATCTCCACATCCTTTACCCAAATGTATGCAGAGGTTACTTAAACGGGCATGCAGACACAAATAACAATGGACTTAAAATTATTCAACATCATTTTTTTCCACTTCACTTTTTATACTTGAGTCAACTAAGCAAAAGCTTTCTTTCCACAAAGTATTTTTTTAAATTTCTGCCATTTGCCAGTGAAAGTTCCAGTGAAGAACTGAAGGTGTGGACAGCTTTTATTTTATATACCCGTCAGGCAGACCATGAACCATCACATAGTCAAGTTCTTTCTTGCATTCTTGAGTTTGATATTTCCACTGTATAACAAAGATCTGTAATGCCAGCTCTCGCATAGCTGGAGGCATATAAAGGGAGCAATGATCAAATAGGTGAATATAAAAAAAATGTTTGAAGAGTTTGAATTTTAGTCTGAATACAATAGGAACCTGACACTTGAATGTGTGGACATAGTATAACTTTCTGTGCATAACTCTTCACATCTTTTAGTTATGCTGGAAGAAATTCTGACGGGAACATATATAGTCCAGCAGCTAAAGGGATACGCTGCCAATATGCCTCTGTGTGCTTTTTGGTAAATGAAGAGCATACTAGTACTTCTGCATAAACAATCAAGGAAAGAAGGTACAATTTTTTAAAATTAATAAACTGATTTTAACAGGTGGAAAACATTAACATTACGTTATGACTTCTGTTGACAGATTAACCTCGAGTCTCAAGGGATCAGAGAGTTCAACAACATAGGCTTTCATTTATGCACGAAGGTGTAAAAGGTTACTCTCAACCTATCTGAACATTTCTAAATGAGTGTTGAGCTACTTTACACCCCATTTGGGCATAGGAATAGTAATAACGTAATTCTACAACATAAAAATAAACACTTATTATTTCAGCAATTACCTGGAATAGTATAGAAGTAGGAAGAGCAGCTGATATGAAGGCCTAGGAGATTATTACATCCTTCGGTTAAAAATATCGCAGGCAAGCAAGCCCAGCACCAATCCCAAGTCATCGCTGCACGGTAGATGTGGGACAGCAAAGCGGTCTCATGCCAGGTCCTGGCACAAACTGCCAAGGACTTTGCTCAAGTTATCCTGGCCATAGACCACCCCCAGTGGCCCTTTGGGCAGCCACATACCCTGGACGATGATCATCTGCCACAGAGGTTAAACTGGCATTTGTAGGGTAGAAAAGCACCAGGGCTCTGCAGGCACCACAGCAGGTAAGAGGACCTGAGCTCCTGAGATTTCTTCTGGTGGCTGAAGTAAGAGAGGACTTGTTAGCGAGGGACGAAGCACTGCCGCTCAGGGAAAGTACCTTGACATATGTGAAGTTTTAGGAGTATCCAGAAGGGCCAGCGGTGATTGTGTTTGCATAAAGCATTATTAGATGTTGCCCGATTTCAAGCTACGAACAAACCAAGAGCTGCCATGTAACTTCTGTGGTCACCCTGCCAGACCCAAGCCCAGGTAATGGCTAAACGTGACAGCATAAGCAGCATCCAGGAGAATAACCAAGAATAATTTCCAAGACGACAGTGAGTATATCACTTCTTCAATTTCTGTCATTTTTAACGAAAACGGAGATAAAGAACTCAATAACAAAGGAAAAACTATTACTCCTCAGTATTTGCTAATGCACAGTATTACAATAGTCATCTATCCTTATTTAAATACAGAATAAGAGGGTAGTTACATCTCAGATTGAGATGTAACCACTGACTTGCAACATCAGCTTAATTTTACTTCTCATACATGTGCATCTTATTCCCAATAATAAGCGAAGCTAGGCATATACAGAAGAAAAAAACCAAAACAACTTAAACCCCATACCCCAAATCTAGAGCGCAGATCAAGTTAAGAGCATCTGTACAGCATTGCCTGATCCAAAAAGCATCAACTGACCTGAAATAATGAAAAAACCAAAAGGCATTACAACATGATTCTTTTTTCCCCATTTGTTACTCAAGTCTATCAGGAATGGAGAGAGGGAAAGGAGTAGCTTTACCAAGTACAGCGCACCTCTAGTTATTCCTCTAACTTGCGTGTTATAAAGAATTAGATCTGTTCCTCTTATAAAGAATTAGATTTGTTCCTCTATTGATGTTAATCCCTAGAATATTGACTATCATGTATTAATTAAAAATTAAGAAAGGATATTAAATATTAGTTAAGTATTAATTTTCCAACATTAAAAGCTGTATTATCCTTAATTTAATTTACCCAAAATAATAAAATCCAGAGAGCCTTTTTTTGGCAGTATATCATACTTTGGAATAATTTAATTAATCTAGTCTTAGTAAAACTTGGAATCAAAGTACAGCTGTTGAGCCATAATGGCTCTTGAATCCCTAGTATCACGCTGAAAACTCTTCCTTTCTCACATTACTGCAAGATGGTCTGATATTTGGGAAAGTTTAGAAAAACAGCATTGCAGTAAATTAGTATTTGTCAAAAGTCTCATTGCTCTTTAAAGTATTGATAATCAGGACTGAAATATGCCGCCTTTCCTGGTCACACCCTTCAGTGATTGAAGCGGTCCCCGATTTGCATGCTTTTTTTGCATTTTTGCATTTAGCTAGAGCCCAGATGGCAATTACTAGTGCAAAAATAAGCGTTGAAGGGGCATTTCAGTCAGTCTGAGGTTGTTTTTCCCTCCTATTCAGCATACCCAGTATCCATCTTTTTGTTGCTGTTTGCTTGTGGCTGATGAAGTTCAACCCCACCAGTAACAATCCACACTGGCAGCTAAAAAATCACCCAAAACACACCCCACCACTGACCACCTTTGCTTTACACTTTAATTCTGTCTGCACAACCCCTGCATTACAACTGCAGGCAGAAATGCATTTCCTTTACAGCAGCTTTGAAATAGCCTTCACAGTTTATCTTTACGCTTAATTCCCCGCAGCTGTCGGGGATGGCGGCGGGCACCGGCCACACGCGGGGCCCCGCGCGGGCCCGCCGCAGCACCCCAGCGCCGCAGGAACGTTTTGTCATTTCTGCCTTTCTCCCCCTAATCCCCTTTGCTGGCCGCAATCCGACCAACGCCTCGTGAAAAAACAGATGGCAGTAACCGATATGGTCCGTAATTGTGGCCAGTTAATAGCAGAGGATAAGAGTGAGATAAGGACCAAGCGCTGGTGGCCAGCTGCTGCTGAGTTAACCCTTCCCGGCTTTGCCTCGACGGGGCTCAGCTGCTTACAAAATCCCAGGGATGAATTATGGTTATTTCCAGTTCCCCCTCTCTGCTTTTTGCCATTTAATTCATTTCAGGGCTTTCTTGCCTAGCAGGATAATGAATTTAAAGCCTAATTCTTCCCTTCCACCTTCTAGTCAAGGATCTCAACAGCCCCTACCGTTACTGAATTTCTTAGTGGAGCAGGTAACCATCGCTCCACTTTAAAGAGGAGACAAAGAAGAGGAGAGAAGCTAAGCGACTTCTCCAAAAGCTCTGGACCAGATTTACACTGGTATACACCCAGCATAACCCAGCTTAAACAAAGGAGTTGCTCTGTGTTTCAATCAAATTCAGCCCTCTCCAAGTAAATATAAACAGAAATTCCTTATCCCGAGCTATGAATGCCAGGCTGAAAAAAAAAACCCGAAAAAACAAAAAAAACTTGAAATAAAGCCTCAGAACGAAGGTAAGATACATGAAGCACAACCATTTAATGCAAAAGCAAGCTCTATCCTAAATCAAGCGATTGGGATATTGCAGCTTTATTTTCTAGTCATGTGTTCCCACCTAATTAAAAACAAAACAAAACAAAACAAAACATCACTTCATGAGGTACTTGTCACGCACTGCTCATGTTGTCAGCTACTTACTCCAGGAAAAAATCCCAACTATTGCTAAAATTTATTCAAAAACTTCATCTTGTCTATCTTCCATTCGAACTCATGGTAGAACTCCATTCACAAAATATCTTGTTTCAACTTTCTAAGAAGGAGGAATACCTAGTTTTACTTCAAAGTATTTGGGAACTTCCAGGGTTACTGATCTAGAAGGTATGAACATAAAAAGGCAAACTCAAATATAAACAGGGTTTTTTTCCTAAAAAAAACCCAAAACAAAACAAAAAGAAAAGAAAAAAGGGTTTAATAAATTACTTAAAGTTTTCCTTCACAGAAGGTTTTCTTTTTTTTTTTTCACTCTAAGCTGAAAGAGTGATTTTCCAAACTCTTAAAATCCTGTGCAAAACCCCAGTATTTTCATTCTACAGAAGATCTGTGAAAGCCCTAAGTTGCTCATGGAAAAGGCAGTACTGGCCACGTTCAACAGGAAACCCTCCTACGTACAGCTCAGGGTAACCATAAACACACACCAGAGGCTTATGGATTTGGTGTTCTAGTTAAAATTATTCCTGTTTAAAAAAAAAGGGAAGAAGTAGATATGAAGTAATTTCACCATATGACATAATATGTTACTATTTTAGTCTAAAGCCTGAGGTTTATCAAACTTCTCCACCTTTTTTAGCAAATGAGATTGAATCACCATTGTCTCACTTTTAGGCAGTCCCTGAGCACTTGCAGGCTGTATCCCAGTAGCACCTTCCCAATCCCACACCTGCTAGTACGCTAGCATAGGTGCACCACTTACGTAGCCAGTGCCTTTTTCACGGTTATCTCAGCTCTGAATATACTTTAAAACAGAAAGGAATTAGAAAATTCCCTTCCCCTCTACTATAAAGACTAATAGATGAACCCCTTCATATCCTCTCTTACGGTCTGTATCTCCTTACAAACAAGAAGCATTTTCTGTTCTTGAGCATCAAGAGTAAGTAAACCCCAAACGTTGGCCTGTGTGGGCTTTTTATTTGCTGTTCTCTGGCATGTATAAGGAAGGCACAGTCTCCCCCCTCAGCAATAGTGCATGCAGGGACATATCCTATCCTCTTATTAATATTACCAGCATTCAGAAAGAAAACAGGCTGCAGTTTAATCACAAAAGACACTGTGTTACGATAGAAACCCACCACCAAAACAACCTCAGTAGATACAGCAGCAAGAAGTCAAAGTGGGATCGTGCTGTGCGGGTCAAACGCAGAACGACAATGTAGAGAGCATGCGTGCACTACTGTAAAGAGCAACAACTACAATTCTAGCCACCATGTAACTACTCTAATATTCCACCAAACATTTTCATTCACCTCATGGAAAAATATTTGAAACTATTTTAGAGACTTCAGCCTCTCCTGCTTAATAGAAAATTCCTTGAAGGTTTCTCTCCATTGTGTCTGCTTGGGAAGTAGAAATGTGATTTGTGCTAATGTAGACCTCTGTATGACATTTGGGCATCCTGTGCAAAGAGAGTCAAGCAGACTCAAAGTCTATCCTGCAAGACAAGCGGAACTGCAGAAATGTAAAACATTTAGGGCAATATGTAATACAAATATAGAAGCAGTTTTGCATCTCTTAAGAGGTGTTAAAAAAAAGCAGCAGACTTGGGTAACTCAATTGTTTAGTCGTCAGTTAGTAAGGAATTGAAGGTGTGGTTGCATATACTATTCCCCCCCCACCCCTCTTCAGGCCACTCAAACTTCTGTAAAATGCAACTTTTTCCTTCAGCTCAGACCAGAAGTGAATTTGGCCTCTAGCTGTTAATGACGTTCTTTTCTATTCTTACTTTTACTTCTTTGTGCACAAAAGATATCTGTTTCAGAGAACTGGATTTTTCTTCTATTGATTAGTTAGATTTTTGTTAATAATTTTATTGAGAATCAGTTCCCAGATAGTAATTTTTAAACTTGCCACTTGCGTTGTGGTGGGTCTCTGCAGCAACACAACAGAAAAAGTATCTCCTTAAAACTACTGAGCTACATTGTGCAGTGCCGTAGAGGTATTTCTTGGGTAAAACATCCCAATGACTATGGCTTGAACCACATGGAGCATATGAAGATTTTGCCCAAGTACAGACTTTGGTGGGATTAAGCTAAGTATGAGCCACACCAGCAATGGGAGAGCAACAGTCACTTGATGCTGTATAGTGCAGGGATTGTAATGATTATACATTTTCTAATCCTGCTTCCTTCTGGCGAAACAATAGATTTACTATGACTTTATAGCCACCGTGTGTCAATCAGTCGGGTTTCCATCACCAGCATTCCTCCCTCACCGCTGACATGTTGCTTCCACTTGGTCATAAGCCGCACACTAAACCCTTTCGTGCCGTAGAGTTTGATTCAGGCAGGAGGAACAGCCCAGCTCACGTGCCCCTCCTGCAAGTGCAGAAGGCTGCGGTTGAACATCTTGTTTTTTCATTTGCTATAGACATTTGTTCTTGCAGCTGACCATGTGCAGGAGAATTTGCTCATGTTCCAGAAAAGGACAGCTGCACCACAAATTACCTTAAACCTCCTTGCTCCAGGGATTATCTGGGTACAGTGAAGTGTGTGTATCTGAGGGCAGGGGTCTTTTCTTACTATAAACAGAGTTATTAACCCTTTATTTACCAGAAGTGTTTATAAGCTCAGTAACAGAGACAGTTTTGATATCACTAGTCACTTTCTGGTAGTAATTTTTTTGGAGGGTCCATCAGTCTACACTTACAGGCTGGTTTCCTTGACTACTTTTTTTTATAGTTTTCCCGCATGAATTATGCCTGCTACTAGCTACCTGTACTTAAGAGACAAACATACACCTCTTGGGGCCATGGACATGCAAGACTGGGGACTCTAGCCCATTTGCCACATTCCCCTTTTTGGATCCTGCTACAGTAACCTCTTGGAGGTCTTCCACCACCCTTATTGAGCAATCTCTATAGTAATTACGCCAAGCATCAGTCTTGGCTCTCAGCATATAAATCTTGGCATCATAAATCTTGGCATTTACAAGAGGAACTATAGGAGCAGAAGCAGCATCATTAAAGCCAAAGACAATCCAAAGAAACATTTCCATCTCTAAATTTGTAAGCATCACTTCAGCAACACAACTACAGAAATAAATCTAAACGCAGGCAGTGAGTACTGTCATCAGCTGACTACTGTTCAGCATCAGGTGAGGAACCAGTCAAGGGACAGTCAAAGACAAAGCCATTGATACAGGTTCAATGAGACTACCAACTTTTCACAAATCTAAGTAATAATGAAGACATAACTATACGGACCTTCAAACCATAACAGCATTCTGGCTATTTAAAATTCATTCTTTTAGTCTTCTATTTTTCTCCTTTTATGTTTTTCATTAATGCAAAAAATTTCAATATAAAGAGGCTTTTTGCGTGTGCTTCACATAAAAATGTTTAGCCTCCCTCTGGCTGAGATCAGTGTACTATCTCTTGACTCCTGCTCTAAAACCAATACTTGCACTTTGACACTGCAGCAAATTCTCTGCTACTGCAAATAGCCTCCGAGAAGCCCTATCCATTTCCAGCAGCAGAGGTCCTGGCTCACTCCCCTCAAAGTTCTTCTCCTCTCTATTTAAAGCATCACAATAGATGAGAGGCTGACATATTTAACACAAACACACTTGTTTTATGAAACTTCTATCTGCAAGTAATGAAGCTAAAACAAGAATGAAAAAATAGAAAGGGAGCTTAATGGGACCCCTCATAGAGAGTTCTCTGTTTTAACATCAACAATGCAAATATTTGTGCAACTAAATGTGTCTTCAGTCTAACTTCAGATAGGACTCAAGTAGAAATTTCATGCATTCTCCAACTCTTCATTTGTAACCAGATGCCAGCTAAGAGGTTTGGAAACACATGTCAATCAAAAACCTGGACCATAAGAGATAACATGCAAATAAAAAGATACTAAAAACACTGTGACCAGTAACTGTTTCCTCAAAATCATTTTTAAGAGTTACCGCTTTGTTAAGCACAGCTGTCCAGCTGCCACAGCACTCCAGTAGACGTGCCATCCAGCATGTTTGGTAGGCCTGCTGGCAGTATATTCTCATCACTAGCAGCTAACCGGCTACCTCACGGCTTCAGCACACAGCTTAGCACCAGACAAGGTGCAGCATTACCTTTCACTGCAGTTCCCAGGTACTAAACCAATTTGCACCAGGCAGGAGACCTGCCGAAATGGCAGAAAGCACCATGAACCCAGAGGCCCTGACCCCATGTGGCAGTACTGGCTTGATGGCAATTCTCAAAATTTTTAGAGTTTTCCCCTGAGTTGATCCAAAATTAAGTCTTTCAAAATTTCTACAAGCTGTAAAATTGAACATAAGTTCATATTTGAGGCATCTCTCTTAGTGTGCATATTAACAAGTCAGATTTTTTTAAGACAGCTAGGATCTCATGTGTAAATCCAACAGAGAGCCAAATACAGGATATACTTAGGGAGACTTCTTTTACATGCAGAAAAACCACAAGCAATATCCTCAGCAAACTTAGAAATTAGATTCCAGCTGTCAGGGCAAAAATTAATCACAGCTTTTTTTTTTTTTTTTTTAAAAAAGGCACTCTGTTTCTTACCAATGGAATAAGCCCTCTATAGTGGTTTTCAACATTCTTAATCATAAGCTGCCCTGATAAATGTACTATGACCCTCCATGTTCAATGGCATGATGTCATTTGGCAATATGTTGGCTGTTATGTCTAAAGCCAAACACTTCCTGGATCCAGATAATCCTGTATTTAATTTTTAGGCCACCCTTCCATTCACAATACTTGGTAGCAACAACTTTGAGCTATTTACATGTATCTCATAGTTTCAAGATCTTATCTGATAAAAGTAAGGCTGTCACTACATACTAATTCATCAAAGCTTTTGCAAGTACAAGCATCTTTCTAAGAAGTGATTCCATTTGTTCCAAAACTTTCACTCTGATTCCAAGTAGCATTATCACTGTGATGCTTTTATCTAGGATGTATATTGTATTACACTTCTAGAAGTTAAGGGTTAGATATTGCTGGGAAAACTATGCAACATGAATTCCTGAAGTGTACTGGCAGCCCACAGCTACCAGTCTAAAAATAAGTCAGTTTGCTCTGGTCCAGAAAGCAAAATACCAACACCGGCTCCTTTAAACAATCTTCCTTCCACTCTTATCAAACAAGCCAGAATCACTATCTGTCAAAGAAAGAAATCCTGGAAGGAAGCACAAACCACTGCTCTTTGTTACAGTAGAAAGTTATGAGCTTCAAGGCATATTTGAAAATAAAATGACAATGGTGCCTCTGAAATTAGATTTTCAGCCTGTTTTCATTTCATCACACAGTCCTCCCCCTCAGCATCTTGTGTCTGTAGGCTACATATAAATCTCAGTCTTAAGAGATCACAAAAACCAATCTGACAACCAAAGAGAAAATAGACCAGATTTTTTTTTTAAAGAGACCAAGAAATGAACACATTTGTACTAGTATTCTTCATTTATTCAAATAAGAGAAAAATCTCCAACTTTTCTCATCACTGCTTTCCTCTACAGCATTTAGAGAAGAAGTCCAAGACACTGGGAGCTGCCAGTCCTGCTAGTGTTGCTTTGTAATAGTTTCCTTTTTACTGGAAAGTATAGAACACCGGTATCTTCTGACCTGGTGCACATGTACCCACCACCCTTGCCAAAACTGCCAACTCTTTCCTTCTACCAGCAGAGCAGAACACATCTGCAGGGAGATCAAGCTGTATCCTACTCTGGCTTTTACCTTTTCACGCCTTTTTCTCCTCAGTGGAGTTTCATTGATCTAACATGGATAAGCCATTGTTCATCCACCAAAAAAAGTCTAATCCTTACTGATTTAGTACAAATCAGCATCTGGGGATGGGGAGGAGAATATCTGCAACCTGGCAATCCTTTCCTGGTGGGTCAGACTATTAGGAAAAAAGAAAAGTAGCATTTTATACTATAATGGATACATTTGAACTGGAATGAATAGGGACACCCAAACAAAGTGTACTGTGTACCATATGTTTTCAGACTAAGTTTTTCTGAATACTACATCTATAAAAAGACATGGTTCCACTAGTGCTAGAAATATTCATTGATCAGTCCACAGTTTTCCACAAGCCTGTGTGCTAGAAAAACCACACATCTCAGGAAACAAGAGCATGTAATTCTGTCAGCTGGAACACGTGAAAGCATACTCTCTGTTTTCCCTGTCCTTCTGCACAAGAAAGGACTCCCCAAACAGCTGGCACAGACTCCTCTTTCCAGATATCTGTGTTTCCTTATGGGGTCCCAAAAGCAGGGAGAGGGCAGGAATGCTGCTCCTGCAGGATGGGAAAAGGCTGTATTTCGGCAGAGAACACAGCATTTCCTTCACCCGAGCCAGAAAGGGAGACGAGAGCTCAGCGGCTGTGGGGAAATCAATGTGCCTGAATGACACTGGAAACACAATGGGAAGGGTTTGGCTTCCTCAGAAAGTCTTGTGGGGTGAGGAGGAGGGAGGAGATGGAGATTTTTTTTCTTTCTTTCTTTCTTAGAGACTTTGGAGGTAAGAAGAAAACAGAGTAGTTCAAGTGGAATGCCAGAGAGCCTGAAGTTAACACCTCAGGTGCATTTATTTCATTAACAGGCAGTTTCATATTTAGGGAGCAGAAGCTATAGGATGTATATTGACTTTTACTCCCAGGAAGGAGCCACACAGTGGCAGGATGTTTAGGACCTGCACAGACAGCTCTCGTGGAAAGTGGTGGTAGAGGCTCTTCACATGTGCACCCACAGGGATCAGAGCCCCCGCAGTGTCCCCCACACTCCAACTGGGGCAGCCAAGGGCAGAATTCACTCTTCTCATCTCCCCATGGTTACAGCATCCACATGATGCAGTGAAGCAAAAAAGGGGGCATGTATTGCTTCCAGAAGAGCCATTTGAACACAGTCTGAAGCATATCCTAAAGTCCATTTTGAAATACTCAACTTCCGAGATGCAGGCACGCCACTGCTACAAGCATCACTCAGGGCCATATTAACTATGGGACCTTTGTGCAGAGCACACGAGATGCTGTCAAACTGTTCAATGACAATGGGGCATCGCAAACTCTCACAGCACATCCAGTACATTTCAACAAGACAGATCAACTGGGCCTTCTTTTCTACTGTTCTCAAAGCATTAAAAAACCAAAGCCCACGCTTTCATAGTGTTAATTACATTGTTTTGTATTAAAACAATAAAACATGCCCCACTTGCTTTTTACGTTCTTTCAGTCTTACTTAACATGCCCTAGTTAAGGAAAGAAGGCAGCATTACTGAACTGAGTGACTGCAATTTCTACACAAGAACAAAACCACCCCAACTTGGATGTCTTTTCAAAGAAAGTGTTGGGGTTTTCTAAAGCAGCCTTATTTTTTCGTGCGAGGGAACTGAGGCAAATATAAGATGACGGTCAAGCATCAGAAAAGGTGCACAGAGCAGACTATGGTTTTCCTGGCTTCTCATGTCAAGCTCCACATTGTCCAGTGACTGACCCACTACAAAGCATTTGAAACCACAAAAGATATCCCTATCTAAATAGCATCTCTCAGCTTATATCTCCTTGCCATCATTAGGTCTAAAACAAAGATCCATTTTTAAGTGTTTAAACTCTCTGAAGAGAAAAAAAAAATAGGGCTGAAAGAGTTAAAGAGTTTATTGTGCTTTTACACATTTTAAGAGATCATCTTTCAACAATGGCAGTAAAATCAGCGTGTAGTCTTAATTTTCTATGGTTGAACCTTGAACGTGAATCATTATATTACAATGTACTTATTGATTTCAACAGGAAGAGGATTAAGCCCAGAAAATCAGGTTAGGAACCTGAAACTGGACTGAGGAAAATGGAATTTTTCTGGTACTAAAACCCTCTTATGTTATGTAAAATACATTAGAATTTTAAATATGAGATTTGGCCATTTGGAAAATATTCTTAACATCTTGAAACCCAGCAGAGATGTGACAAGGTCAGTGAACTGAAAATCTGATTGGTAACCAGTGCTCTGAATAAAAAAAACCCTATTACTATACATATTATACAGTAATATCTGAGTTTACCTACTTGCACAGACATATATAAAATGCAAGGTGTTTTAATGGAATATTCAACAAGTATAAAGAGAAAACATCTGTGACTACTGAGTGCTATGGCCACCAGTACCACATTACCACATTTCCATTGTGTGCATATATATAATATACACACGCAGAGTATACACAGTATATATACTCTTCAGATGCAAACAGAACATTAAAGTGAAACCGTTACCTGTTTACTGGGAGTACCAGGCTGACTTAGCCACAGGTGCTGGCACTTGCTCCTGCTCCTCCCTCCCACCACCACTTAACTTGCTGTAGAGCAAGTAACACATTTCAGCTGCACAGCCATTAACCCTCTGTGCATTATTATTTGTTAGAGCTGGTGGCAGCACCTCCCCAAATAATTTACCCAGAACTCTCCCTTGTAAAAATCCTAATTTTGGAAGTTTACAGTTTTGACAAGCAAATAATTTGGACAGAATTTTTCTGTAATGGACATATTCCTCTCTAAGTTTGCTATGTGTGCTATCAAAGATGTCAGCTGAAACAGTTATTTGCTTGTCCCTATAATTAAAAGATATATATGTGTCTATGGAGTCATTTGCCTGGGAGTTTCTAGTACTTACAGGCTTTGGAACAGAAACATGGCAACGGACCAGCCTGAGCACAAAGATGGTCCCTTTAGCCTGTAAAAATTCACCCAGTTTGCCCAGACATAGTTGTTTCCCCACACCGCAGTTCAGGTAATCCCAGCACAGCCGCACTCCACCATCCTGTACCTACCTCATACACACCAACTGGACCATGAAGAAAACAAAACACCTGAGAGGAAGGAGAGAGAGAGAGGCAGGTTTGGGGCAGGCAGAAGCAGAGAAAGCTGGCAGTGACAAGGCAGGCTGCTCTGATTATTGGGGGCTTTTTCATTACCATCTGTATTGCCACAGCTTTCAGACAACCCACAAAGGAGATTAAATAAAAAATTAAAAAATAAAATATACCCTTTTTTTATATGTGTATGTGATGCCCCAACGTGCCACTCTGCCTTGTCTGTGCTTTTCTAACCTCTGCTGACAATGGCAGTCCAGCCACCTGGGGACGAGGCACATGGTTTAAGCAGACCCACTGCTTGCAGCAAGAGGACTGGGAAGTGGCTTGAATGCTGGCACAGGCTGGCACCCTGGCAGTCCCCAGGCACCTTTTATTCAAACGGTTTAGAAGAAATTTTGCCCAAATTCCACATGCAACAAACATTTCTTAAAATGCTCTGGATAAGGATTTTTTTACACAGAGAATAGCAGTATCTTAAAGAGTATGCTGCAAACATCTTCAACTACTTTGAACTTCAAATGACCTGGTAACAAAAACAGACTGTAAGCAATGAGCAAGTCACATACTTCAGTGAGTAAGCACACAACTCATTGACATTTCTAACTTATTACAAATACTTAAATCAGAATTAGCTGTGTCAGAGAAGAGGGAAATTAATTCATTAAACTTTAGCAGGAGGCCGAGGATGCTGGTAACACACGGGTGCAAATCACTCCTGTGGTACTATCTCATTTTTATTTGAAGCGGTTTTGGGCAAACATAAAAGGCTGATAAAAATATTTTGGTCTGTGCAAGGTCGCTTGAACTAGAAGTACTGGAAGTGACAAACCTTTCATCAAGCAAAAGAAAAAAAACACAGCAAGCATGGGAAATTAATCCAAATTCACAATCAGAAGGCCTCTCTCTCTCTCCACACACCCTCCCACCCCCCCAGCAGCCCCCAGCTACCTGCACACTGGTGCTGTTTGCTACCATCAGTGCTTCCATCTGCCCTCAATGGGTCACAGGCTCTTCTTTGTCATCACCGTGACTTGTGTCCAGCTGTCTCTCTACAAGCCCTCCCACAAGGGTAGAAACAATTCTGTTGAATTCCACTCCAGTAGTGCTTCACTGAAGCTACAGATCAAGAGAAATAGATCTATGGGATACATACAGCCTTAAAAAACACACAATGGGGGTTGGTGCAAGCCCAGAGAAAGCGATACTACTGGAGCACTCCAAGTCACAAAACAAAAGGAAGATTTCTTGTTAAGCTGCAAATCTTATCTCGTAAAAGACCAGATGGCACTAAGTTGGCACAGATGGCATGAAGTTGTTTAGGGTAAATTGCAGTCTATGGTAAATCTGGACAAATACTTTAATTCTGTTTTTAATCATTCCATTGTTAATGGAGTTAATTGCATAGTCACTTGGGAATAAGCCCTTTGTACTGAATTCAAAGGTAAAAAACTGTCTTATGGAAATAAGCAAGCATTTCCACTAGCCACTTCCACCAAGTAACTTTCTAAGTCTTTCCAAAGTTAAATTAACAACGTAACCAACAAAACCACAATTTTCTTTGGATTTTGGCTCTCGAAGTGTAACATGACATGTTTCCAAAGCCCTAAGGCACCATGTCTCTCTTGGGAGCTGACACAGGGTAGTGCTGGAGGAATATCAGAGGAGGCAAGAGCCATGAGCACCCCAGCACACAGCACCTCTGTGCTAGCTCCAACGTGGCCAGAACAGAGCAGGGAAATGGGTGTGGATCAGAAGTGTTGATACCCAACTTAGAATATCCATTGTCAAAATGAAGCTTGGTGCAGAGAGTAGAATATTCAGGCTCCACAAAGGTATGGACAGGTTACACCCAGGGCATCTAGTCTTTGAGCACAACTAGCATGCACTACCTACCAGCGGCATGGCTTCCACTCATGGTAAAAGAAGGCAATAATGGAGTTTGCCACCAATTATTCAGTCATGCATGAAGTGGAGCATCTGAAAAATGTTGCTGCATTCTGGAAACATACTGCTCTTATTTGATATTGCTGTATAAGCATCAAACTATTTTGTTTTAAAAGCCATGGTAAATTTATGAATGAAACTGTGCAAGAGGGATTTAATAAGAGATCCATAGCAAGTGTTCAGTGGTCTGGATGTTGCCTGCCACCAGGGTAGCATGAAATCATTTGATAATTAGACCATGGCCATGCAGGATTAGCATACCATAAAAATATAGGGCTGCATTATTTTTATTTATATAACAGATGGATGTTTAAAAAGGTCATGCATTTTTAACGAATGCAACGTCACGCCACTGTTGACAGAAGATTTAGAAGTGCTACAATATGGCCAAATCTAAAGCCTAAAAATGTTACCTTCCCTTCCCCCCGCTCCTCCGGTCATGGAGCCGAGAAACAAATGTGCCATAGTGCTGTGAATTTCATTCCAGAGATCAGCTTAAGTACAGTATTTATAGGGCATTAGGTTATATTTTCTTTCATTTAATGTCCATTGTAGGTAATTACAAGACTCCCATTACTAGAGCTACCTGAAGGCCCCATACTCCTTCTTTAGCCCCGTGACACATAGATAAGACAGAAGAGCAACTACTACTAAAAAATACGGTAAAGTGCTAAAACTATACTTTTTAAGCAGAGCAATATTTGCAAAATTTTCCATTAAATACAAGTTTGCAGAATATTTCTTCCTGTTTAAAAAAAAAAACAGGAGAGAGACCTGGTAATGAAGTACCAGTTCCTGATACTGTAACATCACAGAAATCGCATCCTTGCATTAACCGTGATCCACAGCTCTATTTTGGTGGGTAGCCCAAAGCTTCACAGCCAAGCTATAACAGAGGATGAACTTTGTGGTCCCGTGCAGCCGCTACGTCTCCATCACTGCCTACAGACAAGTCCCAAACCTTATTTGAAAATAAGGAGTTTGCCAGAAAACCATTTTTAACATTTTAGGGATTATAACCAAAAGTGTGTGGTTTTTTTCCACTTAAAGTTATCCCAAGCAGATACAATAGGCATTTATTTACTTGTTAGGCCCCAGTTTTCTTCTAAAAAGCTTTCATATGGAGCACTTGGAGTTCCAGGAAAATATATAAGCAGGAGTGCAGTGTGAACTTGTCCTCCTTTCTCCACAGGTCCTGCCCCAGGTGGTACTACTGCAATCCTGTCAGACTGGCAGTAGAAAAATGCTTTTAAAAACCCACTGTTTTAAACAATAGCACTGGGAGAGGCCAAGAGGATTTCCAGGAGTAGAGCCTGAAAAAAGTAGAGGTGAGGGGAAGCTATTTACCAAACTGAGCATAAATACTGCATCAGCAAAATCTGCTTCCAGTGCGCTCTAGCTGCCCGCACACAACATGGCCTTAAAGAGGGTTATGGTGAACCTATATGGTAACAGTAAATGGTACCAATAGACAGGGCCTATTCCTCTCCTGTAAACTGAAAACTGTGAAGCCATGTGTTTCCTCACAGCATCCAATTGGCCTGTGAAATTAATTGTGAGCAAATATCATTGAAAGTTTTTTTATGTTTCATAAAAGGTGGAAGACTTTGCTATTACAGCGTTGGACAGCCCGTCTGTATATTTGCCTAAAAATGCAAGTTTCACATGCAAAATTCTAAATCACCTTTTGTAAGGGACGAGGCCCAAGTGACTGGGCTGTGAGCACAGACAATGCCTCAAGAGAAAGCTCCAGAAGCCAGCCATGGGGAGGGGCCCAGCGTCACTCTCCTTGACTGACTAATGTCTCAACCACTCCTGAAGCTGGGGTGAGAGAAGATTCTAGAAACCTTGGACTGGGGCCAATAAATAGGGGCACACACGAGCCTCCTTGGGGTGCTCTCCACACTGACATCCCCCTGTTGGCAGGTCTGACGCTGGATCCAGGATTGGTGATCTCTCTCTCCTACTCCTTCTTGTTCTTTGCCCTTGATGCTAAGTAACACAAGGCCTACCTCAACTTCTCATAAAGCCGCTTAGCTTATGTGACATATTAATACGCAGAGGGTTGATGCTTATGGAGCGTTCGTTCCATTAAAGTTGATGTTCGTGTATGGACCTTGAGTGTTATCTCACCTTAATCCACACCGAGGGGATTTGTGGACCTTAGTCGCTCTCCCCTTCTTGTAGGTGGGACATGACACCTTTTTTATTCCAAAAATACTAATCTAAAACTTCCCCCTTCTTGCAGTTTCCTCAGGAGCATGAGGTTGGAAAGAGAATGCTGGGCTATACAAGCTACCATTCCAATACAATGATCTTCATGTGCTACTAACTGGGTTATCTGGTAACCTCTAACGACTCCAGCAATAATTAACAAGAATGCTTTGCTTTAGTGATTAATTGTCATACAGCTAACTTTTGCCACTCACCAAAATAGCTTTGCTTGGGCAGAGTGGGGTTCTTTGAGGGGGAGAAAAAAAAAAGAAATATAGCAGCTATCTTCTCCTGATAGGAAATGGAGGAGCACATTATTAGTGATGCTCCTGTTTTACAATCAAAGGACACCACCCTGCATACAGCCAGGTTAGAGACCAGGTCTATTAGGCACCTTGATGCCCTTGTCTCAGAAAGTCCTTCTCTACTTTTTCCCCTATTTAATAAAATAAAACATCAATGTGGAGCTCAATAGGGAATATGGTCCGGAAAAGACAGTTGGGGGATTAATAACAGAGAAGAACAGGCATACTCTTGACAGTATGCATTACTCCAGCTATTCTCCTTTGATACTTCATGCTTAAGATCAGACTTCTGCATTATTAATCAAAAAGAAATTTTATTAAATTGCTCTGCTGCAATTTTTTTTTCTTTCCAATCTTCTACTACACAAGGCACATATTGGACAAATCTCACATATTCAATTCATGATCTAACATCAGTCTCGAGAAAAAACAAACATCAAATCTGACGTTCCTTTCACATACATTAACTGAGGTCAGAATGTGCTCCTGGGCAATCGTACGAAAAAATCAAACAGTCGGGACAGGTCTGCGTATTGACAAGACAACGCCTCTCTGCTGCCGTGATCTCCACTCCAGACACTCTAAAGAGCTAAAGCACAAAGATTTTTCATAGGTGGGTTTCACAACTTTCTGAAGAATTGCATTACCTTAAAGATTTTGGAAGCCAAAAGCTTAGAAAGCAAGATCACAAATCACCTGCAAGACTCAAGCCAACACCTACAGAATGAAAGGTCTATAAAACAGAAGTACTTTAAAATTCACTCACGTTATAGATCTTTTCCAGCTAATATAACACCTTGTCATGGCAATAAATGCATTGCATCTTCTCAAATTCAGTTGCGCTTTTCCATCTTGAAGATTTTGCTGATGATGACGTCTTTCTTCAGCTCTAGAGATACAGGGATAGTTTAGGTATAGCTGTCATATGAAATGAGTATACTTTAAGACATACAGGAAAAAACGTACAAGACAAATTATATTACATTCAGCTTCACACAAATCCAATATTACCATTAATCACATCATGAGGAGGTCAGATAAAATATGCCATATACACTATTAGAGTAGCTGACTTTTGAGCCTGTTGAGATATCTTTTTTTCACCTTAAATTAAGGGTGAATTTAATTCCAACTGATTTTAACAACCTAAAAACCTAGCCACATCTTGCCATCCAGGTTCTCTCTACAGTGAAGAGGAAAGATGATACATCTGGAAGATGATTCATCACATCAATCTTAGATACTTATTTTAGGATGGGATGAGTCACTCTCTGGATGCACCTCTCTCTCTTTGGTGATGGATGGAGCCTGGACACCTGAGTTAATTCAGATATCTATGTTTTAAACAGCTAAAGTGAGCTGACATGATCAAAGCCTTGGTCAAAATTCCATAGAGAAAGCAGACCTGAGGGGATGGCAGTCTGTCAGGTACTATTTCTAAAGAGTTAGATGTCTTCATCACACTGAGAGGTGATTTTTCAAAAAAATCACCATCTGCATAGCAGCTGTTACCTCATTTTAATTATTCATGGATAGCCACTTGCACTGGGAAGAAAGATGGTGGTGTGGGCAGAGATAAGAGTAAGGACGAAATTTTTTGAATTATTTTGGTCTGACTTCATGGACTGCATACTTGTGAGGCCGTCTTAGGAGATGCAAGTTATTTAACTTGCGATTAATAAGTCCGCATTAAACTGCAGACCAACAGATGCCAATATTTCAGATTAACTTACCAAGCCACCAGGCAGCACTATCGCTAATTAGAGGAAGCATTACTCAAGAGGCTGTTATCCTGAGACCAGATCATGTACTAATAACCCAGTGAGTGAGAGTTTAGATAGCACAATTGATATCATTATCTTTCTTTTTAAAGGCCTTTCTTAATGGCCAATATCCATCATACTCAAGGCTCCAGCTGCCAAATCATTTATATTTTCTTGTGAATCATGGCTGGGTAAGCTTGCTCGAGGTAATGCAAGTAAAGCGTTTTTTAAAGGAGGTAACAATAAGCGATCAGTACAATAACAAACAAGCAATGTTTCCATACTCAAATCACTAAATATTTTATTCAAAGACTGAAAACAATCCAGGGTTGGAAAGATTTTAAATCCTAGTTTTAACAAGATACAAGCCTATGATGTTTCTGTACCTACATTAGGAATCACTTTTGTGGAGAAACTCCACATACGCATATGCATGTGAGGAGAACATGGCCCTCAGGGGTGAGGTAAAGTTTTGAGACTTCTGAAGAAATATAACAGGCCTCAATTTCAAGGTCAGGGTTTCACTCCTACAGCATTTTCATTCACGTTAAAAGCTATTTACTGTGATGTTAGAGATCAAGAAGAAAACTATTCCTGCCCACTTTTATCATCTA
>NW_008796218.1:3247607-3283285 GCF_000699145.1 Aptenodytes forsteri
AACCCCCCCCCCCCCCCCCCCCCCCAGTTACTCAGTCTCTCACCTACCTTCCGAAAAGAATTTTTTAAAGTTTAGATTTGGTTTCTTTTATTCAGGATAAACAACTTTACAACGCACCCAGCTCTGCAGAGCAGCAGTCATAAGATACCTGCCAGAAGAGCACCAACAGCATTCATTTGTTTGGAGGAATCACCCGAGCACCATTTTTGAGTTTGATCTAAATTAATCAGCCTCTGAAAGTCCATTTCTGCAGACAGCCTTGAAGCCAATGAAAACCCAGAAAACTAGAGTACATTAGTAGCTGTGTTTTCCCCTAGCAATTGCCACAGTTTCAGATTTACAGAAGTGAGGCAGGTCAGCTCTCCAGCCAAGAGCCACCTCTCCCAGCAGAGCTTGAAGAGCTAATTCAACATGGTTGTACAAGCACAAAGCTTTCTAATACCACCAGCATTTTTAATTATTTCTTTGCTGCTTTCACCACCTGGAAGTCAGCTTTTACAGAATAAAAGATTACTTTTTCAAATCTTTCTCACAGCCACACTGAGACAGGCACAAGGGAAAGACTAAAGACCTCTGCCAGAGCCTCTAAAGCCGCATGCCTCCTGTCCCTCATCTTACAGCCCAGAGACCCCATACCAACAGGCCATTCCTCTCTTCTAAAATAAGGGGCTAGTTCAGGAAAACGGCACCCACCACGCCCTCACTCTGCCTCCTCCATGCTGCTTTTATCCCCCAGACACCTGGCCCAGCACCCACACCACCTCCACCTTTATTGGCCCACAGCAACAGGCTTCAGCTGGTGCAAATAGGCTTTTTAGCTGGAGGGAGGGGAGGAGGCCTCTCCTTAACCCCTTCAGGCTTCCTCTCTGACAGGCAGCAGGTGCATGGCAGCAGCATAGGTGTTTTCTCCTGCCTTACCCCTGTGTTTGTGAGGGAGCAAAGTCTCTCTGCTCAGGCCTTCACGCCCATTGCTGCCCCAGCAGTCACCTAGCTGAGGTGGCCCTCCAAAAGACTATGCAGTATCCACTGGATAGGCAGCTTTTTTGTTTCTCTTCGGCTTCTAAAACCAGGGTGGTTTGTTTGTTGTTGGGTTTTTTTGGGTGTGTGTGTTTGTTTTTTTCCTTTTAGATCCCTAAGAAACTGTTCTTCTACAAAATATTGCAAGAAATCTTGGTTGAACTCAGGGAAGGATCTGGTCACAGTTTTGTCTCTGAACCATGCGCAGTGTGCTGCTGCAACAGGAACAACTGTAACACTGGAGCATGTCATGGCAGCAATGCTTTTAGAAAGCGACTTTCCCTCCAGCAACTTGTTTTATGTGCTGAATGCAGGATTTAACTTTTGACGCTATGAGAACTTACATAAAGGTTCCAGTATTTCATTAGCTCCAAGTGCACATATGCCTTTAAGGGTAATAAAGACACAAATAAGGTTGTGAGAGTAAAATGCATATATTCTAAAGAGCATAGCTTCAGTGCTGTATACCCTTCGTATTACACCTATATAGTCAAGCAAAAGACAACTTCTTAGTAAAAAGAAAGTAAAGTTGTTTTAGGACTCAGATATTGTTACAATCCAAGTGCCTCCTGCATGGGAAGGCCAATCAAAACCCACAGCTCGTTAAGGTCCTTTTGGTTTCCAAAGACACAGAAGTACAAATAAAGCAACATCTTTTTCCAGCTGAGCTGCTTTGTGCAAACACAGTGTAAGGTAAATACATGGTAAGGGCCCGGGTTGCTTTGAACTAACCACAGACAGATAGGCTAAGCATCCATGAAGGAATTTAACGTGGAGGCAAGGATAAAAGTAGCTTCCCCCTGTCAAGACATAGGCAGTTTGGATCTTTCCCCTTGTTTCTCTCAGCATAAGCCTAACGTTTACAAAATCAGAAGTAAGGACTTAACACAATGTTTATTTTACTCCTGAAGTAGAAGTAGCAGCAGTGTTTGATTACAGTTACTGGATACACTACAGTCTGCTTTCTCCTCTCACTGCTAGTATTAACTTGCTCTTCAACCAAGAGTTGAAAGTTTGGATCTCAAATGGTTTTCAGAGTAACCGCCTTGTGCTGCTGGAAGCAATGAGCGCTTTGCCATTAGCTCGAGTGGCAAGAGGAGGGACTACGCCATAGCTGAGGGCAGCATGGTGGCTGGCCTAATTCCTGCTCTAATTCTGTCCCTCATGTTGGTGGTTGGCACTTCACAGCAAATACCATCTTGCTTGAGAGCAAAAGAAACAGCTCTTTTTATTAATTCCTACCCTCTAGGATGGCATCTGCCAGCTGGTACTAAGGGAGGGTGAACTTCACTTTTGCAAATGCCAAAGCTTGAATTTTAGCCGCTTGGGTTCAAGGACTTAGCTCTGCTCAATGCCTTGTAGACAGCACTTTTTTCCCTGCTCGTCAGTCCATGGTTTTCCAAAGGATGAATTCCTCCCAAACTCTGTCCTTCCTCACTATTTAGAAGATGCCTTTGAACAAGGAACATGTCCTGCTAAATGGGTAGGGACTGCATATATTATAGTGAGATCTTAACGACTTATTGGTCCCTAAGTATTGAAGAGTAATCATCACTACACAACAACTATATTATAACAAAATGCCTACACTTATTCAAAACACATTCTACTCATTGCAGTCAATCCTGAGGGACGGTTTAGGAAAAAGCTGTGGAAATGTGCAGAAATTCATCCTTCCTTTTTCCCCGTTTTTCCAGAACAAACAGCCTGACAGTGTCAGAAATGTGTTGTTATACTTTGATGACCAATGGTTTTCCAATTTTTGTTTTGAATAAAATGACGTAGTTGAACTTTGCATTTCTGAGGATGAAAGTGAACTGTGATGGAATCAGAAAAAGATGTATATTTTCAAAAAAACATATCCAGGTCTTCCTTGACGTAGTATTAGATCATTAGTAATAGCAAACCCTAAAATTAACCATGTGCACTGCTGAAAAAGAAACTAGTAAACACCGTGTGTTGAATCACATGATAGTAAGCTGCTTTAACAATGATAGCAAAATTAATTGTAACAAAATAAGACTTCCTGTTGTTTATTAGATATTGTAAGAATGAAATGTACAGTATACAAAATTAATATAAAAAATGTTCACGATTGATTTTAACGACACATTTTTCTTTGGATTAACTGCAGACAAGCAGCTTTTTAAGAAGTTATGCTGAGATCTATTTTCTATTATAGGATCTCAAGCATATCACTATGTGCTATCTACAATTTTAATCTACAAAATGAAAGCTACTAAATTTTTGCTGAATCGTGGTGGCATTTGTTGGAAAAGAATAGAACAGCAACATTAGCTTAGAAGAGAAAAAAATACTAGTTCATTACAACAAAATGTTAATTGTTCAAGTTCATAAGCAAAATTGCTTTTGAAATTTCAAACCTTACAATTGTACATTTTCAGTATCAAACACTTGCCATAAGAAGTTACATTCTACTATACTGGTGACAAAGATTTTCAACTTTGTTTTTCTTTTAGATGGATACATAATCCTGGTTTTCTTTTTCCTAATGAATTTTCACATCTTTGAAATTAGTGTTAAACAAAGTTCATTCTCCTAAAGAAACAGTTTAAATATGGTGCATTTCATAAGCTGAATGTTTTCATTTAAGGTATATCTATATAAAGGAATGTAAAATAGTTTTCATTTGTTAAATCTGTGTATTTTCAGTTTATGTCATATTGTTTAGCAGAAAGATAAAGTAGCTACTAATGACTAATCTAGGTAGCCTAAAAACAGTCTATCTGTTCCATACATTACATGTTTGCCATAACGCTTTTCACTACAATATAAAATATACTAGAAAAACTGAAATTATTACCAGGGAATATTACATACAGTTATTAGTATTGACAATGTTTCCCTGACTAAAAAAAAAAATCTTTAATTGACTTTCTCATACATGCTCTACTTTGCAATAGGAATATGATTTAAACTGAAAATTCTTCTCATATTGTCCAAACAATTTTTCTTAATAGACACTGACTGTATTTGCACAATTGCAATGCATTCAAAATAGTGAACTGCTGCCAGATAAGCCGGTCAATGATTTAAAACAGGAATGGGTGCCTGACAAAGAGCAGGCCAGCCTTCCAGAACAAAATAGACAGTGTTCTTTCTCTTGAGGTGTCTCTAATGTAAATCACTTCACCTTTTAAGTTGGCACATATCACAAGAACCCTTAAAACAATCCCTGTGAAATGAACATGAAAACAAACCACAATACAAACAATGCAAAGTGATTCTTCAGAAATTTAGAAGAGTCCAAAAATATTTTTGTTCTTATATCTTTTAGCATTAAACTGGTAAAATTCAGTGCATTGGGTATTGTATTTTTAATAGATAAAGTATTCAAATTATCTTATACTGGGAACAGCTGGGCTTGCTGTTTTCTTTCCTTTTGTTTTTTTAAGACCAATGGCAAGAACAATCTGTAGGCTCTTGGATTGAATAGCTGACCCAGGTTGAATTACTAGTGCAATACAATTGCACAGTTCGTCTCTGCAGCCCGAGCTCCCTGCAGCATTTGCAGAATCTTGCGTATGTGTTGATGTTATAGTTGTAAATGCTTGCAGACGGGCACTTTCCATCACACGAAACAATGTTCACCTGGTAAAAAACATGAAGAATAATCAGCAAATTGAAGCAGCTAGGAAATAAAGTTAGGAGTTCTCAAGAAAGTCCAAAGAAATTAGGCGCCCAAATCCAATGGCAAAGCAATGAAAAATATGGAGGTATTTCCTCTAGCCCCTTGTGAAATCCCACTACATCTGAGTAACAAACTCTGAAGTACATTGCCCAGACAGGTCTCAATTTTTATCTTACTGAGATTAATGATCACTTTCCTGTCAGATCCAATCAGCAGATTTTGGCTATTAACAGACACAAAGAAACAATTTCAGTTTTGAATTTTAAAGTATTCATAAGAACCTTGGCTTGAACATAGCACCAAATGTTCTGTCCACAACTCCCTACAGTATTAATTTCAGTGACATACTGATGCAGTGTTGCTATACAGTAAGGAGGAATATAAAGAATCGGTCCTTTGGAAAGCCAATGGGAATTACTAATGGTATCAAAACTGTAATACAGACTGTAACAGAAACAGTCATATAAACTGATAATTTTTTCAAGTTTAACAGTCAGGATTTGCATTTCTGTTCGATGAGACACTGAGACTAAATTTCCTGGCTGCTCAACAGTTTACTCTACAAAACATACTCTCAGAGCCATTTTAGAGGTTACAGCTGTTTCCCTGTACTCTTTTATTACAGCTTTTCCAGGCGCTCTTCCACATCTCACATGAGACGCCTGTCTGCACCCTTGCTGCTGCTCACACTGCCTTACTGCCCAGCAGGACATTGTTGGTGTCCTCCTACAGTAAATCCTTCAGTAGACACACGGATAGTGCCTCATTCTTCCTACACATTTCACAGTATGCTCATGCTGCTGTCTAAAAAAACCCTTCAGGACCCAAGCTTCCTTTCTTCATGAAGTTGGCATTTAAATACTTTCCCTAGACAGATGGAAAATTAAACACATATACTACAGTTAAAACGGCTGTAGATCACTGGCAAGACTCAGTTATATCAAAGTTAATTTGCATATAATAATTGCATTATAGGGTGAACTGAGACATTGGATTTGCACTAAATCAACATGCGCCTAAATACTTACAAAAGCACAAGTCACATCCCCCTTTTTCTTATTATTTGAGAAGATGATTGCTGAGAATGTAGGGAAACATTAAAACAGCTCTACGAAACACAGAAACCTCTGTCTGCGAGAGAGATATGCAGTGAATAGCTTTGTGGAATTTGTGTTCCCTTTCTTCCTTTTTTTAATTTCTCATATTTTTTCCCTTCTATTAAAAAAAAAATCGTGATAGTTATGTACTTACTGGTGTGTTACTCCTGCAGTCATTCTTGCGGATCGTCATCCTAACAGTCACCTTTTTACAGAATTTTCCATCTTCCTTACCTGCAAAATGGGCATTGATTGAAAAATATCAGCTCAAAATTTTAAACATCTCAGAGACAAGAACATTCCTGAATGTTTTATGGGGTCAAGAGACACAAAGAAGAAAATACCCAATACATCACTGCACATACAAAACTTTGGCAAAGTGACATTAGCTATACATTGTATCGCTTTTAAAATTATTCTATTCCATGCATTAAACTATCTGTCTCCTTATATCTCTAACAACAGTTATAAAAGGTTCATTCTTCACTCAGAAGCCTTTTAAGAGTAAGTCCACTGTCTTTCAAAAAATTTGGTAAAATTGATCAGCCACTCCTGTGACAAGGCTTGTTAATAATGCATAAAATGCATTTTCTATGAAATAGCTGTAAAAAACTTTAATGGCAGCAATTGCATTCCAGTGGTGTAAACGAAGTTTAAAATGAACACTTAACAGCAGAATCTGATGAAAAATAGGGCTTCAGCGGGCTTTACATTTCTGTATGTTTTTTATTAAATAAGAACACCACCAGTGAACAAATTAAATTTTTTATTTACATTTTCATTAGCATTATTTCCACAATTTTTCTCACAGAAGTATGTACAAAGTATATGGATGAAATAAAAAAGACAAAAAGAAATCATGAAATGAAATAAGAAGAGTTAAACTTAATTTAAGAAGGGAATCCTGAATATATGAAGAAAAGCAAAGAAGTTCAGTATAAAGTTCAGTTGTTAGAGATCAGAAAGCACAGTATCTTCTTATGATGATCCTCTCTATGCTGACGAAACCACATCACATTGCAGATCTGTAAGAGAAATGAATAGTCCATTCCATTATAACAGCTTCCACAGTTTCACAGCAGATTTTACACCCCATGATGCAGTCCCACGTGACTCTCCACTTACAGAGCTGCTTTTTCTTTCAGCCAAGAAATCCAAAGATGTTGACAAAAGGTGAATACTGTTAGCTCCAGAAAAGCAAGGGCAATGAAAGATGCATCGGTTTGACCAATGCCCAATACTGAACTGTGACAGAGCTTTATTACATCTTGATGTGCAATGTCCAGTTCCCTGCTCTGATCACTGTCAAACCAGGTAATACTGCTTCTCAAAGAGAAACATTTTTTGTGTTATGCTTTTTTTTTTTAAACATATAAGCCTGCTGCTATTTCTAGACAAAGCAGAGGTTTCTAGAATATGAAAGAAAGGTCAGCAATGAATCTTCTTGGAAGCAAATAAAAATCTACAATCAGAAATGGCCGGCTACTGCTCGACTATCATTGAATTATATTTGCTCAGGGAAAAAGTAAATTAAGAAATGAAGAAAAAATAAATTGTTTTTAAAGATAAAAACTCACCATTATTTCATGTTTCTCATGTCAATAGTCCTATTCATGTCTTTTCTTCTTTTACATTATACATGGCATGTAGGATGGATAATTCAGTGCAGCTATGGCTATGACTTCATCCAGGCTATAGTGAAAGTACATCATATCTCAAAGAAATAAATATATAATGTATTTCCATGCATGTACTTTAATGTCCAGTGGCTTTTAATGAGCTCTACAATATAATATACTTTTCCATGAACAACCCTACAAAACATGTGAGCATCTTATACGTGTTGTGTTATAATGAGATTCTTTTTCACAGTCTGTATGGTCAAAAATCCTTCCTTGGTTTTTGGGTAGACTCATAACACCTTTGTCATTTAAAGTGATGTCAATATGAAATATAAATTTCAGTGTAGTACTCCTAGAGTCATTAGTGTAATTTAACAAAGGATGTATCACTCAGTGATGTACAAAATTACAGTCAACATAATTTCTCTTACAGAAATAGAGAGATGTTTTCACAAAATAAATGCCAAAACAATAGCATTCATACCATGTTACAATTAAAAAAATTATCATGCTCTATTAAAAAGAACAAAGATAATCTCCAATTTTCATGGAGTAAACACAGGCTTGCTATTTTCAGTATACTGTCCGAACTACAGATAGGAAAGAAATGACCTGCTTCTACTGTATATGCCACTGGAAGCAAAACTATATGATACATCATCTGCAAAAATGTTTTTTATATAATAAGCTTTAACAAGCAAAGCCATTAGTCTCTATGTTCTGCAACACTGTGAACATAATGGAAGTAGCTTACATTTTTAAACACAGGAATTTTACACATGCAGCAAGCTAAAGACTACGCAAGTGCTTACTACCAACAGTACATTGTTGGCTAACAACAATGCACTGCCCACACAGTGCAAAATGAAAAACAAAACCAAACCAAAATGTGAGCCACTCTGAACCATGAGCAGTTATACTACACTGCAGCTTTTGGCATAATTGGGTAACTTGAGGCCTGATGGTCCTATCAGGGAGTACATTGTTGGAAATCAACAATGATGCTGTTTGGGTTGGTCCTACTTATTTCTAGGAAAATGTACCTGTGTTACAGCTAGCATAGGCTGTAGGAGTGACTGGGCTAACAGGGAATGGGAGGAGCATTGACACTGAAGAACCTGGTAAGAATATTACATATTGAACAGAATACATGTTACAGAGGATTCCCTATCAGTATGAAACATTTTGGAGTTACTAGATTTCGACATATTTGAGAAAAGAATTCAAAGTCTATACTTAAAACGTCTGTATATTACAGGATCACAGAATGGTTGTGGTCGGAACAGACCTCTGGAGGTCATCTGGTCCTACCTCCCTGCTCAAGCAGGGATCACTGTGCCAGCAGCTCAGGACCATGTCCAGGTATTATTTGCATTGCTAAGCCTAATGTCAAAACCAGGAAGGATTTGATCTACATTGGTATAACTAAGACAATCTGGTAGACTAAATTTAAGTTGTCCTTTGGGGCTACAAGAAAGAAATAGTATAATTTCCTCTGAGCAGTGTTTGTAAAACCTCTCTAGGTTCCGATGGAACTCTTGGGACTTTATTTTCAAGTACCACTTAAAACTGAAAGCAAAAATCCCAATGGTTTCTAACGGTAAAGTACTTCAAAAAAAAATGACAACCTGCTAACCCTTCCCATAAAACATCTCACACAATTACAGTTGACTAACAGCTCCCATGCCAGATTTGTTCAGGGTCAGAATGAACTACACGATTCCTAGAGGTACTATGTTGTCTATAAACAGGTGTGAAATCCAAACTGTATGAATCTACTTGTAAATGCATCTCAGAAGTCACTGGATTTTTCAAGGGTTTAATTTTCCTTTGTGATGCATGCCCCAGATTAATAACTTACTTTTGTATTAATTATTTAAGAGTGTGGTTATGATCTTTCTCTAAGTATCATAGCAAGATCTTCTGCCTTGCTGAAAAGTAGCTTAATGGATTTTTAAGTCTTAAGTTGTTTGTTCAGAAGCTGGCTTATATGGCTGCTAAGGCATTGAAGGGTATGTCAGACAATCTATTCTCAAAAGAGCCTATGGAGAATTGGCTACAGAACTGGGACAAGTGCTTGAAACACAGGTCCATCAGAGTGAAAAAACATGAAGAGATATTACCATTCCCTTACAGTGATCAGGAGCAGGAAAAAAGCAGATAAATGTTCCACAGTTTCAACAAACTTTGTACTCCAAAATGTAATACATAATGAATAACACCAAAAGGTACCTCCCAGTTGGCAACATATATCCCACCGCAGTAACTGTGCACATGGTACCATATCTGGTAGTCATGATTGTTCAAGTCCCATCCCACCCAGCAGGAAATACCTGCACTTTTCTCCAGCTCTCTCCCACACGTTATCTCCTACTATCTTTAGCTTTTATGTCACTATTCCACCCACTTATACAAATGAAGTGAGATTTTCGCACCTTTTAAAAGATAATATGATACTGCCTAGTATAAAATCTCCTTTTCAATTGCTTATAACATTGTCAACTTCAAGTATTAGAGCTTAAATTCTTCAGGTTAGGTGTCTGCCTCAGGCTAAGTTCTTCATTAAATCAGCCAAAATGTTTCAGTGTGTTAAGAAAAAATGTACTTAGCTCTTGATTTATATTAAGAATTAGCATATTTGGAACCTATGTCAAAACATATCTTGGTAATCAAGTAAGGGGGGATTTTTTAATTGTAAGTTCTTTTGAAAGATATTGCCTGAAAGCTTCTGAACTATGTCCATTAATGGAATCTAAGACTGTATTACAATCAGTTAATTATTTACAGCATTAACTTACAAACTGCATAGATCAACCTTCATTTTTGCAAATATGAAGATATGAATGTAGATGAAGCATGTTTTAAGGTGCCTTCCAAAACACAGTACCTTTTATTATACTAAATGCAGTAACTAGTATTTTGAGGAGTTTTACATGAGAACTACAAAATACTCAAGGTAGCAATTTTAGGCCAGTCACAATCACTATCAGTGGAGTAAACCCTTCAATGTTAAACTACTTTCTTCTGATTTAACTCCACCAGTTTCACTGGTATTGACATGAGTAAAACTGGGAAAAGCACGGCCTTTGAGATCAGTGAATCAAGCTTTCATGCAGGAAAGAATCAACCTTATTTCTAAGGTAACAACAAATCAGACAGACTTGTGAGGCAGGAAGCGTCATTAATCACTTACATGTTTTGCAGCATCCTTCTAAGAATGGTACAACATAGCCTCCAACCTGACCAAGAGAGAATAAAGAGGAAAAAAATTTGATTTGTTTCAAATATTCATTCCCATATATCTGCATTATTAGAAATATCTTCCAGATAAAGCTCTGAAATGTTATTCAGGCAAATGCAGCACTCCGGTGAATGGATGAAGGTTTGGCTGTAAATGATGCAACTTGACTGTTTTAACACAAGTGAGTATTAAGTGGTTGTCACTGAATGCCACTATACATCACCAGCTATCAAAATGCCACATTTGGAGAGGGACATAAGACTGTATTAAGTCTTACTCCATCACATGTTACTTAAGAGTAAACCCCTGATTTCTTGTAGAGGCCATATTGACAAACACAAAAAGCTGATTCTGAATTCAAAGCAGGAAGAAATCTCATCTAAATGAGAAACCACCCACTCCCCATAGTGGAGAGCATCATGGCTGTCTTCAGTGCTGTAGCATGAAGCACTCTCCAGAGTACTGTGGGAAGAATAGGTGCAGCTTTTTAAAAAGCTCTCTCAGGATTACACTGAAGGAGAGTTCAATTTTTGATGTCCACCTCAGTATCTCAAGCCATAATGATCTATCTCTCTGCTTAACTTTTAGTTTGCCTAGAACAGCCAAAGGCCTTTCTCCAGCTGTATAACTGAGACTCTCTCTGAAGAACCAATCCACTGTTATCTGCCAGGAAGAACTACAGCCACCTAGTTCCTTTAGGACTGTTCCCTGCTTGTGTACCACCATTCATTAAGGAAAGTATCCTCCCAGCCACATGTAAATGTAGAATTACAGAGAGCAATACGAGATTGCTCCCTGCATACATTTCCTGGCACTTAGTCTAATCTCATTTTACAAATTCAAATAGAGCTTTTGCTTCTCCTGCAAAACTAGTCCACAAAACCTTATGTCTCACTGTAGAAAAGATTTTCCTGATATTCAGAAAATCCTTCCTTCTCTTCAATGTTTTTGGCCACTGTGATGAATCAAATTGCTATATGCAGAAAATCAGTTAGAAAGGAGAAGTCTGACCCAGAAAAGCATCCAAGTTCAGACAGCTGTATGAGGACTAGTTTGATACTATAAGCCTCTATGAAAAAAAAAAAAATCTGAAAAGAAGAAGAGTTCTCTCCAGCTGTGTAACTGGGCAGTCTGGTGGCACACTATATGTGTATAGCTAGAGCTTTTCACCTTCAAATGTCTGGGCAAAAATGCAGGCATTGCAAGAATTTACAATTTTCTCCCTTCTTGAGGTAAAAACGTCTTTTGTCAGTGTTAATCTTTTCATACAAACATAAATCATAGCTGGAATACAAACAATGTATTGAACACTGACCTTCACACATTCAGTTTCATTAAAGGGTGGGCAGCCCACTGAAGAGGAAACCAGAACTGGTCCTATTGCTGTGTAAGTGCATTCGTACCTGATGCAGTTTGAAATCCAAACAGTACCAGGCTGTTAAAAATTGTAAAACAAAATCTTTACTTAGCAACTCAGCAAAACCAGTATTATAAGTATTTATTATACAGTTCCATTGAATGTGATTTTGTCTGAATCAAAAGTAACACTTATAGCAAAATATAATTTAGATGCATGTTGAAGTTCTGTTTAAGTACAGAATTTAAAAGTCCACTAAATATATAATGTTAAGCATGTTCTAAAATAGTCAAGTTGATGATAATTATCTGATATTATCAAAATCCCTTAATCTTTGTAGACAGCTATATGATTGGTTCTCCAAGAAATTAATGTTGTGTACATGCAAAATTATTCCTAGTATTTGGCCAAATAAAGCTCTTCTTTGTACATTTTATATGGCAGAGTGTGTACAGTATCTCAATTTTTTTGTTTACTTCTAAATATTTTGAGGGAATAAGACATGTATAAACTTACCTTAAAATTGGAAACTGTGCCATTGCGGAAAGTGTGGAGACAAGACAAGTTCTTACAGCTACCACAGCAAGTTGTTAAATCTTTTGGAGGCTGATAGACTTGGTTCTGCCAAAATCAAATAGATTATTCCTTGTATAAAATCATCTTGCAGCTCAACATTTTACTACTGTAAAGGGCAGATTTTTTTCAGGTATCTGATTTTAGGGATGGTTTTGAAATAACTTTCAAAACCGCATAGCTTACATTTGTACACACTGTACATTCATGAAGCTTTTATAAAATACCTTTGATCTTAATCGAAGTAAATGGGGAGAAGTTCCAACTCTGAGAGAATGAACTGGTCTTTCTACCATTTTCAAATGTAAGTCTGACAGCTTACTTTAAGCACCGCTGAAATTTTGACTTTTTACACATTAGACATCAAGTAAGTACATAATTAGAAAAAGTAATCTATATAATATTCCCGTGGTAACGTATCATATTTTGTAAAAAGACAAGACATGGTATATTTGCTTATTTTATAAAGCTGCTTTCACCACATTTAGAATTATTCTTCTATTTATAATTATTCTCTTCCCAATTCTTATTAAGCTAATCTCTGCCAGGAATTTGTACCAGTTTGCGCATAATGCAGCTTAAGTTTTACAGGGATGCAAGGTGGCAGTATGCTATATACATTAGTTCGTATAAGATTTACATGGGGGAGAAAACAGTGAAGGGAGTGAGACTTTTATAAACTTCTATCAGAAGTGTGGTAGCAACATCATTAGAGGGAGATCTCATAGTTACTCTCTCCATCTTGTTCCTATGACTGTAATCTACTCAACAAAACCCAACGAAATGTAATTAAGACCACCGGTCACAATATACATGTCTAAAATTCTGAATTTCTTACAGCTTTGCACTTGACAGCACAGTCTATTGAAGATGTGTTTATTCGGTAGTATTTAGTGGAGGGATCAATCACATTTGTACAATAAGAAATATGGCAAATGCCATCTGCACTGTGTTCCACGATCGTCTGTCCAGGAAGCAGCACACCTCTCTCATTACTCAGGCAAACTTTGTCTCTCACTACAAGAAAACACAAAAATAAACAGCATGCTCAGGACAATCAGCTTGGTATCAAAACTCTGTTAAAAATGTTTCAAACAGTAAAACAGGAATGGAAAAAAGCTACTCTATCTCTTTAAGAATTACGGGTCAGATTTTCAAATATAACCTGTTAATAGTAGTCTAATGCTTCACTACAATCGCCAAATTATTTCAAATATAACCATGCATGAAATCTAATAAATATATAATATTCTGTTAGCTGCACCACCAAAATGACAGTGCAGGCTTCTTCAACTGATTTGTTTTATAAGTCTACTTCAGGATAAGAAATGTACTTGAGAAATGTTTATTTCTCGTCACTGATTACTGAAGGCACAGAGGATAATTACAGAAGTATACATCTTTGTTGTAGAAATCTAGGCAAGGACAGTCCCAACTCTATTGGTCAACTGGGTGCCCCACAGGAATTATTTTTTCCTGAGTTTTCTCAGATGCTATTGGGCATGCTCTAAGATGAATTTGCATGGTGCTGAATGCTATCCTTGATCTTGTAAAGCACATAAGCATGTCTACCAGCTCCTGCGTAGTCCCATAATGGGTTAGTGGGACTTTTCTTTATATGGACATTGAGTGTGTGTTTTAGTCTCTTGCTGGAGTCCTTACTCCAGCTCAACAATATGCAGGCTGCTTAGTCAACACCACCCAACTTTCCCAAAACTCTGTCTGCTATTTCCCTGCACAGACCTCCTGCTGCAGGAACTAATATAATACAAGGACAGGCGATAATCAACCAAATATTTAGTGAGGGGTCCTATTTTCTTGCCTTTTCTTACACTATTTGTGAATTATGTCAGTCAATTCTTTCCTCCTCAGTACCATGTTCAAAGTGAACATCCGATTTAGAATTCCTAATTTACCTTAGCACTTGAAAGGGTATTTCTTTGAATTAAGTTATTTTCTGACTTACCACATTTATACTTAACACAGTTACAGATATTTTCTGTACTGTTCTGAAACTGTTCATCTATCTGAAGTTTCTGCCCCTAAGTGTATAAAAGCAGAAAAAACGATAAGTGAAATGACAGTGTTTTCTTAGCTGTATGATCTTTTTATTTTAAATACCTTTCCTTCAGGATTTGAGTAGCAGTATCTCTTGCCCCTAGAAACCTATTCTGAATCCACTTTCGTTACCCACAGGGACATTTAATTTAGTAATGATAACCAAATGGGATTTTTTTTTACACCTGACAAACAGGAATGCCTGTTGGTGTCAGTACAGCAGACATTTAGGACAGAAAAGACTAAGGCAGGCCAACAATGAAATGCAATGGCTTGCCTTCCTACAGAAATCTCCATGCAGTGTGGAGTGTATTCTTTCATGGAATAACTTAATGGATATAAATAGTATTACAATAACACAGATGTACTTTTTAATTTTGCCTTTTATTGTTTATACATAGGCATATTAAGATTTTTCTCCTGTTTTTCTGCAAGTCCTGATCCCGTATGCCCAAGTTTCTTCATCTATGAAATGAAAGTACTAACAACAACCTCACTTACAAAACATTTTGAAGTTCCTCTATAAAAAAAATGAGTACTATTTCCAATTCCTTCCTAGGACTCCAAATTATAATTTTAATAAATTATTTATAAATTATTCCCATTGCAATATTATTTTCTGGATAAAATAATGACAAGCAAAATCAAAACATACCCAATACTGACTGAGAACCTAACCCAGCAATGCTAACAAGCATTTTTGTAATGCAGAACAAGTCACTATGAAATACAGTTTAAAAGTTCTGCTTAGTCAGTGGTCTGAGTACATGATATAAGTTAACATATTCACTATTATAACATATCAATATTAACAAAACACTGATGCTCTAAAGTATTTCGTTCTGACAATTTAAAAACAAAATTTTATCCTCAGGTGCATGAAAGCAGTTCCACTTTACAAATACTTCAGGGCAGGATATGGTCATAAAAAACTCCAGAAATATCAGTGCTATACAGCCATTTTATTCTGCAAGATATTTAAACTTAACTGTCTTCTTAAAAATGGTTCTGTTTTCTTGTAAAGCAATTAAAAAAAAAAAGATAATGCCATTGGCATTCCAATTTCACTGATAAAACTATTAGTAAGATACTGATAAATAGATTTATTAAGAAATTAATAAAAGAATACTGACAAAGAAGATGAATTTCATACCAGTTTGCACTGAGGTTTGGGAATCGTTTCGCATGCACATTCTAAAACAAAATACGATTACAGAAACACAAATTTAGAAAGTTATATACTATATTCTTAAAACAGAGCATCAGAGAGAATAGAAATTCTAGATCTACAAATCATCACTGAAGAAGTTCTGCTAGTTTTTGAAATATACCCATCTGGGGAGTCCAGAATGATGTTTGATTTCTATTCCATCCTGAAAACTAATACCAGCTTCTAGGGCCACCTTTACTTATTACAATTTACAGCATAGTATCAACTGCAGTCCACCTGAACACATTAAAAAAAAGATGATCATTCTAGCCACTAGCCTCCTTGCAGTGATGACAATCATTACAATCAATATAAAGCAATGGAGAATTGTGTTTAAGGCATCACAAAGATGTATGATATACTACCGTCTTTGTAAACTTTGTAAACTGGCAAATTCCTGACCTGTGAACCTAATCCAGCCCCCCCTTTTTTTTTTTTAAGCCATAAGTAATTTACTCTCTTACAAAATTTTCAAGATGATAAGTCACCGAGTTTGGACAGGCAAATTCTACAGTATGTGATCACCCTTGTGAAAACAAGGAAAAACAAAACAGGCAGATTACAAAGTTCTGTACCATGAGATGACTTTTCTGTATCATTTGTTCATGAGCAGATCACAATGGTATAGCTGGCTTAAGCCAGACTTAAACACAAGAAGCCAAAGCTCTTGCCAGGGTCTTATTGTCTAAAGCAACTAAAATGAAAATCAGTCATTTTACCACATGTCCGAAAAGGGCAGCACTTCTCTGGGCTCCATACCTCCACCAAAGACATGCCTAGCATACATTTGAATTCAGGACAACGATGTATTTCACAAACTAAAATTAAGGAAAAGAAAGTTCAATAAACACAAGGTTGTCATATTTTGATGAACAGAAATATGAATCAAGAGATAGTAAATGACTTATTCATAATAAATACCTTTAGAAAACATCTTATGTGAAAAGACTAATGATTGAAATTTAATCGTTATCCATCAGGTAGTAGTAGCATGGAGTACAACTACTCTAGACAAATACTTAAAGCAGTTTTAAATCTCCAGAATTTGGGGCCTGAAATTACTCATTTGTCTCCATGATACAGATATTCAGATAATGCTTTAAGCACATGAATTTTTAAAAGTAAAGATTATTTGTTCAAGACTACAGATGATAGCTTGCTTATATGCACAAGTGGAGCTGTATCTCTAAATCCACCATTTCTGGCACTGAACATCCACACTACAAAATTTGACATGTTCTTTATTACTTAAAATATCAAAACCAAGTCAAACTTACTACACTGGTATGTAGGGCAACACCTTTCTGTAGTGTTGCCATCCACAATAAGAACTTCTCCTTCTTGACATTTGGGTATTTGATCAGAGCAAGCCCCGCATGCTGGAGAAAACAATTATTTAAATCTAAAACATAGGAAGAAATTTTACTACTGCCTAGGAAACATGCCCATACGTTTCTCACAGACACATATGAAAGAGAACAGAGATATTCTGCATTCTTTCCTTATAGTCCCTGTAGAAGAGGCTAATTTTCAGTGCAGCTTGCCTTTTCTTTGTTCCCTGCTATAAAGAATGAATACATTGTTTGCGAGTCAGATCACAACAAACAGGATTTTCTCTCCCTTTCTGTTATGAAAAATTTTGCTAGATTTTCTCTCCTACCAAGTCACCCTGTTGTATTCAGGAATGCTCCTCTGCCTGAATTATAGGATCTTGGTTCCCTAATAAAGGGCATCTCCTGTGATCTCCAGTGTTATCCTCCCACTTGAACACATATGAAAACCACAATAGGTACTTTTCGATGTGTACAGTGCAAAGACTCATTATATCAAAAAAGAGACAGAAGGATGCTGTGCAGACAGTGAGAAGAACCAAACACAGCACACTGCTATCACATGATCAAAGTGACCCCCTGATTACTATAAATAACAGAAGTGTAATTCAAGTTTTCTATTAACGCTCAAATTTTTGCACGTAGAAGAGCTAATCAAGATGACTTGGCCTTTGATTCAAAGATATCTATGTGCAAAAATAGAGTAAGTTCAATAGGACCTCATTATCACATTATTATCATACAGAAAACAACTGTATGGTAACATCGGAACTCCTATACTCATGCCAAAAGTGCAATTTTATTATTAAGTCATTAAAGGCCAAACCCCAAAAGAACAGAACAAATTTGCATAATACTTTCATATGGGATATTTACCATCAAATAAGATGGGCCATAGCTGATGCAACAGGATATAGGGAGCAAGAACATATATAACTTCTGTCTTCTTTCAGATAAAATATTCATGCAGCTAGTCCACACACTGTACATGGACAGCCTCTCCAAAGCCCTCAACTTTCTCATGCATGGACTCCGCCACCACTCCTCTACATGACCCAAGAATACTACTCAGTTGCACAAAGCTGTTTTGTGACTCTTGATGGTTGTTGCCATTTCTTATGTTTTGTAAACTTAATACCCATTTTTTTTAACCACTTTCAAGCCTTACTATGTTGGGAGAGCTAAAGGAAGTACAAGAAGCCTTAATTGGTAAGACAATAGTAGACATCATTGCATATGCAAAAACACTTATAGTCTCAACGGGCCAGGATACTGTACCACATATATAGGAAATGCAGCAGGTACTCTCCACCCGAGCAGCAATTAATGTTTGATCATCTTGACAGCTTGGCAACTGCTCCATTGGTTCACATTTTGCTGGATCACATTCTGAAAAAAGTACAACAGATGTATTTATTTATATGAAACATAGCATTCCTCCTTTGTGCTATTATCCCTAAGAAATGGCAGTGCAGAGCAGAGAAATACTACAAGACACTTTAGAAAAACTTTTACCTTGTATCGCAAGAGAACAAAAGACACATTCTCGCCTGATTGTTAAACACAAGAGCCCTTCATCATTATATCTGCTCAGACCAACCCTAAGCTTTTAGATGAAAGAGAATTTTGTAAACGGCCATACTAACAACGTCCTCTACACGACCTACCTTTTTGCTTCTAAGTTGACCTGTTTAGTTTACTGAGTATCTTTTACAGGGTGAACTTTTTTACCTTTTCGAAAGAAACCTACCGCAAACATAGCTGGGACAACAGGATTCTTCACTGTAGTAAGTGACCAACTTTTCCAAGCCATTACACTCAGGGATTAGGGGTTCACAGAGGCTCTGATTACAAACTGTTAAATAAAGGGAAAGAAAAAAAAAAAACCCTTCTAAACTATCTTAAACATTTATAAGTCGAGTAGAGCAGTGGCAAGCAGTATTTGCAGTTTGATACCCCAAATATCCAAATAACAACATGCATATGAAAACCACAACAAACTAGCAAAAAACCCTGAGGCAATATTCAGAAGCATCCGGCATTTGCAACACTGTCCATGGAGGCAAAGTTAAACTACAGCTGAGTCCTTGTAAGAATTTAAAAAAAAAAAAAAAAAATCCTGTGGAAAAAACTCACTGCAACATTATCCCAGGTGGTCAAAACATGAAAACTGCTTTAAATCTCGTTTTGAAGATGGACTTTCTAAGCTAAATAAGGATTAAAAAAAAAGCTTTTATATCTTGTTTTTACTGCTCACTTTGTAAATAAACATAAACATTCATCTGATCTTTTTTTCTAGTAATTAGTTATATCACATATTTGTATTTGGACATGAAAAATAAATCAGTAGCCTGTACAGCTGGGAGAAACACAATTCACATCCAAACACACACAGAGCTATTTCAGTCCTTATAACCCTTGTCCCCTCCCCCTTTCCCTCCCCCAAAACCTACTGGATATTGAGCCAAATAGTACAAAGTTTCTACAGTTTTCTAAATAATCTGTAAATTCAAACCGAAGTAATTTCCATTCACTTCAAAAGTAGGATGTGTAACAGGAAAACAAACCACAGAGAAAGGATATCTTCATATTCCAGTGGGCAGTATTCATAATCATTAAGGAATACTTACTACAGATCTTCTGAGGACAACATGTCTGATCACCAGGAACAAGCAAGGCCACTTCTGCAAATCGCTGACAGTCTAAATTGTGGATATCTGAACAGTTGTGCTCCACTGAAATAATGGTCTCACTGTCAACACATTTTTGCATACAGCATCCGCTCAAAGAAGTTTTCCAGATCTCACCTACTGCATGAGGTGCTCCTGAGCTGTCTGTACAAGCTAGATCAGGACAACAGAAAACAGAAGCAATTCCTTTTTACTTCAAATTTTGACCACCATTTTCTTCCACAGCGGGTGCGGAACTATCAAGTATAAAAATCTCAGAGTTTTAAAGGCATCACCTATCCCCATCACCACACAAAAAAGTGAAAAAGGACACAGTCTGAGACTGAGTTTGTATGGGAAAGCAAGACACTCAATACCCTCCAGAGGATGAAGGCCTCCACTTGGTTTTGCATCTCCACTGCAAGGCTAGTCACTTAAAATCTTAATCTAATCCTTTGTTTCTAAAGCAGTGATCTGAAAAGAAGTTACTTTTTTATTTCACACATAGCAAAATTATTGATTTACAGTGCTTTATGTAATCTGATTTATAATAAACTGCAGTGTTAAGCATTGGTCCACAACTTGGTGTGCTCAGGCAGAATTGTAATGAAAATAAATATCAATGCTGGCAGAAAGAACATAGGACATATGCATGTATTATTCAAAATGTGTAACTAACCGTTGCTGCATGTCTTTTGAATGCCATTTAGTATCAATAGGTTGGACCCTTTGGCAAAGGGCTAGGTGAAAAGGAGGCCAAGACTAACATAGTTAGAATACTAGAATGCATAAACATAAGCAAAAACTTCCATTTTGAAGAGCATCCTCCAGCTGAGAGAAGGTGAGCAAAACTGTATGTCACAAGGACATTCCCTGCTTGCTCACCTGTACAGTTAATGTTTACTGAATACCTGGAGTCCTCAACTGAATGACATATGCAGAACCCACAAAACATCAGGCCAGAACTTGACTTATTACTAATGAAGTACCTTACCAACAACTTGCAGATAATAAAGAAGAAAATCACATCCAAACATACCACATTTTTCTTCAGGAATACACACAGCAGTGTAAGTTCGGTGAAGGATGGTCCCTCCAGCACAGACGCAGCCCTCTGTCAACACTGAGCAGGAGTCTGAGTCCAGAGAAGCAACCTCATTATTCTGACAACTGTCTGCAACCTCACAGGCAGCTATACAAGCCTGATAGGAGAAGTTTTCAGAGCAGGGGAAGGCTAGGACGGAAATAAACAAATCGCTCATTCTGAAGCTGTAATCGTATGAGGCAGTACCTAAGAGAAGACATTATTGTCGTCTTGTCAAGTTCCTGTCCTTGCCAACTCAGTAGGATCTACCAACCTAAAACATCGATACAGACCAGTTACCTTCTACATGACAAATTCAAACAAAAGGAAGTTGCGAGCATTTTCACTTTTCTTCTTGTAGTAACATTTTCATCAGGCTTCGGTTTGCATTTTGGCAGTAGAGATATCAAACCATACAACAGTGTTGACACAAAGGAGTTTAAACTTCAAAAACATCTGCAAATACTACACAGATTAATAATATAGTGTTCTGAATCATTCTGAATACTTTGCAGTGGGTAAAGAAAATGCAGTGATTACTAAAGGGTGAAGCTTTGTCAATTATGAAAATATATTTGTTAAGGCAAATTCACCATTGTTTTATGTGGAATAATAAAGAATGGGATGAACTATATTTATTACTATTACTATATTTAATAGATATCCACATTAATTACTCTCTTGTATGTGTGTGTTATTTTCAAGTCAATGAACACAGTTAAATTTACCATTCTTTATACTACTAACGTAAATTCATTGGCATGTTATGCATGCATGCAGGAATAGACCAAAAAAGCATCTCATTTTGATTTAACTTTTGCTGTTGAAAACTTAACATGATCTTTCATTGGTTCAAAACAGTGATTAAAGCTGCATAAATATGGCAAACAGAGAATGACTACAAATGCCAACAGTGTGGTTCTGTGAACTACTAAAATATATGATCTTCATCATGTAATGATACCTAAATCATACAGCAACACTATCTGGAATCATGGTAATGAGACAAAGTCCAGTTCACAAAGGGACTGTCTGCTCAAAAATGAAGAAGGTTCCGGTTTAGACTTTGAAGATTAACTGGGAGAGGAGGTTAATTTTATTCAGCTCCTCACTACTAAAAATGGCCATAATGCCCCACAGGAAATATCTATTAGAGCCCTGTAAATAGAAGAACTCAGGCTTTTAAAAATCAGTCTACAGCATATCAACACTTAGAGACCACAAAATCCAGATGTGACTTCATGGTTCTTCCTTGCTAGGCACGCACCACCAGAGGTCACTGTGGTATAAAAATAAGAGAGTGCTGTGTCCCTTCACGATGGATGGAATACATAACTATATTTACAGACATATTTTGTAAGATCTCTTTTCAAACAGTTATTTGCTAGTAAAATCCATACAAACTGAAGAATTTTTTTTTTAAACTGACTGTTTTTAAGCTTTAAACTCCAAGACTATTATTTGCAGGGCATTACGACATGCCTTCATGAAGCCTGTACACATGTACCCACCTTAAATAACTTTAAAAAAGACATTATTTATGATTTCTATGTACAGCGAGTCCTCCTATTTTTGGGGATCATGCTTCATCAATAAGTCTTTCCCTTTTCAAGCACTGAAACCACAGACCTCCTTACGTTATCACTGCATAGGGCTTTTCCTAGGCGATCATTGACAGCATAAAGAGATGCTGTAATCCAAATTTTCTATTTACTGACAACTACAGATCTCATTTGGCCTTACATTTTAGTATGTTGCTATGGGAGATGTCTTCTGCCAGGATACTCTAGCTCTCAGGTTTTACTCCTTACTTTCCATCTAATCTCAAAGGTGTTTCATTTCTCTAATCCTTCCTCCAAAGACACAGCTTTCTGGAGCAGCATCAAGCAGATATCGCCAATTCCAAGTACTACAGAACTTTCTGTGGCTTCCTCCTTTCCACAACCAATTCTGTTGTGTTTTGGTTTTATCAGTGGAAAGTGGCTAAGAGAAATTAACACTACATTGCAAGTGAGATTTGACTTCTACAGTCAACTACATTATAAGCCAGAGGTAGACTTCTGAGCAAGGTTCTTTAGCTTACCTTTCCTAACTGTGAAATGGCTATAATGATCCTGATTCCTTTTGCACACTGCTTTGAATTATATCATTAAAAAATGCTGAATTTATTATCTCAATAATGACTTCTAAAGTACGTGAGGACTCAAGGAGCATTGGTATTTTCAACTTACAGTAACACTTATATTAGACAAATTTTGTCTCTGTGAACACTAGAGGTACACATACATGCAGAATACCTACGGCAGTAATCAGAGCTTCTCCATTCTATACAAATATTAAATTTGTTGCACATTGCCACATAGGCAGCTAGCGAAATACATGGATTTTGAATGTACTCAGTGTCTTGAACCCATATATTACAGAATAGCTCAGGTGGAACCTAATAAAGAAAAAATAAAAAATATTGCACCTTCATAGAGACCCTGCTAGGTAGGAAATAGATTGACCTTTTTAAATATCGGCTACAAACAATGAAGCCAAAAGTTCTTGGTTTACAGTAAGCAAGAGGCCACCAGCCTTCATTGGTGTACAAAAAGACTCTACTAGTATTTAAAAGTAAGGCTTCCTGAATGTTGAAAAAATATAAGACATCCTTAAGATTCCTCGGTTTCATCTCTTATAAGTGCCAAGGCAAGAGCTAATACAGTTTTTCCAATAAAAGGCATAATTACTCATTGTTCCTTGTTCTCCCTTACCTCTAGGTTTTTGTCTATTTTTGGCCTCAAACTCAACAATATACAAAGGTGAAATGGTAAATGTACTCATATGAGCACAAATACATACTTTATTTGCACAATTTGAGTTTGTTATTTGCTTTAGGTTTGCTTTAAATGGTCTGTTCTACCCTCTCATCTCTCTAAGCTGGAACTCCTTGTCTCTAGAGCCTTTGAGAATGCAGGCTCTCAGATTACCTATTGCAATTTTGAACTTCTTAAATTACTGAACACTTAAGGATTAATTAAATCCTAAAACTATTTTATTTTACTTTGCTCTACATCATATTGATATAGTTGAATTAGCTGGGACTAATTTATAAATGAGATGGAAACAATTAGCTGGACTAATTTATAAATGAGATGGAATCGTCAAAACTAACAGACATATATTATGAATTCTGAAAGCGTTAGTTGCTTATTGCAACTCTCCTATCAAGCTGGCACACTCTTCAATTATTTTTACCTTACAACTCTATATACAAAAAAGTATCTATCTCATTCCACAGACATGGTTACATGTAGTTTCACATTAATGAAATTATCAAGTATACAAAATTATATCAGAACCGCATCGTTCTCAAAATGTAAGCTTCCGAAATAGTTAACATACATAAGGATGACAGCTGCTGAAGGTCTGGTTCAACACCAGTCTTAAGCACTCTGAGCAGTCCATGACTGAGCAATTAGTTTCCTGATGTCTGTCTTCTCCAACATACTTTAACGTGTCTGGCACTTGCCAGCTGTCTATAAAAGTCGATGGAGCATCACTTTTGCTTAAAACTGTCCTATTGGGTAGCGTCAGGTCATTTTCCAAGCTTCTATCACAAAAACCTGTGTATTACCAGAAGAAAAAAGCAGGTTAACACCGCACAGGTCATTCTGAAGTATGTTTGAAGTGGCATATTCAAACAAGTATATAGCTTTTAAAAAACTTATACAACATGACAGTATCACAACCCACAACAGGTGTGGAAAGTCTCTGGTAGGATCAAAACAAAAAATTCAGACAAGTTAAGCAAAGCAAAAGTAAAGATGCATCTATGAATTAAGATGGGTGAAAGGGAATCTATTGCATATCAAAGAGCTGTTCAGAGAGCCCAGCTATGGCACACAAGCTTCACCTCAACTGCACAAGCACTAAACAAAAAAGTATTTTAAAAAAAGGTTACAAAGCACTTCCATGTATATCAACAAATGAAAACTGTAAATGTTATCAGAAAAGGGAACTCCCATAAAATGCCAAGATACTTATCTGATACTGTACTTCAGAAATACTGTACTATTCTACTTATGCTTCTGAGCAGTCTTAAGCATCTATTGACTTAAGAGCTACCATAAAAGTGCAGTTTTGGCACTTCCAGGTATGCTTATATTACCCCTCAGCGGGGGCGGGGGGGAATCAAACTTTTCTGTATTCACTTCTCAGAAGGCAGCATCACATTTTTTTTCTGTTTAAACTAAGGTAGTTGGCAATTTTGAAACACTTCGGAGCAAATGAAGCAATGTAACACATGGAGAGTGACTTTGGTCAGCACAGAACATCCAAGTATTACAGTAGTCTCCTCTGGAAGGTCCTTTAAGAGCCAGCAGGTATAAAAAAGCAGAATGATGAATCAGTCCCCATTCTTTCTTTCTAATTGCAATTTCTGAGACTTTTGTATCAGACTTCTGATGTCTCCACAAACTTGCATGGCAATTCTAAATCTTTATCAGTTCAAAAACTATTTGTGGATTTAACCCTTTCTAGAGAACTGGTCTGTTTTACCATTTTTCACCAATTCTTGATAACATGAGCAAGCCATTGACAATCAGTGATACAGCAATAGGCATTCAGAGAGTAAAACAGCTTTTGAAACTGTAACCATCATTCGACCAAAAATGTTTCTAGTTGAACTTTTTGAGGTTGTGAGTCTATGCAACACAAATACGAAGTACTTGATGGTTCTGAGAAACTTCAAAGGATTGCTGTAATGTCTGGGATATCTTTTTCCACCACTTCTCTTACACATTGACAAGGAGACTTAACACAGCAAAACTAAGGCTTCACATTTAGCTTGGCGGGAGCTGGTTGCAGCTAAAACTGACATGCTTGCACTCTCTTTCACCAGTTTTGCTATAGAGACGTCCATGTTCCCTTCCCACATCCCTCATCTCCCACACCAGCTCTTCACCAGTTGCCATGTTTGCCTGATCCTTCCACTGTAAAAGACACTGTTGTCTCTGACACAGATCTTTCCAAGGAATGCTTGCTGCTACAAAACTGTAACTGTGCCTTCAGTTTTATCATTTCCATGAAGCTTAGAAAACAGGATCTACCAATACTGCAGTTCAGCCAAAAGACATCTGAGAAAGCTCAAATACAAGAAGCAAACTAACACAGAAAGCACAGGAGATCAAGGTAGACTGTTTATCCTGAAAAGATGTAGTACAAGCAGCTCATTTAAAGCAGGCTCTGGTAAGTCGCACCAGACAGCACTGTGCAGGCAGATCTATGCAGAGAATCCCAATCAGAGATGAATACCAGAAAAATACAGCATATTCTCTGAAGGAGTTGTACTTGGAACACCATCCACAGAAATGTGTTGTCATCTAGTTAAAGCACCTTGTAAACCAGGAACGTAATATTCCCAGTTCTCCCTATCACAGTAATCAAACAGCTAAAGGCAAAACAGACTTTCACGATAACTTGAATCAGGCTTACTAAAAAATACAGTCTTTACTTCTTGTTTCTATTTGATCCAATTACAATAACAATTAGCCAAACAAAGAAAGAATGATGTTGAAAACAAAAGTTAGGACAAATTACAGATAATAATCCAATTTCAAAATGGCAGTAAATTCAAACACTCTTCCTTTGTGAGAAGCACATTACTGTCTGCAGGACTTGGAACTGGACTGAGCTATCACTGGTATTTGATACTGAGCTACAGGCATTTGCCCTTTCTGAAACTGGAAAGATATCCACTGTAATTATATGAACTCTGTAACCCTGGTTTCCAGCTCCAATTTACAGCAGATAAATTTACAGATTCAGGTGTCACAGTAGGGATTTACATCAACAAATACATGCTTGCAAAAGCTATAGCACCAACAGCTTATTCAAGGCTGTTTTTTTAGAAAGAAAGAAACCATGTGAAACTATTGAGCAGACCTAACAGAGTGCAACATTATGGTTATTTAACCCATTACTATTAAGAAATTCCCACTGAACTATTCCCTCCAACAGAAAAACTAAGATTAGTTCTCTCAAGTTAACATTTCCTGTGAATTCCGACCTTTAGAAACTGAAAATAGCACATACCATTTCCTATCAGATGGGTATCTAACACTAAATCTGTAAATTACCTTGTTTGACATTATGGATTTATGCCTGTCTTATTGGGTTTTGTTACAGCAATCATGCCTGTGATTCAATCAGGTTATAGTCAGAAGCAACACCATGGGTAAAAAGTGATTACATGGCTAGGTATCAAATATAATTTCAACAATTATCAAAATTAATAATAATTTAATTTTATTAGTATCTTAAACTTTGCAATGATCTGCAATAACTCTTTGAGCCAGATCCTGCAAAAGATATTTTATATAATTAGGAAAATGTGCTTCCCTAGCAAAGCATATGAACACCTTTATTTCTTGCACTACTCTATACTTACCACATAGTCCCCAAGCTCTTGATTCTCTGGTACTGTTAAACTCAATAATCATCACGCCTGTGTTGTGAAACCACTGAATTCTGATTTTTGTTGGGGTCTCAACTGCATACTTGAAGCCTGAATCCTCGACTTTGTAACCGTATTTTCTAACAGTAGGCCAAGCAAATCTTGAATTTACTGTTATCTAAAATACACACAGAAAAGAGATTAAATATCAGGTATCAAGTGCTATAGATAGAAGAACCAAGGCCAGATTCTCGACAACTTAAGAATCTAACTCCTATATATAACAGTTTACGTGCCTTGCTCTGCGACTTACCTCATTCCCTGTCCTTGCATCACAATTTGACTCTTTGAATTTACAAGCAGTTTACTAAATTACAAAGTTGGAACAATGAATTATATTATGTCCTACTCTAATCTTCAGTACCCACATGGGGAGGCAGTTGATTACAGAAGATGCTATCTAAAAGGCAAAGAAAAACAAACCCTCAAAATACTTACTTTTCTACTTTAACGATTGATATTGATAATAATTTGGTTTGATACATAGGTTAAATTCAACATTGCCAGGCACAAAGAAGTTGAATTTGAGTTACTCTGTGGAGAAAGCAAAAATACATTAACCATAGTCATGATGTGCAAAATCTTGATACCTTAGCTACTTATTGTTTTTAGGTACTGGGACATTAAGGATTTGGGGGGGGGTATATTTTTAAGAGAGGAAAACTGCTGCTTATTGTAGTTTCAAGTCTGGACTACAAAGTTCATCTGGATAGCATTCTTGCAAAATAAACAAAATACTATGATCGCATTGTGTTCAGCAACTGTTTTATATCACCCAATCTTGAAATCAAAACAGAAATAGAGGTTTTCAGGAAAAAAAATATGGCGGACTAGCTGTTTGGACATCGAAAAACATGAACCACATATCTGAAGGTGAGCAAGAACAAGACTGGGAATGATGAATCTATATGATACATGAACAGTACAGAAGTAATGGATCAGAAATACGTGCATACTTTCCAAGCTACAAGGTGCTGAACAAACCAGATAGCACTGAATACAACAGAAAAACAAATCTGAAAGTTAAACAGATCTCCTTTTTCCTATCAATCATATTGAGCTTCTGGAATTAACTTCCATAAGGTACTACTTTGGACCAAACTTTGTGATGGACATTTATACAGACATCAAAATTACCTAGCTTTCATAGAAGAGACTTTACTAAAGAGTTTTGTAAAGGCTCATGAGAAATTAACTCCTTGTGACATAAAACCAATCTACACTACCCATTAGGCAGGATACCCATTAGAGTTTCTATCTTCCCGCTCTGTAACAACAAGTATTTGCCCCTGTCGGAGACTTGTAATGCACAGGGCAGTCTAATTTAGTCTGACAATCCTACAGCCTACTGGTGTTTCTAGTGTAAATTTCTCCATTTGAACATAGATAAAAATCATGCACTGAAATATACTGGTGGTACACTGGTACACTACAGTGGTACTTATTATGTGATGGCATTCACAGAAGTGACTAATAAATGTATATCCACTTAATCTCTCACCACCTTATCTATTTTACACATATAATAAGATAACATGGACCTACCTCTAACCTTCCAGCTGTTTCAGAAGGAACTATGCATATACAGTCAGGTGATAAAGTGCTATACAATTCATCAATGTTGTAAAGTGCAAGTACAATTCATAGATATTGCACAGAAGTGAATAATTAACCACAACTATGTAGCATTACTATGCCCTTTCTTTTAAGATACATCTTATTAGCAGTATTGAACACCATTTGTTAGCTGATAAATTTTAGTTACCATTCTACAGTCAAGGACATGGATGGTTATAATTTCATCTCGAGTTTGACTAACAACGTAGGACGCTTCTTTGAATAAAGCCAAATGATTTCCATCATAGGTTACAATGCTCAGATCAGAGAAAATTGTGCAACGACCTAAGAAAAATAAAAATAAATGTTTTTTCTAACTTATTTTAGAATTTCTGTAAATATTACAAAATATGAAGATAAAATGATAAATTTTATAAGATTAACTAGCTTACTAGAGTTTCATATATGCAGCACATATTTTCAGCTATATTTGATACTGTTGCACCTCTGTAAATGGACAGCAGAGTCAAATCCTGCATATTTCAGTGGGACGACCTGCAGGCCTCTGCCATCAGTTATTTACTTACAGTTCTTACCAGCAAAGGTTTGTAATTTTTACAAACCTCAAACTAGCAGGAAACATGAATGACAGTGGAACATGCCGGCTCCTTAGTTCCCTTCTAGTCTTGTTCCTAAGGTGGGAGCTCATGTGGAAAGATTCCTTCTTCCCACTCATTGCTAAAGCTTTTGTATTTCAAAGGGCTTGGAGTTCTACTCATAGTTATCTCAAACTCTAAAGCATAAGCAGAAATTTGCATTGCTTATCTCTGCATCCTTTCTTTAGCGTAAATAGCATAAATTGATTTTCTTTAAGGTTTGGACTCTTCCTGCCCAATTCTAGGTAATTGATGGGAGTGACTACAGTACTGCTATGCTTCCAGAGTCCCCAAACTGTAAACAGAGCTAGTTAACAGAGTCTAGGGAATCTTCTAATCCTGAAGCAGATATAAGATGAACCAAAAGATCCACTGACTATCCAGAGTCCCCAAACTGTAAACAGAGCTAGTTAACAGAGTCTAGGGAATCTTCTAATCCTGAAGCAGATATAAGATGAACCAAAAAATCCACTGACTATATTGACTAGGTGTCCTCCGATTAGACAGAAGACAAGATGGATCTAAGTCAGACCTAGACACGTCCATTGCAGATACCTATAGCTGGGTAAGAGGAATACCCTACATTAAAGGAGCATTTTGATTTCATTTCCCTGGATGTAGAACTAGAATTATAAATTGCATTTGACAATGAGTAACCTGTACAATATGCATCTTCTATTTCTATGCCATGGTATAGAAGGGTCAGTTCTTAGCCTTCTTACACATGCATTAAATTGTTACCTAAATTCACTTCAAAAGTACTGCATAATAAAACTTACATAAAACTTACATGCACATTCCCACTTTGGGCAGCATTTGTCACCATTCATTTGAGTAGCAAATCCTAAAACTCCGCAGCTGGGTTGAGTTGCATTGTATGGGCAGTTCTGCGATTTATTAACTTGGATCAGTTGTCCATCCAAGCAAATGTGTTTTATGCACTCATTCTCTGTGATTGGCTAAGGCATATTTAATAAAAGACACAGGTTACCATTCTTACCAAGCTAGCATCACAATATTGCAGAGTATTTGCTCAAAAAAGGGGCTCACATTCTTCAGGTACAGAATACTTACGAATCCCCATGACACTGATGGAAGCTACAAATGAAGAGCACCTTTGAAAACCCGACCATTCTGAGGACAGTTTAAAACTGCTGTCCTGTTGTAAAGCAGCGAACAGCATTATTGAATTTTTAACTTTACATTAAAAGAAGGTGGGAAAGGAAAAGCATAGAAGGGCACAAATAGGAATAATTACGTCTTTCCAGAGATCCCTGTTCTTTAAGGAGGGCAACGTGACAAAAAACTGCCATTGAACAATATGAAGCACCACATTTTGCCAAAAAAAAAAATTCTTATAACAGTCACACTCAGAAAACTGAGGCCCAAAACACAGTGTATTATAGCACTTACGAAAACTATTATGCGCAATGAAATCATCCAAAGTTACAGATATAATTGAGAAAACAACAGGGCTCCCTGTCTGATACAGATATTTTAAATCCTAGAGATCAAAGTATAGCTCACAATTTTTTTTAACAGTGTGTAAAAGTAACGAAGATATATTCAAAACTAAACAGATAAATATTTATAGTTACTCACCGTACAAGTTTGAAGAGTTGCTGTTTCTCTAGGCAGCATAAAAGCTGATGCTGTGACTCCTGACACGGCTTCAGCCGTTGCCAGTCCATCAGAAAACGTTGTAGTCAAGCCATAAAGTGGTTTGGTAGATAAATGGGCAAATGAGAAAACTGATGGAGCCATTGTGTCATTTGGATGGTCAGATATCGTTAGCAGTGAACTCACAGAATGTGTTTGCACCTCAGATGATACTTCAAGTTTTGAAGTTTGAGTAGTACTGACCGATGACGCAGCTATAGAAGAAAATGGTTTCGGTTCAGAGGACGAATGTACAGTGGACAGTACTGATGCACTTATATTAGAAGGAACTGCAGTTGTGTTTGTGAAATATGGAGAGTAAAATGTCTGAGATGTTTCTGGCGTAATGGTAGCACCTTGAGTATGGACAGCTTGGACTTCTGTTGTTAATTCTGGCTCTTCAGATTTTACTGTATCAAGGGGCATGGCTCCTTTTGCTTCTGAAATAACAGAAAAATAGGTGGGCTTCACAGAGCTTGTGATGGATTCTGTTACTGCTTCTGCCTTGTCTGAAGTTGCTGATACAATACTAATGTTTTGCCCAGTACTGCTTATCATTGAAGAGGCTGAAGCTGCAACTGATGAACGGGCCATAGCCGATGACAACGTACTAGCTAGAAATGTGGAACTGTAGGCGGTGGTTGGAAGTGTGACTTGCTTAGGCAATACCGCAGTTTTCTCTGTACCACTTTTGCCCATTGATGTGGATGGCCCACTCACCATCACGATGGGAACTTCTGTTTTTTCTGGTAACAAAACTGATGAAGATGTTGACTTGGATTCTGGTGAAGCTGTAGTTGTTTCAAGTGTTTGACTTGAATCAAGTGATTCAGTAAATGAGGCCTGCCATGTGAATTTTAGACCAGTACTTGTCTTTTGTATAGAAAATGAAGGAAACGCTTCTTTTTTCATCGTTGCTAAAGAAGAGGAAGCTGCAAGCACTTCTGGTGAGGAAGGGAGAATTCTGGTGCCAAAAATCAAGTCAGCTGTTGTTCTAGTTTGGACTGTAGACTGCAAAACAGAAGTAGTTCCTGATACATACGGCTGTGTGACTGAATCAGTTAAATGCAACTCTTTTTCAGTTGGTAAAATAACTTGTGTAGGACCTACTGATGTAGGTAATATGCTTGAATGAATGCCTTCAGGTAGTGAGGTGATTAAAGGGTATGAAGAAGTCAATTCTACTGTAGCTTCAGTTGTGCTAAAGACACGTTGTGGCTGACCAGTGGATTTTGTTAGAGTTGCTGCAGGATACTGGTAAATTGGGGTACTCCTTTGGCTCGTCAACAAAGGCTCAGAAGTCTGACGACCAAGTTCCATAGCCTTCTGAGTAGAAAAATGTGGTATAGCTATGGTCTTTGTGGTCTGTACTGAAAGTTTATCTCTGGAAGATGTCTGCCAAGAGAAGGAGCCTACTGAAGACAGAGGAAAAGATGGCTGAGCTGTAGGTGCTGTAAGTTTTACTGTATCTGTTATACTTTGGACTGTAGATTTCAATGCTGTAGAAACTATTTTAGTTTCTACTGGATATTTTGGTGTGGTTGTTACTTCTGGTATCATCTGTGTTAAAGAAGGTGAAGAAACCAATTTATCTGCTAGATACTGAGAGGTGGAGAAAGCGTAAGAAGACTTTGTTACTGGAAGCGTAACAGAAGGGGACAGAGTTGATTTTTCTTTGGCTGTCATTACCTTTTGGGTTGTTATGAGCTGACTGCTGAATTCAGAGGATGGGGAGAATGTGGCATAAGTGATATTTAAAGAGGCTTTGCCTGGCGATTTGTCACGTGATACTGTTGTTATTGGACTTGATTGTTCTGTTATAGTGGATAAAGGAGAGAAAGTCAGGACTGGAGAGGTCTTTTCTGTTGGTAACATAGATTTTGCTACAGTTGTTCTTGGATACAAAGAGATCATTTCATGGGATGTATGCACAGGACTGAGAGCTGTCAGTGATGCTTCTTTTCCATATGAGGGTAGTGAAGGAAGAGAAATGTTTAAAGAGATTAGAGAATGTGATGGTGAAGAAGGGAAAGCAGATGGCTTTCTAGTAGAGATGCTAGTAATTCTTTCCACTTGTGATTTATCAGGCTGTGTTGTCAACAATGTGGTTTCAGTTGCACTAAGGAGAGCAAGTGGAGATCCGGTGACAGATGTTCTTTGAGCTGACTCTCTTTCTGTAGCTACAAAAGGAACTGTGGTGGTTTCTTTTGATGAGATAGAGGCTTTCATTGCTGATGTGGTAACACTACCTGAATATGCTAAAGTGCTGGTCTTCGCTGCACTTGAAACCAGAGTTGACTTGTATTCGGTAGATGTTTTTCCAGAAAACAAAGTTGGCTTAGCTCCTAATTCAAAAGGGGATGTTATTTTGGATGTTACCTCAACAGACAAGGGTGTCACTCTGGTAGTCTCAGCCACAATGGGATATTTAGTGTATAACGTAGTCAAGAACTCTGTTGTGTTTAGAACTGTGTGTAAGGGATAACCTGTAGTTGAAACAGTTTTGAATGTTTTTTTTAATTCACCTGAAGCTGGAGAAGCAGGAGTAGGAACAGACACTGAAGGTCTTTTTGTAGAAAAAGTGATGGATTTTTCAGTTGTAGAACTAGGATGTAGTGAACGTGGAGGGAAATAGGAACTTGATGTATGCTCCACATGAGATGTTGTTTCGGGAGTTTCCTTTTTATGAGTTGTAAATGATAACGAAGTTGTTTCTGATGACCTCTTTTGAGTTTGCAGAGTTGTCTTTGGACCTAGAGTTGTAGTGAAAGGTACCTCTGCAGCACCCGTCAGGTGTTGAACCATTTCAATAGGAGGTTCTGTAATTGCCTTTCCTAATGAAATAGGTGGTGTGGATGTTGGTGAAAATGTAGTCTTCATGCTTTGTTCAGTTAAAACAATTGCTGCTTTTGTTGTTGCTGAAGACAAAGTAGTGATCACAGGAGAAAGTGATGTTACTGTAACATTAGTTACTGTGGTAAAAGACTGTCCTATGCTTATTTTTGTCCCTTCTGAAGTTCCTGTTAGGTTTACTGGTGGTGTATATGAAGGCATGCCCAGAGGTGGTGATGTGGAAAACTGGGGCAAATACACAGTAGTTTTTTCTGTTATTGATTCAAATGAACTGGGTGTAAATGCTGTAAGTCCTTCTGGTTTTACTTGTGCTTCTTTTGTGGGAAGTGTTCTTGTGGCTATTTCTGATATTTCCATTATTTTAGTTTTGACTGGCATTTCTGTTGTTCTAAGTATAAGTGGTGTTCCAGTAAAAATAAAAATAGAAACTGGTTTGCTTTCTGATTCTGTGCTTGTAGTCACTGCGTGTGTAGCAGTTACTGTCTGAGGTTCTGTAGCCCTCAATAGCTTAGTGGAACCACTACTGATCAGTTTTATCTTTGTGGAAGTTTCTGAACTGACAGTAGATGGAAAAAATGGAGAAATGTCAACAGGAGAAGACAAGCTTACATTAGATTTTGTTGTCCTAGATGTCGCTGTAGTGCTTCTCCCAGATGTCATTTCTGTTGACTGTGAAGAAATATTTGATGATAAAGTTTTGGTTGGAAGTGTTGTATTAGATGTCACAGCTGAAAATTCAGTTTCCCCTGTAGTTGCACTGAGTTGCAATTTTGAAGCAAGTGTTGTTTCCATGTCCTTTGCTTCAGGTACAAGAAATGAAGTTACCGCTTCACTGATCACTGCCAAACTTGTAGTTGATGTTACGTGTGAAACTGCTGGTGTTCGAATGCTGGGTATCAAAGGTGGACTATCATCTGCAGGTTCAATGCCTGAAATCAGACACAAGTAAACAGTAGTCTGAAATTTATAAATAATTATAGTCATGAAGCTAGCAGAGCTAAAAGGAAGTTATGTTAACTGATATAATTCCGATATTTTCAATTGCCTTTAAACTTCTAAAATTCACAGACAAATTAAAAAATAAACTAATTAAATCATTTGCTTCACATCTAATGTTACTGAAATGTTTTAAGAAGAAAGAACTTCTTTCTTAATTTAAAATTTGCCTCAGATTTTTGAGGAGTGAAATTATTTCAACTAAAATGTATGTTTAGTGAGCGCAAGATTCGTAAAACTAAGGTCATAGTCACACAAATTTAATCACCAATATTTGAAAATTTGCTTGAGAGGACAGGCAGGGATGCATCCTTCCACCCTAAAAGAAAAACAATTAGTATTAACTAGTTGAACAGTATCTTCTGGATCAAGCATTTAATTTTAGGAAAACAGAATTTATTTATAAAGTATTTTTAGATAGAATAAGACTGTCTACTTAAATATCTCATCACCAGTATACTCCTTCAAGATGTCATTGCCATGGCTTCCATTTTCTCAGATCTAAGCAAAGGCATGAACTTCGCAATACTCAGCCTTTGAAATGAGA
>NW_008796218.1:3283407-3288988 GCF_000699145.1 Aptenodytes forsteri
ACAAATTTAAGCACCAATATTTGAAAATTTGCCTAAAAGACCCAATAAATTAATAAGCTAAGTATCATACATAATATATATATAAATTTTCAAACATACAGTCTTCAAAATACACGCATCTTTGAGTAATTTCATCCAGCAACATATTGAGAGGACAGGCAGGGATGCATCCTTCCACCCTAAAAGAAAAACAATTAGTATTAACTAGTTGAACAGTATCTTCTGGATCAAGCATTTAATTTTAGGAAAACAGAATTTATTTATAAAGTATTTTTAGATAGAATAAGACTGTCTACTTAAATCTCATCACCTCAGTATACTCCTTCAAAATGTCATTGCCATGGCTTCCATTTTCACTCAGATCTAAGCAAAGGCATGAACTTCGCAATACTCAGCCTTTGAAATGAACGGTCGCAGGTTCAATACTGAATGCTATTGCTTAAGAAACACCAAACATCTTTACACACCAAAATCCAAATGCCACTTTTACCAGATTTAGCACAAATTCCAGCTGGGAGGAAAAGGCAAGGACAGATATGGCTGTTGCAATGCCATAATGAAAAAGTAGGGGAACAACTATTTGAAACAAACTTGTAATCACTTCTCTGTTAATACTTTATAATACCCCCCACCTTGAAAGTTACAAATATACTAGTCATTCCAGAATCTGACAATACTTACCTAACAACTGAAATGTCAATTTCATGTAGCTGTCACAGCAGGTTTTATTCAATTTCTTTTCTCCTTCACTTACTTCCTTATACAAGAACACAGTCCTGCTATACTGAGCCTACATCTGGTCCCTCATATTCTTATTATTCTGCATAAGTATAAAACCCAAATTACATAATTCTCCATAAAAATACAGATCCTTACTTTGGTACTGCTTGACAGTTTTTTCCCAAAGGGTCCCTGCACGTCTTGAAACAAGGGCTTGTACAGGCATCATAATGCCATTCACATGCAGAACGGGACAGAAATTTAAATTTGACATCTGAAAAACAACGAAGATCTGTTATTCTTATATATTTCTAGAAACACACACAGATACATATCACTAAGAGGCATGCTTTAAGTTCACTGCAGCTCTAAATCTCCTACTGTTTCTACCTGTATTCTCTACAAATAAAATTGGTAATTATTTTTTGAACTGCTAAGGTCTTTAAAACACAGAAAAACAGTTTACGTTTGTGCAGAGTATATTAAAGAGCGCTGGCTCTGCAGCCTGTTTTACTCTTTGTAGTATAAAATATGACATTGAATTAGCCACATTTACTAAATATTACAATCACTTGAAAATAAAGCCAGGCAAGTTAGAGCTGTTGTTTTTAAGTTTTAAAAACTATATCAACAATGAAACTACATGCTTGGTTATTCAAACAAAATGCAAAATTAAGATTATGTTGATTCAGTACAATTATTGCTACTAAAATAAAAAGCACCAATTGGATACACTGGTACTTTTTATAACATGAAGTATCATAACACTTGTTTACTTTATGTGTAAAATTTGCTGATATAGCACAAAGGTGTACATAACTTGTATGATACAATTGTATATTAAAAGCCAAAACAAACACCACTCCAAATAAAGTAATCAGAAATTGTGCCAATTTAGTGTCCTTAAAGCAATATATCTTAACAGTTGATCTTCTCAAAAGCAGTATAAGATAGCCACTCCAAGATAAATTAATTCAAACCTCAAAACATTTTGAATCTGAAATTCTAACTTCTCCTACAACGAAGAAAGCAACTCAGATGAGATGAGACGTAGTCTTGCAAAATTTAACTCAAAACATATACTTCACCAGACAAAATAGTACCAATAATGAAACACTATGGTAAATTAAAAAAAAAACAACAACCAAAAAAACCCCCAAACCCAAACTGCCTTTAGGGTATCTACACAGTGTTTATTGAAAGACTTCAAATTCACATAATTGAAACCCAAAGTAAAAATTCCGATAGAGGAAGAGTTAGACTTCAAAGTGAGAATAAACAGAAATAAGGATCAGCTATTCTTCCAGTGCTTATTAAATTATGCAGGAATTTTAAAAAATTAATGTAAAGAAGAAATACACTGAGTATAAACTCTGAAAGAAAAAAATTGTGGCAATCATTGTGTGGGCAACATGCACTTGCATGTTCAAATGCAGTATTATGCTTTCTTTTTCACTACAACCCTGCCCCACCTGCATGCAGAACGGTTTCCCACACAATGCTAGATTAGCCCAGGGGCTCTAGCAATGCCTGCATGACTTACGGATTGTATCTGGATTTCAGCACCTGAACTATGACAACCCACCCCAGCTCCTTCCTGTAGCAGGCAGGGCAGGACAGTGACACTTCCTTTATATTTATGCCTACAGAAGACCACCATCATGACATATGGGTCCCCTCTGGATTGGTAAACCTGATCTTAGAGCTATGTTGTTCAGAGCCTACAAAGAGTAGCTGCTCTTAAAGAATGTTTACATTAATGACCAGAAAGAAAATGCTTATTACTTAGAAAAAGTTTCCATTTTTGGTCTTTTGAAGTCTTTTTCTTTTAAGTTTTGCTGATCTTCGCTTGACTGAGATACAAAGAGAGTAGCTCTTTTACATCTTCTTGAAGACATTCAATTTTTCTGCGAAGATCCTAAGAAATTGTTCTTCCTGCAATTCAGGGACATCTGCACTTACAGGTAATTACCTCTCTGACATTATTAACCATTAATGTCTTCTTTTTTAATACAAATAATTCTCTTAAATCAAAGGTATAAATCAAAGTCAGACAAAAGAGCGTGTATGTTGCTATCTAGTGTTATCCTTTTTACATGTCACTCTAAGGATGTAACATCACTGCTTTTGAAAACATGATTCTTACGACAGTAACAAATGCATTTATGAAGTTACATTCTCCATGAAAAGCTAAGTACAAGTCACTGAATTCTTCTGTGACCCCTTCTAGTGAAACCAACTTAAGCTGCTAAAATCTAACGGAGGAAGGGAATTATTTCCATACATTTTGCTGACTGATGTATGGGATTTTGTATGCACTGACAGGTCAGAGTGGTAAGGTTTAAGGACAAAAGAAGATATATCACAAAAAGACAGAACATACCAGAGACCTGTTGGCACAGGCAATCACCAACAGTAGTAATAACCAGCAATAACAGTATATCTGAGTGGACTCTAGGAAATCTCATTTTCAGACAACCCTAGATCAAGTACAGAGACAGATCCGTAACTTTTAACTCTTGCCACAAAGCTCACCATTAATCACAGAAGAAGTTTCAAACACAATAAAGGCACAAGCTTTGCAGAACACATACTGTAACCCAACAAAGAATGCTAATTTCTCAATTTAGCAGAACAGTGATCATGAATTAACACCTCCAAGTGCTGGGATTAACATACCATCTCCCATTCTCCAAATAAACTTAGACTTTTACAAAATGATTGCCATGTTTTCCTCAAGCTTTCCTACAGATTAAGTTCACAGAGTCTGCTGGTGTTGCATGCCTTGGTAGGAAATAGGGCGAATTTCTACGTAACTGCATAGCATTTGTTGAGTGGTTCATAAACACCACTTTCAGTCAAGAACGAACAAAGTCATGCTTGCCTGCAAATTCTGTCTCTACTTCTGCAGAAAGAAGTGTGGACAACAGATGAATTCATTAACCTGGTCGTAAAAATTGTTTTCAAAGAAGAGCTGTAGAACCAATGGACATGTAATTTTCCAGTCAAGGGATTTTAGAGAATTGAGTATGCCGGGCCAAGCTGTATTAGGTTTTTTAGTGTGCAAATTACATAAAAGAACAGACCAAATCACCACAGCAAGAGCTGAATATAATATATTGCATGAATTGGTTTCCAGTATCTCAAAAGTTTTCAGTACGTCTCAGTAAACCCATCAGATATAGTGAAATCTGTGCTTTATTATGAATTATGGGAAAATGCTTTTCCAGCATTAGGAGAATGTCAGTTCAGTCATTCATCATATTTAAAGTTTTCACTATTGGCAGCATCACTTCTGGAATGCCTAAGCAGCCCAAGGACCTAGCTGATTGACTGTGCAAGCCACTGTTACAAAAAACCACAGCAAGATGCAGTTCCTGCTTAAAAAGTTCAGACTAAATAGAGATTAGACAGAAAATGAAGGGGAGGAGAAACAAAGGCACAGAGCCATGTTCTGAACTAACATGAATTCAAGAATAAGCCAAGAGAACAATAAAGTATCTCTATACCTAGCTAAAATAATAGATTATTTTGCCTCTTTTTAGTACATCTGTATATTAACTATAATCCCAATACCCACAATCATTAGGGTATAAGGAAAAGCAGTAACAAAGTGCTTTAAAGCCATTTAAGCATCCCTCTCCCTAACTGAGGGAAATATTCCTTTCACTCTCTGTATCGATTTTAGACATTAACTTCCATGCCAGACCAACCTCAGCTTTATTGTTACTACAATGCTGCTATTTCCATGATCAAAACTACCACAGCTCAGAAACTCTGGATTTCACCAGTGTCATAGCACGAATGTTTTATGCTAGCCAGGATGCTCATCAGCCACCTCCACCACATGCTTCCCATTTTTTTAATACTTAAATTCCCCCTCCAGCAATGAGTAATACGAGCTTACTGTACTCTGTGCAACAGTACAGTTCACTCACAACAAAAGAATGATACACAGTTTACAGACAATGAGTCAAGCTTCTAGTATCAGGCACGTGTTCCTCAGAAGGGTTTGTCATGGCATTTGAAAATAACAATGTGTCTCCTGATGAAGTCTACCAGCATTTGTCTTCTGCTCGGTGACACAGCAAATCCTTCACAAAATGGTAAATTATGCCCTGGATGACAGTCACTCCAGTTGACATGCCAACTGAGCCCACAGTTCTTTTACCTAACAGGAGCTGAGCATATCGACGTGTTACAGTACTGCAGAAAGTTTTTGTATGAATGCAGGTATATGCATTGCCAAAGACAATATATTAAAAGTTATTCTCCAACTCCATTGTTTTCTCACTTGCTTGGACATCAGAGAAGCATTTTGTTCCCTGTAACTTATGATTTTCAGTCTTCGTGGCTTTCAAAAATAATTCTGTGGTAATGAGAACAGTTACTACCATTTAATGAAGAATTTTAATATTTTATCATTGAAAAGAACACTGTGGTGTTCTGTTGAGTCACAACAACTTTTCTTAGTAACTTGGCCATGTTTCTGTGCGTTGACAATTCCTACTGTTCACAAGTCCATCCTGCGTTTTTTTTCTATGCTGACTCTCACCTCATAGGGACAAAATTTGCCATTCTCAGAATATGCATATTATGAATAATTTCATGCTATGCTCAAAAAATGGCTATTTACTTTAAAAAAAACCCTAAAATGTGGAATGTTCTAATGTTAATAAAGGGTTGTATTTAAAATAAAGGTTTTAAACATAATGAAAAAAAAATTAAGTATTTGGATTTTCATTCTCACCTGACACTTTTTTCTGTTTTGCTACTTTTCCCAAAGATTGCAAAAAAATCTAGTAGGAACAAAATTTGCTTTAGAATTAGTTCTATTTATAATAGCAGCAAAACTCTGCTT
>NW_008796218.1:3289017-3358020 GCF_000699145.1 Aptenodytes forsteri
GATTGCCTATCTCTTCAGATACAAGTTTAGAAACATGAAATCCTATCTACCCACTTAACAAACAAAAACTACTACAAACTCTGCCCATGACTTCTAAGTTTCTGCAATGAGAAATGTAAGCAAATATCACTGGAAAAATTCAACTCTGTGCCCAGCCAAAACATCACTGAAAGCAAAGTATAATTATCTATCTCTCAAATACTTTTTAGTTTACTATTACGATGTTGGATAAATATAATCTTGTTAACATAACTATTTAATCGCCTCCTATTTATTCAGTCAAAAATGGGAGGTCAAATGTTTGTGTTTGTGGTATAAATAGGAAACACGTTCTAATTCTACAGTAACCTCCGTCTGATTCCAAGAGCTACCGAGCAGATGTGTTCAGTGACATACCCGGGATTTGTAGGTACAACAGCAGTTGCTCAGCATTATCCAGTCCCAGGCCCCATGTCATGATCTTTTAGGACTGACGATGCATACAAGCTCAAATTAAACTTCAGAGCAACTCATTATAAGTAAAACAGGACATTCTGGAAAACTAATTCTACTGATGGAAATGGATAAGAGTAAGTTGAAGTTAAAATAGGCAATGATATCATATATAAATCTGACTTAAGATGCAAGATGCTTTTGTAAAAAAATGTTTTTCATTAAAATTAATTTCATTTTCAGTTTTGCTCTATGTTTGTGAATGTGTTTCAGTTAAATAAGATACAAACATTAAAAGCAACCAAAAATGCCCTGTATCAAACTTAAACATTGATAAATACCTCTGTGCAGTGTGCATATACTTAGTGCATCTTGAGATTTTAATTTTAGCTGAAAATTCTATCTGAGACAGGCCTTATATTTACAGCAAGTTAGCTATTAAAGCACACAGCTAGCATTATTAAGAACTTTCCTGCAGAATTTAAATAGGGCAAGTCACATTTTTATAATATATATAAAATTAACTCAGTGATCTTAAAAAGGTAAAGCATATTATGATAATTCTATGAAAGGTAAAAGGTAACTAGCTTGAGCACATTATTTTTAAAAAGTGTAAGAAAACTGCAGTTATATCCATAAAAAGATCATCAATTCCCTACATCCAGTAATTTCCCAACAATTTCAAATGTGAATTTATCGCTCTTACATGACAGCTCTGTGCTTGTCCATATGGTAAGACTAAGTGTATTCTTTCTTTCGACTGAATGCATACAAATCCATTGCCGGTAAAAATTCCTGCATAGAATGCAAAATGTATTTTCTTGTGAGCAAGTATACTCTAGATATTCAAATTCAGTTATCAACTCAAACTCTCAAATGTTTGTGGGAACAGGACAGCAGACAAATCTGAGTATAATGAAAATAACCCAATTTAAAAGCTGAAGTGACTTCTGATGGAAAATACTTTGCAGTGTTAGCCCATCATATCTGAGCAATTTATAGTCAAAGTATTTCAATGTGACAATATTTATTGCTATGAAACTGGAAAAAGTGACTCGTCAGCTGACTGTAAACAAACATCTATCTATTGCTGTGGTCATCAGGTCATTCAAAATTCTTCCTTTTGAATGTGCGTCACAGAGCATGAAGAAGTCTCATGAGGAACTTTCTGGCCAAGGGGATTTACTGGGCCTATTATTCTGCTCCCGATATTTATCCTCTGATTCCGCAGGAATAGCTGTTCCCGGTTCAAGAGTTTCTGATCTAATATGCAAAGCATTTACAATAGTCAGCAGGAAACTCAATATGCTTTTGCCTGTGCACTCTGGAGCTGGTGTAACTTTTCCATTAACTTAAACAAATGCTGCTGTATTTTTAGACCATGTAATTACCCTACATCAGCAGGCTGGCCCTTGTGAAAGTACACTGGAGAAAGATTCAAGCTCTATGTTTCTCTGCTTATAAAACTCTGAAACCCAAGCCCTCGGATGTGGTGATTAATGAAATGCCTCTTGATCATTTGATCTGATCCCACTTGCTGAGGTAAATTGTTTTAGTTTTCCATTGGCATAGATAGGATTTTTTGGTATAATGACTGGAGGGTAAAGACTTCACACTTGAAAAGACATACCACTCTGTGTTAATGGACGACCACTGAGAATTGGAACATGTCTTAACCTTCTTCATTCCTCCCTCAAAGATAAAAGACTAAGGAGATATTTTTGTTATGTCCAAAGAAAGTTCCTTGCTTGAAATGCTGTACGAACATCCTGGTAATAGCATTAGCTCTGTAATTCTGCTGTTCAAAAACCTCAACAGCTCTGTGATTACAAGCATTTGTCAAGAGGCAACAGGCATTTGGCAATGACAAAATCTGTCATTTTTTTCTGAAGTTGGAGTGTGCCAGTCAACAGCTGCATTAGGCTGTCAGCATAATGCACCGCAAAACATCGGCAGATTCACAATGCCACCATTAACACTTTAATTCAATGTTTTGATAACAAGAAGCTCCACGAGGCATACAGTTGGCCTCTTCTGTCATAGAAGTCGGTGCCTGCTTCAGATTTGTCTGTGCTGAGATTCAACATGGTCACTGTAAAACATGGCCAGGCCATGCTTCATTTGTTACAATATTTCATTTTCTTTCTTTGCTTGTAAAACAAATTTCAGTTTCAGAGAATGAAGAACTGATTTTAAAAGAGGTATTGCCAAGAATACCTATTAAAATACTTCTGCTACCCCAATAAACAAATTACTAATGCATTTGAAATTACAGCACAATAAAAAGCTTTAGAATGTAAAAATAAACACTTGTAGTGATTTTGGAATTTCATATAACACACAAAGGCCAGTGGTTTCAGCAAGTAGTAGTTATCGCTGAAGTTTATAAAGTTATATGAAAGCATTTGATGTATCTGATGTATTCAAGACAAGCAGACACTAAAGCAAATGGTGGTTTCATGAATAATCTGCTTTGCTTTATTTTATAGGCCAATATAATTTCTTGCATCTTGTTCTTGACCTGTAAGGCCATCTTCATTTCAGCACATGGTTCCCAAGTGTTTAAGAATATGTGAAAACAGTTATTCTTATTATTTCTTTTCCTTACTAATCTGAAAAAGAAAGAGCTTGATTTATTAGTGATTTTTTTAATGTGTGTTTTTTTGTCATCAGTTCTTGTAGAAGCAACTTCTGGATCCAGCTCATATGAAGGGTCCTAAGAATATCGCCTACATTTCTGATCCTTATGTCTCAATGGAATGGGACTACTATTAGAGGAATGGGAATCTCTCAAGTGGGTAGAAACACTCTCACAGCAGTCTATGTTGTGTATCCAAGAGCTGTAGCTCTCCAAGAAACAGTAGAGAAACAGACATCTAGATCCCCAAGAAGAGGCATATATCTCCACTTAGGTGGTGCCTGAAACACTAGGGGATAACATCCCAAAAGGCAGTACCTCTGTGAGTGGGTACGTGGATGAAGGTCAAGGTGTTTTTCAGGGGAAACACGAGGTTGGAGAGGTGTAATCTGCAGGCAATGTCCTTAGCACTGGATGGCATAACCTCTGAGGCGGCCACAAAGCTTGCAATGAGAATCCACTGTACAGAAAACCCTCTTGGTAGCAATCAGAAGGAAAGGAGGACAAAACATCATCCACAGACCTTAGCTCTTAGAAATGCATTCAGTTCTTTTCTATTCCCTTTGTGAATCCATTATTCATCAGCATGAATCTTCTACTCCTTAAGAATTTCCTCACCACCTACAAAGCAAGTATTGCCCAGAAACTATACACTAGGCTATGTATTTCCAAAACTAGTTGGCAAATATAGCTAAGTTGTGTGTTAGGCTATTTAATGGCTTTTGACAAGAAAACAGAATCTCATCCTCACTACAAAGCTCAGGGAAGAAGATTTTGAGCCTGCATGTCACAGATTATTCACAGCTCCCAGCGATGTAGGGGAGAAGTAAGCAATTTTGTCACCTCTGAAAATATCAGTACCATTTAGCCTGTATTTTCACAGGGAGCAAACTGCTGTTCATAAAATACTACTTTAATTACCTACCTACAAGTTTAAAAAGGGTCGACAGTCTGAACTCCTCTGAATGATGGTACTTCAAAAGCTCAACTGAAGAGGCTGAAACGTGGATGAAGTATCCTGGTTTTGCAAATGACTCAAAGGAACTGTATCCTGAAAGCCATGTATTCTTGTGAATGACATATGTAGATCTGTTGTGAAACTCTTCGCTTTTTTCCCATTTAGAAAGAACAAGAGTATTATTAGAGGCCAACTGAAGAAAATAGTTTGGTCTCTCAGCTGCTTCAAATGAAATCAAGTTGGAATCTGAAAAACACACACAGAACTCATTTACTTGCTGATATATGCATAATAAACTAAACTCGCTCTGAGGTACCACTACTGATATTAGTAGCATCAGCAATGAAAACTGACTTTGGCCTTATCAGTGAAAATAGCCTGAATCTTGTAAGAAAATATACTGTATAGAGATTGCAGAGTGCTAGATTCTGATGGATATTTAGTTTTCTAAATATCCTACAGATTTCAACAGGAATACAAGCAGATTAAAACATTTGCCTACACCAGGATAAAGGAATATAGCCCCGCAGTCAAGCAGAACTTCAGTTTACAGCCTTCACTCAGCCATATATTTAATAAAAATTTAAGCTTCATCTATCTAGCTTTACAAGTAACGTTTGCCATCAGGAATTTATAGCTTAAGAGCTCAGCCTTTCATTAAAAATAAATTACAAAAATGATTTTGCATTCAGCTTACAGCTTTATGTCTTAATTTCTAAGCGGTCAGCTCTCTAGCCCTTCCCCTAAGAATAACAGCAAAGTCTGTTTTCTGGCAAATGTACCCACATGATACCCTACCCTGAAAACAGTACTGTTGATTTCAAGCAAGCCTCTGTACAACCAATTGCAGAGTGGCAGATCTTGAGCCCATTACAGGCATCTGTTGCTCACAGAATTACTTCATTCTGTTTTGCTGTAAACTCTGCTATTCTCTTGAAAACAGCCATTAATGTAAAATCAACTAACCCTCCAGGCCTGGGTAGCGTTTCTTGAAAAAAAGAATGCATAGAAAACAAATGATCTCTATTAAACAGATAGACTATCACATTCTAGAATAACGCTTCTGGAAGACCAACTTGTTTCCTGAGCATAAAAAGTTCAATTACTCTGAAAAACATAGTGGCACTTGTGAATATCTTTTTATTAGTTGTCTGTAGCAAGTAGCTATTTGATAAGTAACAATGGACAGTCAGTGTGACTTATAATACCTGCCATATAGCCAATCAGTACATCAATGTCCCAAACTTTCCATTGTCTACGATTTGTCTGAAACTGGTGAAACACATCCATTTTTCTGAGGTACCAAAGAACCAAGAACACAGATATATAAATGAATACATGGATATGAAACATACTGTACTGATTGTATAAACTCCTCCATGGCCAAATGATGAAATGCCATTTGCTCAAATTGGACTATAAGGCACAAATTCCATTTGCCAAGTTAAATTCTGAGTGATTTTTACATGGGAATAGAACAGTAGGACTGACCTTCCCTTTCCAAACCTACATTGAATGCAATGTACAAGTGTCTCAAAACTATGACTAATAAAAGAAATCTGGCCCTGGATATTCTGTTACATGAGTTCTTGTGTCAGTTCTACAGACAGCAGTATTACTAATCAAATGCTTGTCATTTTTTCAACTGACCCATATCCCTTCTTTGATTACACAAAGACAGCCACCTTCAGGCTGTCCAAAGAGCTGATCAGGGGACTCTGGGCAGTAAAACTGTATTGAGACTCAAGTGCTCTGTGGGCATTAAAATTGCTTATGCAGACAACTCTAGCATTTAATCAACGTCACAAAGTGCTGAATATATTCTTGTAAGCTTTCTCCACCTGTCTGAAGGTGTGCAAGACTTCTTTTGTCTGCTGAATAAGCAAGCAACACATTCCTTCAGTGGAAACTTAAGTTGGGACCTGAAGGAGACAAATTTGCAGTATACATTCTTACAGAGCTCAGGTTAGGGACAATGGGCATCTCTGTACAAGTGGGCAGACAATGAGCGGTGGTGACAAAGTGAGTGAATTAGGGAGTACTTTTCTTGTATCATTTCTCTCCCATTCTTTCCCATGTCCCAGTTCTGCCAGAGGAAAGGTGGAGGGAACACCACATATCTGGAGCACTGGGCTACAAACACTGGTTTGGTGCTTCTGAAGGTTGGGGCAGGGGGAGCTGTTGCTTTTCGACTAGAAGTATCTGCTTATAAAGCTACAATCATCTAATTAAAACCAACCAAATGAAAATTTTGGCAGACAACATTAAGGTGCACAATCAGCTGACAGATAAAGAAAATATTTTTTGACCCAAATCTCATCTTAAATGTAGGTTTGTATTCAAGGACAGAATTTGCTCTGCCTTATTTAAGCCTCTAGGTTACAGCGACTTTACCATGTGCTTTGGGTTTATAAAGTCCTGAAGTCAGCATAAAGCCCACTGCATGTCCAGGAACAACATCATCTTCTTTCACTGGGAAAACAACCCCCCCCCCCATTTTCCCTGCCATTACAAATTCTCCATCCAAATAGCTGACCAGTTTGTATGGACCCTTTCCCAGAGCTGTTGCTTGAGCTCTAAATATTATGATACAGCACATAAATAAAAACACATCTCTCTACTCTGAAAATAGATCTAGGTGCCATGCACTAAACTATAATGACAACCAAAACAAAGCCAAACTCCTTCAGAAAATACCTGTTCTGAAAACTGTCCAAAATACCTAGTTTCAATTTTCAAGATTCATGATTAGCTTCTCTTTTTCCTCCCTCTCATCCGCTTCGGTTTCATAGTCACTTTAATTAAATTAGCTGACTCCTCAGTTATTTGATTTAGAAGTAAATAGTGTTCTACAGACCACCCTGAGATCCCTCTCAACTGTTTATTTGTATGGTTGAACTTTAAAAGTCTTTAAAAAGTCTTCAAAACCTATTTTATTAGTGTCCAATGTGTGAGGCATTTTGCAGGGAATAAAAGTTTGTTGTCATCAAGTATTGAAGAACTCCTTGAACAGTGTATACACAAATGTAACCACTGGGAAGTGAGACAGGAAGAAATCAGCATCATAAGCAAAAGAATGGTTGTATTTTACCTATAAGTAAAAAAAGCCAGAAGGATGTGGTTATAATTTCACAAATCTTAGTGTCACACCTCCTCACTTAGTTCCAATTTCACTGCAGAAAAATATTTTAACGTTTATTTTTAAATGTTATTTGAAATTATTTTTGTAAACTTCTCTGTTAAAACCAGGCATTTTAGACCACACCTGAGCAATTCACCTCACTACCATTTTACCCACAAGCCAGGATGCGGCAAGCATACATCTAAGGTAGAAGTTTCCCAAAACTTCTCAGCTGATAGTTGCAGCTAATACCATTGACCCTTAAAGTCTGTTCCCACAGGTTAAAAGTTTGGACTGCAGTTTGCAGCCTGCCCTCATATTCTGGTTCTCCCTAACCTTAAAATTTATTAAGAGTTTTGAAATCCTAAGGAGGCTGCACTACAACCAGTGTTTTAGATTGTAATGGCATAAATAGGTGGCCAGTTAGGACACAAGCCCATGCCTAGCTAAACATGTACAGCGATACCTGGTTACCTTCAGTGCAGGGAGTTGAAAAACATTTTTTAAATTACTTAAAACATCTAATGTTCTGGAAATGTCATTTTTAAAAGTCAAAAAGTCTTCAAAACCTATTTTATTAGTGTCCAATGTGTGAGGCATTTTGCAGGGAATAAAAGTTTGTTGTCATCAAGTATTGAAGAACTCCTTGAACAGTGTATACACAAATGTAACCACTGGGAAGTGAGACAGGAAGAAATCAGCATCATAAGCAAAAGAATGGTTGTATTTTACCTATAAGTAAAAAAAGCCAGAAGGATGTGGTTATAATTTCACAAATCTTAGTGTCACACCTCCTCACTTAGTTCCAATTTCACTGCAGAAAAATATTTTAACGTTTATTTTTAAATGTTATTTGAAATTATTTTTGTAAACTTCTCTGTTAAAACCAGGCATTTTAGACCACACCTGAGCAATTCACCTCACTACCATTTTACCCACAAGCCAGGATGCGGCAAGCATACATCTAAGGTAGAAGTTTCCCAAAACTTCTCAGCTGATAGTTGCAGCTAATACCATTGACCCTTAAAGTCTGTTCCCACAGGTTAAAAGTTTGGACTGCAGTTTGCAGCCTGCCCTCATATTCTGGTTCTCCCTAACCTTAAAATTTATTAAGAGTTTTGAAATCCTAAGGAGGCTGCACTACAACCAGTGTTTTAGATTGTAATGGCATAAATAGGTGGCCAGTTAGGACACAAGCCCATGCCTAGCTAAACATGTACAGCGATACCTGGTTACCTTCAGTGCAGGGAGTTGAAAAACATTTTTTAAATTACTTAAAACATCTAATGTTCTGGAAATGTCATTTTGCATTTAAGTCTCTATCTCAGGCCCATCCAAAACTTGAGAAACCACAGGTACCAATTGAGAATTTCCCCTTACCAAAGACAAAAGGCTTCTGCTCCTGCTTCTAGTAGGACTGGAACTATTTCACTCTGGATTCATGACAAAGTTACATAGAGAAAACCTCTCTCTGGTCTAAGAAAGTTTAACCTTCCTGTCTCCAAAACTAAGTAATTCTGGGCAATGCTACTATATTTGAGGTAGAGAAGAAAATCTTCAGCATAGAGATGATTTTTTTCCCCATTGGCAGCTCCGAAACATCCTACATTGAATACTGAAGAGCTGGATTAGCAAACAGTAGGAAGATACAAAGTGAGAAGTATATGATAACCGTGTTTATTACAAGCTGGTCACATGCAAAACTCTCCACTATTTCAACTAATTTCTGTCAGTGAGAATTCACAGTAACAAGTAAAACTAATAACACACTTTAAAAGTATATGTTTTCATCAAACTTCATTTCACTACTACCACAGATGTTAGAGGTACTGCACTTTCGATCTGTTACAACTGCAGTAAGATTATCTAGCATCAGACTATATTTCATTTATGAAACAAAACAAACCAAAAAGGAAATGTAAAACTGCAATCACCTCTTATATTTAACTGGCCTTTATTAAAATTAATTTAAAGGCTTAAATAGTGATTTAGATAAAATTCCACTGCATTAGCAATTTGACCCCAGTCAAAAAATCTTTTCAGCAGTCGGTATATCAGAAAATGTAAATTTTTTTGGCCATATCGTTTGGGCCTGGCATGCTGCATAAGTCTCTTCTAATTTAAACTCAGTCCTTCTCCGATATCTTTCTGGGGGTGAGCTGCTGTAATATGGAGTCCAACAGAAGACCAAAATATCACGAGCCATCTGGATAGACAGGCTTCTACACGAGCTTGATAAAAAGAGTTATAGAATAAATAGCAGGAGTCCTGACCATTCCTCACATCAAGCTGGCTTGCAGTGCTTGTATGTATACCACGTCTAACTATGCAGACACTCGCAATGTAACTTTAAAATAGTCTGAATGTATATTCCAGTGTTAACACAGCAATATAGCACCCAGTGCAGATTCAAGGTTTACTCTAGCACCTTGTACAAGTTTTCCACCTCTCTGAGAGCCATTCTAATGCAGCAGCAATGCTTGTCACTCAGGAACTTAAAGCTAGGTCAGACATACCTAAATGGAGAGTTAGTCCCTGTTTGGGCACAAAAAGTTGAAATATCTTAATAGCTGCCTCCCTCTGGAGGCTGCACAGGAGATCATGATTGGTTTAACAGACCCACTGGGTATCAGTTTTGAACTGCAGTCAGTATGCCTTAAGCAAGTAGTGCCACTAGTACTATTGGGTTGAGTAGTCTATTAATTACTTAATGATTTAATAATCACGATCCATAAATGCAAAGAAAATGAGTTAAACATATTTTTGGGAAAGACCCAGGAATAAAAAAAGATTATGAAATTAAAACCCTTTGAAAAAGCAAATTAAACCAGTAAAACAGAATCTTGGCTATTTAAATAATATAATCATTCGCAACTGTTTTCATTAACACAATTATTTTTATACAAAGTACTAAGACTTATATAAAGAAACCAAAGATTCTATTGACATTTTTACAGCTCCTTTAGGACTTACCTTTGTTGAAATATTCACAATCATAAGCTAAAAAATAAAAAGAAAAGAAATGCAGTTGCAGGCATTCTGCAGATAACCAGGTTTTCTATTACCCTTAATTACAATTAAGAGGTAAGCCAAATGCTTGGCCAAGTTAGATCATACACAAACATTTATTTAAAAAAAAATTGCCAAATATTTACTGCTTTAAATAAAGTACTAATTTAAACTACACTGTTTTAAATAAAATACTGTTTCCTAGCAGGAAATACTAAGCTTACATACCTACAGCTGTCTTTTTGTGACCTCTAGTGGTTAAGACTAAGCTTTGCTGTCTTTCCGTGCTCACATTAAAACACACATACCATTTATATATAAAAAATGAAGAGCAACCCTCTTGCTCTACGGCAAATTTGCTGTGTGACTTTGAACTAGCTGCATACTCTCTCTGTGCAACTGCAGTTAGAAAAATGCTTGTTTTCTTCCATTCTTTCCGTCTTTCCCTTTTTTATCACATCTTTGAGGAAATTACTGTCTCTTGTTAGGCATTTGCACTAGGTGCCATACAAAAAGGCCTCAGATTTTTTTACAACTTCTAAGCATTGTTGAATAGGGGTACTAAGGTAATGACAAAGTCCTGCTTAAAAACCTACTTGTTTTTCTTCAGAAGACCTTTATATTTCATACTTGCTTTGGGGGCAGTAGTAAGGCAGCTATGTTTCCTAGACCCTGTTAAGAAGGGAAGTCCTCCTGAACATGGAAATTACTTGAGCTGTTAACTTTGTAACTTTGCTTTGAGGGACACATGCCACATCCTAATACAGACTTCCCATGACTTCTCCTTTCACATGATAGGACAAGAAAATAAAAATAGAAGAGTACCACCCACAAATATGGAAAGAACCGTGTAATCCAGCTAGACCAAAATGAACACGGAGGGCAGTGAGAGGCACCCACTCATCTTCCTACCAGTGTGGCTCAGTGATTCAATTCATGGCCCCAGGTAACTTAATGTGATTGATTTTTCAGGTCTGGGTCTCATGAATGCAGACAGTGACAGCCACTGGCAATGCTAGTTAAGTAAACTTACGACACATTCTAGGGGACCTCCAGTCTATAGCAACTCCATGCTGGCAGCACTGATGTGCATATGCTGATACACTTGTACAGAAACACTCACAGTCACCTCCTTGGTTACAACCACATGTATCTGTCAAGCAGTTTGAGTAAAACCAGGTGACGTCAATCTGGAAATATAAGTATCACTTATCAAAAATATTCATACAGACACTGGCAACAATCACCTCAATACAAAGCTATTAGTCTTTCAAAATTTAATATATAAGACTTCAAAGTGTTAAAGATTTTAATTTAAATGTTTCCTGAAACACAAGAAAAACAGTTTATTAGAACACATCATAAAATCTTGTACAGTACTTACGAACATGCACACTGACTTAATTGTGTTACTAATGGGTCATTAAGATGTTGATGTGAGCTTGTGTTTTGTATGGTTTTGTAATATTTAAACCATAATAAACTACAAAGAAGCTTATGAAATAAGATAAACTCTCTCTAAACTGATCACAAATCAACAAATCTCAGCAGTGTTAAGAAAGATATATATAAAATGTAAGAAATAAAGTAGATGGAAAACTTTTTCATGTGAGAGCAGTTCATTCTCTTCATATTATTAGACAATTTCACAGGCAAATTTGTGATTTTTTCCCTTAGATTATTTTGAAGTCTTGTCTTAAGTGACAAAATTTCTAAGAAAACTGTCAATGCTAATTTGCTTATTGAATGGTTACACATTCTATATGGATTTACGCTTCAGTAATACCTACACACTTATGAGGAACTTAGTTGCTACCTACCTTATACAGTGGACTAAACCAATGTTACATTAATACAACTTTAACATCAGCTTCCACTTTCTTCCAAAATAATATACAAAGCAACCCTGCAAGATTCCTGGTTGTCTTTCATATGAAATCTCCTTTCTCCCTAGGAACCATTCTGACACTTACACTCTTTAAGCCATGCACACAGTGTCAATACCTGAACATCTTGGGGTATGTCATTTTCCATATAAGACCTAGCTCTGGAAATCAGTCTGTCCCCCTCCCAGTTCTCCAACTGAACCTGAGCCTGTTGACTGTCAGAACATGTTGTATGGCTCAATTATTTCCTTAGGTGGTTGCCTGAGTAAGGAGATATATGCATCTTTTTTCTAGGAATGAGTTCTTCACATCTGATACCACCTAGATGAAACTTCCAATTTATTTAAATATGCCTGAAAAAAGTGCATGCTATATAATACATTTGAGCAAAATAAAACAAGTGGTTATGCTTATGCAAATAGTGCTTGGGATAAAAAAAAGATAACACAAAAATTGGGTAAGATTTTGTCTGTGTTAATTACAAAGGGGGCTAATAGGACTGCCCATATTGTAGAATGCTAAATCGGTGCCAAAGCGGCTTACTGTCTAGGTCAGCTAAGTGCAGATAGTCCTTATAGGTCCAGTTAAACATTCACATTTTAGAATCAGAATAGGTATGGGTTAGACTTTCTTCGTATTCTCTTTTGCTATAGTAGTCAAAATTATTATGTTATGGTAGACAAGATGAACATGTAAAGTGATGCGAGTTGAAGAGTAAAGTTTCTCTAGTGATATGTTCACTTTCACATCTTTCTATACGTGACCACAACTCACCACTGGATGGCAAGCTTCAAATGCTTCACTTAACAGTATTCCACATTCCTTCTTGGCAAATGGCTCTCTAAGGGGATTCAAACCGCATGGATTTCGAATGTCAGAGCTGTCAACACACTTAACCAGAAAGCAAAATCAAGGTCAGAAACTTGTTTCATAACCACTTTGTGTTTGAACTTGGAAAGCATAGTTTTGTTTGGTTTTTTTTTTTTAAAAGAGATGTAAAACACAAAAACGAATGCGTCATTTATGAAACTAAAGCAAAACTAAGGTATAGAATTAAAAGGAGATGCTAATCTGCAGAAAAGGAAGAGTACACAATCTGAAGAAATGTTCTCTCATTTGTCTGAGAGCAGCAGAAAAACACATACATACATATAGGTGTAAACAGAGCTGCCATGCATTCCCAATCTGCAGTCCTTACACCTGAATAGTCTAGCTTACATACATAACAAAGTTCACTCGGACGACATACATTAGAAGTGTCAGAAATCAGATCTTTTTAGTCTAACTACTAGGAAGGAACATTTCCACGAACACCACTAGACACATGACATTAAAAAAGTTCAATTTTTAACTTTACAACATACGGAAAGAATATTTTTTCTTTTCATTGCTATGGTTTCACAGTTAAATATTTCCCAGCTATGAAAGATCAGCTAAACTGACAAGAGTCTAAAGTGAACCCACAATTCTTCCATTACGTAAAAAAATGACTACTTTACTGTTTAAACAACATCTTCAAAAACACTTGTAAATTCAGAATATTGTACAGCATTTTTCTCTACACTATAGCACTGTGTAGAAATAAAGGTGATTATTTTCTTCTCCTTAATGGATTATGATATCTGTAAGAACCATTGATATTGCCATTTGCATTGCTCACTGATTGATACTTCCAGGAACAAATTTCTGATTTCATTCTAGATAAATTATATAACAGCAAAAAATCTACTAGCAAACACATTCTTTTTACTATGTACCTCTACAGCTGTCCAGCTGTTTCCAAACTCTTGTGAGTTTGTTAATTCAAAGTTATCTGGAGTCCTCAATTCATTTACTGTCTTCAAATCAAAATTTCCACATAATCCAGTCAATTCACCCTGGGAAAAGAGATATATATATATAAAAACATATTTCCACATCATACAAAACACTACCAGCCACAACTTTTCAAAACTTGCTTTTTAAGTTCCTGTCTTCAGTTGCTTAATTATAAGTTTGTCAGAATTTGATTCTTCTCAGCTAAATTTCAGCCAAAACAGTTCAGCTCTTTGTGATAATAAAGCTATGGAAAATATTTTATTTTGACAACATCAATATTATTCCCTTTCAACTAAGTATCTCCAAGCCTTTGAGAAAGGAGCTGATCTTTTGTTTACAGAAGTGACCTGTTTGCTAGCTATGTGCTTTTTTATGCTTCAGCAAAATAACACCTGCTCCAGTCATAAGGAATGAGTGCTGAAGGAGAATGTTGCCTCAAAGTTATTTGTTTCTGTTGTTACAGAAGTTAGACAGTAAGTAGTCACTGGAAAAAAAGAGTAAATGAGTATTTTAATTGACAAGGTAATTGAATGCTTCTCTCCTTGACCCTGCCACTGAGTTCCTATATGATTTCTGACACATTGTCTATTCTCTGAATAATGATAACATGTCTTACTTAATAAGACTTATATAAATACCTCAAAGAAATAGCAATTAGAGTGTTGACTTCCACTTACCTGCCACTGATGACCCATCTGTACATGAACTGTTGTTCTCTGATCCCAAAGAATGGTGGTGTGCTCATCAGGAAAATGAACAACAGTGAAAAAACCAGCTTTCCATAACTGTATTTTCTGTAGTTCATCTACGTAACTAGATAAGCTCTGTTCAAAATAAAACAAGGCAGCTTATAATGTAAGTAATGTCTTCACAAAATGTTCACTTGACAGGAAATGAAACACCTAAATAAAATGAATGACACTGTTCCCAGACAGAAGTCCAAAAACTGACAGAAGGCCACACACAGGGATAAATGCTTAAACAAAAGTGGTATGGATTTTGATTGTGAACTGTGTTGTATTTATGATTTTCACATTTTAAAAGTTGATTTTATATCAAATTTACAGGATGGGTAACAGCAACTGGAGTGAAAATTAAAATGTTAATGGTTCATCTGTGAGGTAAAAAAAAAAAAAACCAATCAGTCTTAAGGTTCCTGGTTATGATTTTCACTTAGTTATACATTATTGCATTCAAAAGGTCTTAGCCACATGCTTTTTTGAATGTAGATAGGTATAAAGATGCATGGAGCATCTTCTTGAAATAAGGAATTGCCTAAATATGTCCAGAGATTGCCATCTTATTTACATAAAGCATTCTTCCCCCCATCCAATAACAATCAGCTTCCAAATTATTTGGAATGGACTAAGATGTCTGGTTTAATTACACAATATCTCATACAAAGAGACACAACTACCTTTGTATAGTCAGTCTATAAACTGTAAATAGTACTATTTATACTAAAATTATTAAATACACTAAATATTTACAGCAATAGAGTTTGCAGTTTGGCCAAAACAAAAATGAAATTAAGGCTGTGGAGGATATACCAGGGACTGCAATTTGATTTTTACAGCTGTATAGGAATATTCCTCCTATACATTCTAGACCAGACTAAGTAACTCTTAGTTCTAGTAGAGTTAATAGCAAAACTCCCACTGACTTAAAAATATCCGGATTTTCCCTAAGACACTAAACAGGAATTAAGTCTAAACAAAAGAATTACGATAATCTCATCTAACATTTTCATGAAATATAGACAAGATTTTGTTTAAGGCTTCCATTGACCAATCCAGATGTGATCAGCATTCATGGTAAAGATATTTACACCTCTGCTACTTAAGTGACACAGTCAGTTTTTGCTAATGAAAGAAAAAAATCCCAGAGAAGCACATATGCTACCTTTTGATCAGTGTTAAAGACTGAAACTTACTGGATTTCCAGTTTCATCATCAAATATTAAAAAAGATTTTCCAACATTAATGAAAATGTTTTTTCTGCAAATGATTCCAGTATTAAAGCAATTAATATTCTCTATAATAATAGAAAAACTGGTTGAAGTACCCTGAAGAAAAAAAAGAAATGGACACTTTAAAATATACTAATATAAACATGTATATTGTTCAACAGTTCAATTAGCAGAAATCTCAGTGTATAATTATGTTATGTATGATTCAAAGTCTAAGCAACATGAAAGCTTAAAAAACAGTATGTAGGACTCAATAAAATGTACAGATAGGAAATAAGTAGGAGGATAGTTTTTAACAGGTAGTTTTTAAATCCAGTTTTACAGGGCTTTACAAAGAAGTCTTACCTTAACTAGGTAAACCTTACAAGTTCCAACAAAGTCAAATGTTAGTCCATCAAACGTTCTGTAATGCCGATCCCCATACGCAGTACACATTGATGGGCAAGGATGGAAGGTACATTGGAATGATCCATGCTGGCAAATGCTGAAAAATGTATGACCAATAATGGTAATATCAACTCTAACCACGGACAAATGGTTACAGCTATTGCACTAAGAAGCAAAAAAACCAAAAGCCAGGCAAGTATGATGACTGTGGACAGAAGCATTTTGAGATGTTAACTAGAAGCAGCATATATGAATTGATTTTCTGGGAAAAAAATGTACATATTGAACCCATACAGTCTGTGTTTCTTCCTGTTAGAGTTTATAGGTTCCAGAATATATAGACACCAAAAGGGCATTTCTCTTGTTGAAACAAGAAAACAAGAACTGCCACCCAAAGTAATAAAATTTGTTCTCCAGTAACTCACATCAATAACGTGCCACAAGGATAAAGCTTTCTTTTTCAGCTTCTCACAGAACATTTGTTTCTATACGAGCTGAATCTTAGAATCAACAAGCAATGTGTCCTGTTAATACAGTCTTTACTCACTCTCTGCTTGAACGAGAATTTCACAGAAGTGCAAAGGAAAAATTTCAGTAGCACTATTTTGGTGCTTAGGTTCCTTAAAAGAACCATGTTTCGGGTTGTTGGGCATTTTTTTTTTTTTTTTTCAGATGCCGAGGTATTATCATCCCCAAACCCTAGCCTGACAGTGTAGGGGCTTCCAGAATAGTTCAAATTCTGTCTATAGATACCTTAAGCATCAAAACGCTTTCATCACACATACACTAAGTGACTGTTCAGACCTTTCTGAATTACCTTTGCTTTGTAACTGCCTAACAGCGAGGCTTTGCAGCACCAGATACTATGTCTCTTTCTGCATCACCCTCTTGCAATCTAAACATTTTCAGAAGTTACATAAGATTTATAAATAGATAGAATTTCATTTCCTGTATCCACGTCATTTTTTAAATGTTATTTTTTTATGTTTCTAAATCACCTGAACACTAAAAACTTCCCTTGATAAAGACAGCAGAGCTCGTGCCCTGATATAGCTTTCCTACAGGTATATTTTATAAATACAGGTTAAGCTAAATACAGCATTGATATAATTTTGGCACATATCTAACTTTATTTTCAAAAATATTGAATTTTCAGTTTCCTGATTAAATGAATGCTTCACATTTTACAACTAAAGTTGTCATTAATCTGACTTACGAAAGTATTTGATAAGTCACTAATGTTTGGCATCTGTTTGCAAAAGAGCAGCAATTATCTAGAAAATCTAGGCAGCTCCAATTACTAGTAGCATCATGTTTCCTTCTGTTCCCTTACCATGTAACTTACACCAACCTGGAGTAATTTTGCAGATTTTCCAAGACTCCGCTTATCCCATCATTGATTTGGCCCACTGCTTGTATTTTGTGTAACTACATATATAAATACACTAAGCACATGGCTAAAATAAGTTAAAAGTACAAGATGTGAAAAGCGTTTGCTGTACCAAAGCACAAGTAGATGGCAGTAGGACTCACCCAGCTAACTCTAGTCACCTCAAAGCTGTACCTAAGGCAGGAACCTAATCAATCCAATGGAGAGACAGGCAAATAGAAGAAATTATATTTGGACTGAAAAAATAAGTGCTGCTTCTCATGCTCTCTGTGAGACATTAGGTTTTAGTTTTACTCTTGGCCTATTCAAACCCTCCTCCACATGCTGATCTGTTAAGGGCTCGTGCAGAAACATTTCTTAACATGTAAAGGGTAGGGAGCTCCTTTGCATACTTTCTTGTTCAGGAGTCTTAACACGTTTACAGTCAGAAGGAAGGGCTTAAGAGGTACACAATGTCTTCAAAGTCCTCTGCACCCATCTTGTTTCATACTAAGTAAACTAACATTTAGTTACCAGAATCTAGAGAGTCCTAGTTGGAAAAGCAGAGCTACTAGCATCTTCCAAACTTCAACTAGCTTTTTAAAAAAGTATTTCCAAGAAGTATTTGTTTAAGAACACAGAAGGCCCAATTCAGCAGCCCACAGAGATTAACCAGCATTTGCTCAGTGGTCTCAATGTACGACAGCAAACCAGCATAGCTAACTGCACCACCCATCCTACCTTGCACAGCACAGCACCAAAATGCTTCTCTGATACCTTCAGTTAGTGTAATAACCTTTTGTATTTAATCTTGCCAGCACATGTAAACAGTATGAGGAAGCTGCACTGAAAACCAGACTTGGGAAACCTAGAACCGCAGTTCAGCCAGACCCCAGAGCTTGGGTTGAAAGTTCCTGACACTCCACTGGTAGTTTTGCCAATTTAAGAAATTATTTTATTTGCCATTTTACTGTTCAATAGACAAATCAGATTAATAGTTATGTTGCTAATACTACATCAGATATGAAGATGATGATATTTAGTATCAACGCGCACATATTTCTGTGCAATAAACAACACTAAAGTCATTATAACTGCTATGAGTGCCCAAGCAGGTTTTTTTGCATGAGTATTCTCATGCCTTGCATGAGCAAAAATGCATATTTCCCTTGACATATCAAATACACCCCTGCATACACACACAGCAGTCTCAAAGACTTTCTGCACTTTGTATTAAGCAGAGCTTGTTGCAGACTTCCCATCTGTCAGTGGACAACTGATTGCCAAAAAGCCATTATCACTTAATCTGTCTTTGCTTCTGGACGTGGAAGACTAGAAAATCCATGACAATCTTAAGGATTTGTACATGAATTAATGGGCCTGGCCTCAGGAAAAAAAAAAAAAGAGAAGGCTAAATATCCAGTGTCTTTCTGCCTGCACTGCTGCTGCCTTTGGTGAAGTCTTATACAGATTAAATGGGATACAATAGTTCTTTCTGATGCAAGCAATCCCACACCAGGTCCAATTGGAGAGGCCTTTGGAAATAAGGGGGTGAATAACCCGGGTCGCTTTACCTGCCTGCCCAGTGGAGATGGCTTGTAAGTCGCTTCACCAGTCGACCAAAGGGCTACAAATTTCTTCTAGAGCAGATACTGAGGACCTGACGAGAGGCAGAGGTAGGCAGTCAGCACAAGGCTGGAGGGGGCAATGACATCCAGACAAGGCAGTGATTAGTGCTGACTGGACAAGCCTTCACCATAGTAGGCTATACTGAGCTGTGCAGGCCAGGAGCAGTAGTTTACCAGGTGACACCAGTTAAATGTTCCTGGTAAGCTAAAAGAGGAGGACAAAAGAAAGGAACTGCTCTGCTGAGAAGCTGGACGCTATACCACTACCATAGTATCTTGATGCTTGACAGTACAGCTGATTTTTCTGAGGCTCTAGTAAGACAAATAGTGCTGCTTAGTGCCAGCTTGCAACATTCAACAGCAGTCAAAGAAGAAAACAGGCGGGGACCATCAGGAAACAAGTTTGTTTCAGGATCATGCAGATGTGGTACATTTTCACGTCTTAGCTCTTGTGAAGCTTATTGAAATGGTAGTGTACCACGTTCTACTGAGAGTGCTCAAGGAAACTTTGCAGAGTAACATAGCTATAGGGCATGTGCTGCATTTACAACGCTGGATAGTAAAAGGAATAGGTTTCTGCGTGTATTTGAGTGATCTTATCAACCCTTGTCTATTGGAACACTTCCTTTAAAAGCCGACTGATTCATGAGTTCTTATCCACACATGCAAAATTAGCAACGAATTCATCTGTTACTATGCTCAGTACATGATGTTGCTCGTTACTCTCCTTAATTTATCATTGTAGCGGGCATATACTTATGGCCACAGGGTTATGTTTCGGGTCCTTAGACTGCTCAGATTCAATGCTAAATGTGAAAATGAATAAGTAAAAAGCTTTAACAAATGTCACTCAGGTGTAACATTTGAAGGATTTTACCTGTACTTTAGGAACACCGGCCAAGGAATATTAGTTTAGATTACCTTGATAATCAAAAAAATGATTTTTCTAAATCAAGCTTTTTTTTTTTTTAAATTCTCAAATAGCTCTTATTTTCTTATGTACAAGTTCCTTGAAACAAACAACCCTAAAAAAATGTCATTTTAATAGTTCTTTGAACAAGTGTAAATACAAAATTAGGGTAGATGATCTACTAGAATCTGGTGTGAAATTTATGATTAAGAAACACTAAAAAAAAATCAACCCATAAACAAACAACTAAAATGAAATAATCACCTAAACAGATCTGTGCTTACCATGTATGACAGGAAGAAATGACTTGATCACCTGGAAAGTATTCCTTTCCTTTCCATGAACATGGACATTCATCTGCTTCCAAGCACGCATCCCCATGTTTAACAAGACTATGAAAAAAAGAACAAGCAACATTCAGCAGAAGTACACCTGGTATCTATATACAGAAATATTTTCCTAAGCTTTCAAATTATTAGCATTATTATTCTTGAAAAACAAATAATGTTTAAAATCTTAAATTGAAAAGGCACAATTTTATTAATAATGATATATGAGTGATTTGGCAATTTCCTTTCACAGGTACCTGAACATTTCATCTTTAGTAAGTGCTAGCACTTTGGGCACTGGCCCTTCAACCACTACCCTGTGAAGACTTATTCATTAACATACAAATTTTAAGGTCAGGGAAACTAAGATTTGCCAGACCTCCTCTAAATTTCACCCAATTTCTTGTAACTCAGCCAATTAACTTATATTTAACTAAAGCCAAGAGATCTTCCAAGAGACGTGAGCGCCATCACGCCCCTTTGCTCTAGTGGTATGTGCTCTTACTATCAAAAATCAGTAGCTTACTTATTCTAAGAATTTTTAAATGAGGATTTCTTCTTGTGCTCCTCTTTTCTTCACCTGATTTAAAGAGCTTTCACTTGCTGCATAGTTTTCCTATAGCTATAGTTACACCTCTTGCTCTGTGAATAATTTAATCAATATCAAGAGCTATCCTGTTTGCACAAAATTAATTATGTATTTCTGTATGACTGGCACCTTCATGCAAGCAATCACAAATATACTTTACTGGCAGAAATATCCTCACAGCCTTCAAAAGAGATTTTCATTACAACACAGATAACCATATGCATAGCTATTTACAGTTCAAGACTAATGCTATAAATTTGTGCTTATAATCACAACTCCTAGAGTAACAGATAAAAACTGAAATTCAAAAAAATTGTGAAAAAGATTCCATTAGCGGAGAAAGAATAGAGGAATTCTTGCCCGGCAAGACAAAATAAAGCAACTAGACTAAATTTTAAAGTAAAATATTTGTGGCTTTTGATAATATCCAGAAAAAATGAAATATGAGAGTTAAATAGAGAAATCTCAAACAGATTTTACAAATAAATCTCAGGAAGTATACCAGAAATATTGAATGATTTTATTTAAAAAGCTATCTTTTCACTGAGCCCAAGTAAGTTGTATTTTCTTCCAAAGATGCATTCATTTTTAAAAAAATATTGTAATGCTACTGGATAGGCAAACAGATATCAGTATAGGACCTAAAGGTTCAATAACAGATAGAACACCTTTGATAACAAATCAATCTGCCAAATGAAAATTGTGAAATGTAAAATCTTGATAAGCTACAGTAGTGTCTTCCACTCTAACTGCTGTAACTCCAACTTGTTTTGGGTTCTGTATCTGTTCCTGTACAGGATCCTGTTTGATGCAACATAAGAAGCTGGAGCAACTAACATGCTAGTTACATAGTAAAAGGATTTCTTACAGGCACCATACAATCTACAGTTATCCTTGTTTCTAAACGTTAAGTTTTGAAATCTATCTGTATTGTGAAATAAACAGTCTCTTAAAATGGTGCTGTTGGGCTGATAATCTTTTTTCTTTTACAATGTAAGTTTGTTTAGAATTCCAGTACCTCTCTGTAGTAATACAAGTTTTATACATGTTTTCCTGTGTTCCTAACAATTTTCTGAAGAAAACAGATTTGGCGTTTCTGATGTTTAGCACTGTAATTTGGGCAAGACACTGCACCATAGACAAGAGATCGTAGGTGTGAGGCACATCTGTGACAAACACGGTGATGACACTGTTTTGTTTCCCTGGTATCCAAAACGAGATATTTCATCTTTGCATTTATCATGGAACATTTTATTTACTCATATTAATGAACTGGTAATTTGTGTACTATAACTTGGACTCTTCTTCAGTGTGTTATTTATCAGATGGAAATTTACAACTCTGTAGCTCTTCTTAATGGGAATGTGCAGACATCATAAATTCCTCTCCCCCATTAAACTGAAAAACTGTGATTTTCCCCAGAGTACGTGAAGTGTACTTTGTAATCCATACTTATTTCAAGTATTGTGCCACTTGAAGACAATCAACTGTGAGACTGAAATTCCCACTGGTTTAAAGCGGCTCAGAACTGAACAGGGCATATTCAGACACAAAGAACATCACACTGACAAGGTAATGCTAAATACAGTTTTTTCCTCACGTTATTACCCTGGCTAAAACAAGTGATAACAGCTTTCTCTCTTGTAAAGCCAAGCAAATGGATAGATTTCAATGATCTAAGAATTCACAACAAATACCCTACAGAAAGGCCTTGCACAGCTCCCCTTTGAAGTATCAGACATTTTTCTTGACACCTATACTTACTGTCCAACCTACAATGAACTGCAAAGATACAAAGACAGCTATCACACTTCATCATGCTGAGCATTCAGTTTCATTCCTATGTCATGATTGTCTATAGCTTTGTTCATTCACATATACACAAATACGTAAATAGTCTTGCTAAAGGCATGGTTAGAAGCAATGTGTCTCCCATGAGTCAACAAACACTTCTTTGCTTCTGCAAAGCCCACAAATCTGGACCAGAACACTAAAAAATAACACTCCCGCAGCCTCCACCAGAGCAGTTTTCAACAGGTTGTGTACTGCGTGGCTCTCTCCCCTCCCTTGGGGCAACAGCCTACCGCCTACTGATTTATGCAGCCATGAACACTTTTGCCCCAACAATAAATCTGCTCTCTGAGGGTTTCACAAATCTTCCTACAAAGGTCTGTAATAGAGTTTAAGGGAGGTAAAAAGAATGAAATAAGCAGCAGCTAACACTTCTAATACCAGAATTCTACCACCACCCATGACTTCCCTAAGCAGAAAACAGGATGGATAAATTTTTAAAAAACAGCAGATGTTGATTACATTACTATAGCACCTAATGGCTTCATTGTAGTTCACTCACTATCTAGACAGGCAGAGTTATTATATTCCTGCTGAGTGTTTTTTCTTACTTGTGGGTAGCTTGTTACAGTCTACTTCTTACCCCCGCCCCCCCCATAGTTTATCATAAAGAAATATTAAGTAAATTTGCCAAGCACCAAGCATTTTGCAGAATACTTGAAGGGTTTTTAGTATCCTTACTGTATGCTTCCATGTAACAACTGATTTCGATGCTTCAGCTGAGATACAGTCAGACCCCTGCACTTCTACAGTTTCACCCTGTATTGGGAAATGCCCCTGCATTCAAGCTCTACCATCATCATCCTACTGGTGCTAAGCAGAGTGGGCCCTAAAAGAGGAAATTCACAGAAACAGTAGTAGCAGCTTAAAGACCAAAGGAAGGTGAAAGAAAGAAAAACAAGAGCGAGAAGTAGAATGACAGGGATTCATGTAGATTCCCATACTCTGCAACCTTTTCCACAGAGGCCTCTGAAAATTTGGCGCATCCATTGTCTGTGCCTCCTCTGAAGTCTCCCCAAATAAAAAGCAGCTCCTGCCTCCACACACCTTCTACTGATTGGTGTGGACAGAACAGGGCAAAATTATCTCACGAGTCACCAGTATAATACTCAGAGCTGCATAAAACCTGGGTACAGGTTTTGCTGCAACATCAGAGCAAAGCAAGAGAGGGACTGTGTCCTGAGGTCTCTCATTTTAAGTAGAAAAGTACTATGGGAATCAAGCAAAGTGACTGAAAGAACGAGGGTAAGAACACTTTTACTAGCACTTTTTTTTTCTCCATAGAAGTTTTGGTTTTTAGTTTGTGTTGTAGGGAAGGAACACAAGAAGAGGGCAGGGACTGAAGACTGTCAGAAAAAAAGGTTTGAAGCAGGGGCTATAAGATAGGGGTCATCTCAGAGAGCACCTGTAGCTCTCACAGCTGCATAAAGAAGTGGTACACACTGCCTCGTCATCAAGTAGCACATATCCCAAGGCAAGATTGAGGGAAAGGAAGGCTGAGGCTTGTACTTTGTCCCAGCCTATTTCACAAATAGGAAGTGCCTGGACTGTCACGGTATTGGTGTGATGTTTGATACCTTTCTGTATCATCTCACCTGTACCTCATATCTACCAATGTTACTTCAGGGCTATGACTCAATTTTTTCAAAGTTGAAATATTTTTAATTAAGCACACTGGCTTAAAACCCCTCTCTACATGCCCTCAGATAGTACCATTTTCAAGAATATTGTGGGTGCAATTCAGTGCTAAAAATCATGTAAGGCAGGACTCCACGGGAAAGTGAGATACCAAAGAGATTGCCATTTGTGAATGGCCAAGAGGATAATACTAGCTGTCCCTCATCTATCATCACTGGTTCTTCTGAAAAGAATTGTACACTTTGGGGAGATGAACATATATTTTTTAATTATGCTTTTGGGGAATGAATGTATATTTGCAGATACATGTCAAAATACATTCCTGGTCTCCAAATTCTTAATCTGTAGTAAAAGAAGATAACTTATGTGCCAGACGGCTAACAGTTTTATAGCTGAAGCAGTTTTCAACATGGAAGATGATTCAACCAGAGCTGGTGGCTCAGTGGACTTACTCATCGTTGCTAGTAAATAATATCACCAGTTTTTCTACAGTCAGATCAAGTACCTGCTTGAATTGTAGTGGAGATTAAAAATGAAGTAAAACAAAACCAAAAAAGATGGCTTGACTGATTCAAGATCCTCAACTCCTCTCAAAGAAATGCACAAGAATTTAAATACTGCATAACTACACTAATGGTAGTTTAGTTTGCAATTTTTCTGATTTAATGAACAAGTTTAAATAGATAATGCATTTTGTAATAAAAAGAATTTCAGAAAGTGACTCCAAATGTAACAGAAGTCTTCTTTCAAACCAAATTACAAAGTTCAATGATTCTCTTCTTAAAAACAAGTGGAAAAACAGAAGGTAATATGAAAAAGTGCTCAAGAATCTGAATGATACTGGTGAAGTTCTACTGTGAATTGAATACAAGTATGGGGGGGGGGGGGGGGAGTTTTGTTGTGGCTGAGTGTAAACTAGAAAGTAGAAGACCAAGAGGGTTTTGGAAGTATTGCAAAAGGAAATAAGGAGCACTGAAATATATCAAAGAGAGTGGCAAGTCTGCAGAGCAGAAGAGGATGGAAAAAGAACTGGGTTGTCTTGTTACGGCACTGCAATGGAGGTACATTTATTCCTTGGAAATAAACTCCAATCCAATACCTTTAGTATGCTGTAATTCTATAGCCATCAGAAATAGAAATCAGCATAAAACCCAGTGCGGACAAATATCAGTTCCTGAAGCACCCAAATACAGGAATGTTGATGCAGTCTTTGTAACAGAATTGTATTTTCCTGAGGAAACAGTAGAGTGCATAGCCATGATGGTATCCCCATGGGGAGTAATCCTTATTTACCTGGAACACATTAAATCTGCCTGACAGACCTCTCCAAAACTCTGCCTAAACCAGAAAAAGGAAAAGATTGAAAATACTTAGCATGATAACAGTGGTAGGGCCATCCAGAAGAGAGGTTTGAACAGAACACTACTTTTATTTTCATGCTAATAATAATAAATTCTGAACTTTACTTAAACTGAGGAGCAGTAGGTCTTTTGAAAAAGGATACTAGCACATACCAAAAGGACCGGACTTTGAATTCATCTAAGGAGACATATTTTAAGACATGACATAGTCAATGTAACTACTTCTAATAAAAGTTACTTCTCTAAAAATATTTGAAACTGAATTGCATTCTTCCGCCATTATTAGGTTTGTTTGTCTGTAGACATTTATAAGATAACAAAATTCATTGTTTTCTTTATGCAATATAGAAAGTGATGAGTTTTCTTTTTTTAAGAAAACCTTTCAAAAATGTGTTTAAGTTCCTTGCATGTCATTTGATCCACCACTTCAGAAATACAGTGATAATTTAGAGATATTTGGAGGAAAAATCTGGCATGATATTCCTTTCTCAGTTACAAAGCTTCATTACAATTACAGGATACTACAGCTTTCATTTTACTCTTTTCATAGCTCTATTTTATGAGCAATAAGTGATGGAAAAAGAAACAGACCTAAAAATTTTTATTAAAAACTGGCCCAAATTTAATAGAATCCAGGTTCAGCACAAAAGAGAGTATTCTCTGTCATAGAGGATAACAGTTGTCTGCAGAGGTGGAGTCTTGTCCTACCACACTAGAGATCGTTGCGTCCAGCCTGGAAAGGCCACGTAACTCCACACCACTCATTCAAGAGAGAAACCGGGGTGGATATTGGAACACTAGCATCAAAACCTGGTCCCACAAATGTCCGTGATGTCTTACTGACTATAATTCAGTGTGCCAAAACTGAAGTGTTTGGAATTGGAAAAAAAAATTTGCATACTTTGGTACCAAGAAAATTAAAATCCCAGTTTACTTTTTCCATTCTGTGAAGTATCAACCACAAGCCACGTCTACAGAAATCCATGGCTTTAAGGTTGGTGAAATGAGACCTCAGCTTTTTGTGGGTTTTCTTTTGTTTTGCAGTGGGTGGGGGGGGGGGAGTGGGTGGGCAGGTGGTTTAATTAACATAGCTTATAGAGGGGACAAAACCATAAAAGGGAAAAAATGTGGAAGATCTAATAGGTAGGTAACATTATGAGGTAGTAACAGAAGTAGTAGAAATAATTACTATTTGCATTTGGGGCAATATGTATTGAAAGCTATTGACATAACCCTCAGAATTTGTATTTATTATTCACATTTAAGGGCTGGAGGGCCTCTTGGTTTTTACAGCAAGATGGAATTAATGTATAATATACATGGAAATTATTCAATATTTCAGTTAATGGAGATATGAATGGATAACACGATCTAAAATAAATACTAATGTATATTATTAAACAATTCAACCCAGTCAGCCCAAATAAAAGAATCTGTCTTCAAAAAGATGACAGTGCTTTTCTTGTGGTAGCTTTTCTCAAATGAGGTGCTTGACAATGAATGGATAGAAAGAATATACAGCAGGTGTACCTCTAATGTTCAGTTTTCTCTTCTAGTAGGGAGATTTAAAAAAAATGCACTTAGTTATATATAAATACTTTTCAAAAGCTCACATATAGGGAAGAAAATTCCCTTTACAAAAAAAAAATCTGTTAATACCTACTCATTTTTTTTTCTTTTTTTATATATATTCTATATCCTAGGCTTGTGACACCATTTCCTAGTTCTACCTTAAGCACTGAGGCTAAAGTCCTACAAAACAAACAAGCCTCTTTCCTCCCCAAAAAACAATTTAAAAAAATTTGTGTCAGTATCTCTACAGGCAGTGTACAGCCACGGGAGAAGAGAATTAAGTTTGCCGAAGTTACAGTAAATACGGAACTTCTTAATTTTGTATTTTTCTCTCTAGGAAATTATAAAACTCTGCCTCTTGTAACTATACAAACATTATCAGAGCTTTGGGATCACCAATACTTGACACTGTGTTTTAGCATTGAAGGATCATTTTCATTGCTTAAATTCCAGAATTAACTTACACCAGGAAGCAGTAGAAAAGTTCACAGTCTCGGAGGTCATGCACAGCAAAACAGATCATATAAACTTTTTATTCTCTGCTGAGCTGCCTGCCATACAGTGCTGCTGAAGGTAGCCATTGGCTTTGAAGGGTATCAGCCAGGTACAGCAGGATAAGTTTTTGCAATTCTGAAAATGTCTGCCTCCAGACTCCAAAAATATCTTACCACTGCACTTTTTCACCATGGTACCATATTGTGAGTTGAAATGGAACCTCTAATTAGTCCATGTGAACTGTTTGACATTTCATGCTTCTGAATGTTAAGGTAAAAAACAGAAGTCTGAGTAGCAATCTTTCACCACGACACAGAAAAATGTACACATAAATGAGTATGAGTCCACAGACTTCAGCTGAGCTATTTCAACCCAGTTTGACTGAGGATCTGGCTTTTACTCTTTGTTTTGAGGAGGATCTCAAGGCATAAACAGTAATTTTAGAGTGACAAAACTCAAAAACTTCAAGCTATGTGTTTAAGAAACTAAAACCCATCAAAACCAACATAACTTCAACACATAAGTGCTATTTTTATATTCAAAAAATCTCTCTGCAATACAGTGCTTGATTCCAAAACACAACAGCTCATCTGCACATTTGCAGCATAAATCCCTGAGACTTAAAATATCCTTCTGAGGGAAAGAATACTGAAAATAACGCCTAGGAATGAAGAAACATGCCTCCCTCAGTGAAACGTTCAAATAAGAGGTTAGACATCTGAAAAAAATTATCTAGGTAAACACGATTCTGCTGTAGTACAGGGATTGGATCAAATTATTTCAATGCTTTTTCTATATTCCTGTTGGGGTTTTTTTTCCCCATTATTGTGAGGTGTTAGACCTTCGGCTCCACCTTTGGTCTCTTGGTTTACCATTTCTTATGCCTTCAACGGCCCATATCGTTGTGTGGTAAGCCTTCACAAGTTGGATGCTGACCCCTTGACACCTCAAATTCTCCAAGTAGAAATGTGGTATGTCCTCAGCACAATTAATTACTCAGTGCTACTGAAGGTAGTCACCTATGTTTGTGCACCAAAAGATGCAAATCTGTCTGTACTCACCCCAGTGGGCAGACACAACCTGAAACACAAGGAAGGTGTGCTGAGAAAGTGAGGTTTAGCAGCTGATTCTCACAAGTTCTCTCTCTGCTAAGTTCAGGATCAACTTGTGGATTACTGCAGTTAATATAAATCTGTCCAACTGGGCAGCTGTGTGCTGGGGGAAAAAATTGACAAACACATTAGTCTTCACACCTGAAATTTTGTATTCCGTAAAGGCGTACAATAGATTTAGACTGAGAATATGTAACACAAGTGTAACATTCAGTAACACCAGTAACATCCAATTGCCTCTCTCCTGAGCACAGTTAACTTCATAGAACCCCTACAAATCTCATACAAAATACCAAAATGAATATATTCATTTAGTAAGGGACATGACTTTCTAAACAGTTAGTCAGGAATCAGCCCTCCAAAACAGAAATGCAAAGTACTACCAACAGAGAAACAGAAACCAAAAAATATCAAGAAAAGGTTTGAGCTAGATGTGACTTTCCATGCTGGAGCCACTGACTAAGAATGAAACAACTCTGTTGCATGATTGCTTTTGGGTTGTGCTGAGCATACTGTGTATATGTAACAAATGCCCAAAGCAGTGGCAGCGTTTTAAAGGGTTTTTTGTTAGTTGCTGGGATTTGTTTGTTTATTTATTTATTAGGGAGAAAAGTTCTGGATAATTGTCAAATCAGTACAACCACCAGCTTCAAGTGCATGGGGAACAGATTTCTACTAAAGGCCAAGGAGTTGGCAATTCTAGAACTGAAACCTCAAATAAAAGTCTTTCTCACTGAAGTAAAAGGAGCATCATAACAAGAGTATGGACCATAATACTTAATGACATATAAAATACACTGTAATAGAAAAAGCACTTGTTACATTCTTTTGCTTAAGTATGACAAAAGAAATACTATTTTTTCATATTTCAGTTACTTGGGGTTTGTGGAAGGAAAGAAAAAAATATCTGTGAAAAAATACTGCCAGTGTTCAGTTCCTACAGCCATGTTTTACGGGACAAAGCTAACCTTTGTTTGTTCTACTGAAGTTCTGCTGTTTGTCATGCAGCTGAGCTTATTTACATTAGCAATCTAAAAAAAAAAATAATCAGTATTTTAAAGCACTGGGAAAAAAAGTTGCTCAGATTTAACAGTATTCTGGACAGTTATACAGCTGCTTCGCACTAGCCTTTCTTTCAATCACACAAATATATAATTCCTAAATTACAGATTCCCTCCTGCAAGTTATTCATTTGTACATATTTCTCCACTCACCTATTATGTTGTTATCACAATTCATTACTCCATCCCTGCAATGGCTGCAAAAAAATACACGAAGACGTAATGAGAGCCAGGAAGATCTAAAATATCAATGTTTTCCATTCAATAATGAAGCATGCAGTATGAATCAATACAAAATAACTGTATAAATGTTTGCATTGAACATTAGAACTGTGGATAAAGTGTGCACTGCCTTAACACAAAGAATATTAATTACACTTCAAGCTTTTGCTTTCTGCATAACATTACTAAGAGTTAAAATGCCTGGGCTGACATAAAAATACATACAGGAATACACCACTTTACTGCTTCCAAAGACATCAGTGCAGTAAGAATAAACCAAGCCCTGTACATAACAGAATCATCATTATCTAAAACAAAAACGCAATGAGCAATAGCAGCAAAACAAAACCAAACCCTAAACACACATATGTATATGTTACAGCAAGCTCTGGGTATATAACTCTTATATGAACACTCTTAACATTATTATAAATGCTCCGTTTTTGTCACCATCAGCTTAGAATTCTGCTGAAAAGCAAGCTATTAGTTTATGTGAAAATCTTGATGATACCAACAGTTCTTAAGTTATCCCACAGTTGAAGGTAAAATCCCAATGTTGAATATAACACAATCACAAGCTATTGTGACTGCAACAATTTTTTGTACTGAACTGGAGTGACTTTTCCCCAAGCAAAACATAGTAACAATAGATTGATAACTTTGTCTTTTCTCAACTGCTCCTAACGTGGATCATGAACAAACTATCCATCTGAAAACATGTCACAATATCATGAATTTCTATCTCATTTATAACAAAATGAATGTTTCAGTTATTTTAGTGTTCTTGGCTCACATGAGGAAACAGTGATGCAGTTACTAATTTTGATCCTCATGCTGTCTCAAACTAATTTTGCTTCAGCAATATCATAGAATCATTAAGGTTGGAAAAGACCTCTAAGATCATTGAGTCCAACCGTCAACCAACACCACCATGCCCACTAAACCATGTCCCTGAGCGCCGCATCTACTCGTCTTTTAAATACCTCCAGGGATGGGGACTCAACCACTTCCCTGGGAAGCCTGTTCCAGTGTTTAACAACCCTTTCAGTGAAGAAATTTTTCCTCACGTCCAATCTAAACCTCCCCTGGTGCAACTTGAGGCTATTTCCTCTCATCCTATCGCTAGTTACTTTGGGAGAAGAGACCGACACCCACCTCGCTACAACCTCCTTTCAGGTAGTTGTAGAGAGCGATGAGGTCTCCCCTCAGCCTCCTTTTCTCCAGGCTAAACAACACCCCAGTTCCCTCAGCCGCTCCTCATAAGACTTGTTCTCCAAATATGATATGATTGGAATCTGGAATAGCAACCTCCTGTGACTATTATCAGAACCAACTGGAACTACAGTTCATAATCAGAACCTACAAAAATTCAAACAACTTTATGCTAATCAAGATTCAAAATAAAAATTTTAAGTTAGTGTATCATAAAGCTTGCAGTATGTATACCCATTCACATATGGAAAATATTACAGACAGGAACAGACACAACATGTTTCCCCCACGTGACACAGTTCAGCAAAGAAACAAGCAAACTGCATAAAACTCAACCCTAACAAGATACTGTATGCAGGGAAGCACTGAGCAACATAAGTCTGCTCCTGTCTAATTCCAGCCAAAATAGTCTAGTACTTTTATAAAATGGTAGCAGATCTGATAGCAACTCATTGTCAGGGAAAAAAAATGTAGCTGCACTGGCTTCATTTCAGGTCCTGTGCTTCACTAGTGAACCTGAGCCCATAACTCCAGCACTATTCTCCCATTCTTTTGCAATAGCTAAGACGTCCCCAGTACACCTACTGCTAGTCAGCAAATTCAGAATCAAATTCTGTATGTGCTACAGCCACTCTGCTGTTATGTTTGGAGTTATGTATGTACCCCAAAGCATGGCAGGAAAAGTGTCCTAGCTCAAGGACTTCACAGTATAACTCAGCCAACAGGCAAAGCAGTACCAAAGGGAACTGCTAGGGAGGCAACTCAAATGCTGACATAATGTCGGTATCAGAATGAAAACATTTTAAAGAACTGATTGAAAACAACAGAGCAGAAAGGCTACTCCATAGACAAACATGAGAAGAAACTCCAGTTTGAAAGTGGAGTTCCAAAGAGGAAGTGCTTGAGAAGAAAAAGGACGGAGAGAGCATAATAAAGATCATAATTGTTTCTAATAAAAACAGTGACAGATAAAAAAACCCAATACATCGTGTGTATTTTTTTCCAGTTCATCCACACATATAGTCCTAACATGATTCTTAATGTATTACTTAGCACAAGGTAATTAAGAGGACCTGACAGTCTGCACCTCCATGTTTGAAAGCCTTTCCTCTCAACAGTTATGTATACAGCCTTGTTAAAAAGCGGCAAGCAAAAGTCATGACTAAATAGGAGACATAGATCCCTTATTTTATCTTAAAGGCTAGTAGTTGAAAACCAGTAGATATATTTTAATTAACACATTCACATGAAACATAAGCTGCCAGATCCCAAATAACTCCACTAAAATCAACAGAAAGATGATTTTCACCTGTAGTCATTTCTAAAAAAAAAATGCATTTGTGGATGATCACATGATCAGCGTGCATTCAGCCAAATATCCACCATAGTGCTTAGCATAATTAGCTAAACTAGACCCTTGAGGAGGAGGATGAAAGGAAACAAATCAAAACCCCTTCCCATGGCTGCCAGTGCTGTCTGGCACATGCTCTATGAGCAAAAATATCCAGGAAGGCAGGCAACAGTGCACCTAGACTTTGCACAGCCCCGTAGGCAGAATGGGTTGTCTGGTACTCTCCAGGGAATCTGCCCTAAGGTAAAGATGAGCTAACTTGACGATTAAGATATAGATTTATAATGATCAGTATTTATGGACACTAGGCTGCTGACAAGAGTGAGAATGAGTATGTGTGTTTACTAAGTGTTCCTATTGCAATAGGTGTCTGACAATATTAATCTCTTATATGGCCTTTACAATGAACCAAAGTAGCACGCTGATCTACCACAGACATGATTCGGTCTGTTCTGCTTTTAATTAAGTGCTGTAACAACTGATACAGGCAGTGAGAACTCAAACGTTACTTCAAGAAAAAGAATTCTGAAAGCTTGGTTGGTTTTTTGGGTGGGGTTTTTTTTTGTTTGTTTTTAACAGAACTTGTTGTCCACATTATTTATCCTTCTCCAGACAGAACTAACAGTTGAAAAGGATGCATCTGGCACCAGCCAGAATAGTTTAACAAGTTTTCTCCTTTAGTGTTATGACTATAATGATGCAAACAGAAGAGCAAGAGGACAAGAACAAATGCGAAATGTAAGGAACAATAACAGCAATGCTTATTTACCTTTGGCTGCACCTGACAGTTATTTGTGTTGTTTCTTAGTTGGTAAAGCCACATTGCTCTTTTACACTGATTCTATACTAGTGGAATACAGATTCTTAATTATTCTTCATAAATCTGGTATAGGGAAGGAGAACAGCAATGAAGGTCTAGCTGAACAGACTTGAATGGATAGTCAGGAAATGTCTGGGGTTTTCTGGAGCTCTCCACATTAGTATGGATCTACAAAATTATAGTGGTTTTTCTCTTTACTTTGCACTTCAGTATATTTGATTATAAGCACAGCAGCATGAAAACCTAGCTTCTAAAGAAGCTCTGTCCAAACATGCACAGAAAGCCAATGTAGGTTTATTCTGTATGTCATTAAAAAAATACCAAAAACAACAAAAAAACCCCAAGAGGCTAGCCAGAATGATTCGACAGAACTCTTAAAAAAAGACACCATTTAGTGAGGTGAAAAAACAGTTTTGTATCTTACCATTTGCCCAAAGATGTCATAACATTTTCTCCAGGGGAATAGTCAATTCCTTGAAAATAACACGGACATTCATTTCTGGAGCAGAGGAAAAACATGTAACTGTGATTAATTCAAACTGAAGGAAGAAAAAAAAATTCCCATTGACTTAATTGCTGCTCAAAGTTCAATTGGTTGCTTTGTTGGTTTTGGTGAGGTTTTTTGGTTGGTTGGGGGTTTTGTGTTTTGTTGGTGGTTTTTTTTTTTTTTAAATACAAGAAACTGATCTAAATACTGCCATATAACTTGAGCACACTCCAAACCAAATCAGTAACTAAGAACCTCTACACAACAATGGACACCTTTTGTATCTCTTATATGCCAAAAACCAGACAATAATGTCAATGATTGTGATTAATCATTAAGCAAACAATAATGTTAATCATTGTTCGATGAGTGTCAGTACTATAAAAGAGCTATTTTTGATGAATATACACATTCTGTATAATTCTAAGATCCCGCCAAGTTTACAGATGCATAATATCTACAAGATTACATGTTTATTAGCTTTTCACTCTGACTTGCAAATGCACTGGTCTAAAATAGTGGGCGTGACTATCAGAATTGCAACTTTACCTACCTCTGTACACATCGTTCAGTCTTGGAATTCAAATACATTCCAGAGGGACAAGCACAGCCTTCAACACAATCACTGCTGCATGTCTCTGGCACAGACAGTGCTTGGCAGGTTCTGCCACAGGTAGATACACAAGTACTGTACTCCTTTGTATCTTCACATGAAAGAGCTGTCCAAATGAAACAAATCTCTCAAATTACAGTGCAAGAGACTCAAGTACCTCCCAACAGTTTTCTGATAAACATCTCTATTCTTTCATTCCCAATCACATTAAATTCCATTAAAATTGCTATCTTGGCACTATGCTGTGTAAACTACACAGATGTAAATCTGCAGTAATAAAGAGTACAATGAAGTCTACGTAGTTAATCCAGATTTACACTAGAGAAACCGAACAGTTGAAGCTTTTTTCCTCTAACTCTGAAAATGCTTGGCTCTTGTGCATGGGCTTTGGGAAATGCACAGCATCTTAAAGAAAACATTAAAAAAGCAATATAAAATGCGTGTACTTTGCAGATGTTGCACAATACCATCTTAAGTTTTCTTATACGTATATATAGATATATATCTCCTTATATATCTCCTATAAAGTTCTACTTAAAAAAAAAAAAAGAGATCTGAAGTTCTTGAAATACTAAAAAGATTCACATATTTTATACCCTACAAGCATGACTTTTTAAATATATTCTAATAAGACTATACTTGTTTCTGGAAAAGTAAAGTAAAATTAAATGGTTTGATTGATTCATTCAGTCATAGTGGACCACAGCCATTCGTGCCATAATGGCTGCAAGCAAGCCAGCCTTTTCAGATATACATACAGATACTCCAGCTTGAGATACTTAAGCTGGACCAACTTTCCAAAATCCTCTTTATCATGCATTACAACATGGAAAATTACATGATGTGATGTAAACTACCAGATGTTAAATTCTTGAATATTCCTTAGAAAAGATTTTCAGACTTGTTTATGGAGCCAAACCTACTGAAACATCAGGGGTGTCAGTTTAGGGTTGTTTTACAGGGTTTCCAATTCTATAATTTTAAAAAAATGTAGATGAGGGTACTACATGTCCTATCAACATCTCTTGCATCACTAAAAGTTCATATAAACTGAAGATTTTAATAATATCATCCCACTCCTCTACTTGTGAGGCTTTATAGAGCAGATAGACAAAGGTGACATCTGTTATCTCTACACTATCTATATTCTTCCATTCATTTTCAATTAAATATCAACAATACCAGTTCTCTACACTTATTTCAGCACTTTGTGTATTTCAGCATCACTGACAGTAAGAGAATAAGCTGAGATTGTCAGACAGCAGAAGTTGAGAATAATCCAGCTAAAACTGCTAAATACATCCCCATCATTTTTCATCTCATTCATTTAAAGAATTAGATAAACCTAGCATCTACGAGGAAAAGAACAAACCTATTTATGCAGCTCATGAATAATATCAACATGGGTATGAGATATTCAAAGCCATATAAGAGATGTATACAGAACTAAAAATATGTCTATATTTGAAGCCCTCCAACTCAACTACTTAAAAAAATCTTTGCATTGTTTCTTAAGTCAAAAGAACTAAAGAAAGCCAACTATAAAGGAACAATCCTCTAAAAACACTGGAACTAACTCTGTCTTGACAAAAAGAGAACCTTGTCCTGTACACAAAAGATCGTGCTGGAATTAATCCTCTTCTCGTTTAAAAGATTATATTCAATTAATTTTATTTTCTGATTGTCATTCTGAAGTCCTCAAACAGTAATTATTTAAGACTAGAAGTGAAAGGCAACTCACCGCAGTCTGGGACAACTCCTCTGAAATCTATTACAACTCCAAATCTTTGGCAATGATGAGCATAATGGGCCAGAGCAGAGCAAAAACAAATCTGTCCACATTTGCAAGTGTCTCTTCTGCACTGCTCAAAATAGGGAACAGGACTCAAATAGGGGTAGCATGGAGCAAAAAGTTCTTTCGTAAGGATGCTACAAGCTTCCACTGCATAAGAGGCTATACAAATAACAGATTAAACACTGTTTCAGTGAGGGAGTTTAAAAAGACTTGGAATAAAAAAAATGTCCTCTATACAATGCAACTAATATCATAGTTATATACTACTGCCATATATAACTTTATCTTGGATATCTATACAACTGTATGGAAGGACAGAAAAGAAGTTAGCTGGTCATAGTTTTGAACTTGTTCTGGAAATGATTTTAAGGCATTCTGAAAACTTTACAATACGCAGACATATATACATACGCCTACATACAGTCTCCTATCTTTAAACTGATTCATGGATGCGGGTTAGGCAACAGACATTACACACTACCCAGTGCCTTTCATAAACACACAGGATTACACATCTCTTCAGTTTAAGTCATTCCCAGTAACTACTTCAATAGGTCAGTATTTTAAAGAATAATCTGTTACCCACTGTTTCAGTTGCATAAGGCTGCAACCACACTCAGAGCTGCTAGCTTAGGGTAACACTATTGCACAGGAGAACAAGAGCAGTATCAAATGGTTACATAAGAAGCTCCAAACACAGCACTCATCTGAACATCTTAATTCTGAATGCATTAAATAATTGTGCAACAGTCAAAAGAAATAATATGCTACATTAGCATGCCCAGAAAGAGACAAATTTGTATTTCCCACAAAATAAGAGAGATGCATAAACCAGGACTTCAAAATTCCTTTTCCAGAATTTCTGACTTCCTATACAGGCCACTTTTTTCTACATTCATGTCCAAACCCATTACCAAGAATGCAGCTTCTTAGTGCTGCACATTGTATAAATACTCAAAAGACGGGATGATGATGTAGCAGGAGATGTGATGATTTCCTAGCACTACTGAAAGTACAGGCAAAACCTTAATCGATATTTTACCTCTGTATCTTGCCTAAAAGTGTGCAGATTCCAAGACAAGAAGTGGTAGGAACTGTGAAATGGATATAACTGATGATCTACAAAGTTCATCATTATTAAAGGATGTCTTGGTGAACATCTGTGGTCCTCGTGGCATTAGCCACTAGCATCTTTCCTCAACCGGACCCTCTCAGCTGAATCTAAATGCTGGCAGTGCATAAGTATCTTTCTCCTACTCATTCTCCTCCATAGCAGACAACTAAACCAAATGTTCCATTTTTTCAGTATTTTCAAAAATGAATACTGTAATACTTTTGAGTCTCCATCTTAACTAGCAGCATCACCAATACTAGACATACTACCAACCTTTAATGAATGTCTAACTTAACACATTGTAACTGCAAACCAGAAATAAAAAGGGGGTACTTCAAGTGCCTCTGCAAGTATCACAAAATACTTAAACAATATACTACATGATTTGTTAGGGGATTGAACTCAACAAATGCTACCTGTAAGTATTAATTTTTTCAGTGGGTAGGACTGGTTATTACTTTACCTGATCCAACTAGGAAAATTGGCACAGATATAATAAGTAGAAATGCATTTGTCAATAACAATTGACCTTCACTGCCCACCTGCCTGCAGATGAATATCACACGGATCCATTTGTGAACTGTCATGCACAAAAATGCACGCCGATGAAGTTTTCCATGTGTTTCCAAACAGCTCTGGAGTGCTTTCAGTTACTCCAACTGGAGATCTTTTATAAAACAGAAGTCAGTCACAAAAGATACAGTGTCTTTACAGAATGGTCTCAGTTCTATCACTCCCTTCAGCAGAGCTGATTCAAGCTCCCCTTCCACTGTCCCATATTCTCATGCACTCTCCCATAAAGCACTGTCAGCTTAAGTTTCAGGACTCAACTCTCTCCTTCCAGGCAAAGGGCCAGAAACGAAAGAGAAGATGTGCTCTGGAGCTATTAGATACTTTGTAATGAAGGACAGATCAAAACAGACCAAGTTCCATCTTCACAAGAGAGAAGGAGGGAGCACCACTGTCCTGAAAATCTGCACTCTCTTATTCATACTTCTGCCACCTCAGTGATATCCGATCCATTTTCATCTCTCCTCTACCTATAATTTCCTGTCTGTTCCTGGGTAGCTGACTGCCCAGGCTCTCTAGTCCCTGCAAGAAAGAGGAAGGAACAGAAGTCCAAGGGTCCAGAGATATAACTGCAAGAACAATTGAATAGATATCCATGAGGCCCAGGTAAGCAGAGGGGCAACAGAAGCTGAAAGACAGAAAGACTTTGATCAAAATAACCAAGGCACGTTAATATTGTATAGGAAGAATGACCGAGAGCATGCATTTAAACATGGGATGTTACACTCTAAGGAAAAGATTGCATTAGGCATACAACCAGTAGTATTACTTCTGGTAAAGTAACTGGGGGTAGAGGTGTTGCAAAAGACACCACTGTCTATGGCAAGTCTCCCAAATCTGGTGTGGATCAGGTGTTTTGTGTACATGTCAAGATGCTTGCACATTATGGTTTGTGTCATGTCTCAGCACAATTCTGAAGTTCCTGTAGTTTAAGGGCTTTTTTCACAAATATCAACTATTGAACAACTTCTCACTTATTTGAGAACAAGTCCAAAGACTGTCATCAAAAATACACTACAAAACTTATTTGCTTCAGAGAAATATTTTAAGTCCTTTTACATAAATAATATCTCTTCATTGAGATCCTGTCTATATATTTCCTAGTCTCGTTATAAACAATATTCTGATAATACTTTTTAATCTCTAAGATAGAAATTGTTCAAAAATCCACTAGAATATTTGTGTGTGTGTGTTTTTACATGGGAACTATTATGGAAAGTTTTCCCATTTTTCTATTAGTTTTGATTTTAAAAAATCCAACTGTTTTGAGAGAAAAGTCCTCCTACTCTTTTTTTCCTCTCAGTCAAAGAAATATTCTGTCATGATCTAAATTCATGTTCTCCTTCTCCCACTTCCATTAGGCTGCTTGATCCTCTGGAAGTGAATTTGTTCTTTAGTATCTGTAGGAAATATGCTGCAAAGAAGCTGGACAAACAGCAATCTTGACTGTGGTGCTCACGCAGCTCTGACCACCTTTCACTGCGTAACAATGAAGCGAAGCTCAGGCAACAGCCAACAGCCAATTTGTGTTGCCGGCCTGCAGACACTGAACAATGAAGGCTCTGTCAGACAGAGCAGATTAGAATTTGCAGCAGAAAACAGGAGCTGGAAAGAGATAAAGAGGCTTGCAGGGAGGCAGAAAGTCCCTTATATAGGCCATTCCATATTTTGGACAAAACTTTTCAGATAAACTAGCACTTACAAGTCATATATATTTCACCATTTTTATATTAAAATACTTTAAGTAAAACCTGGCTTGATATCCTGTAGTTGAAGTTACAGATTTTCTGTTAGCAAACAAAAACCTACTACCTATCTCACTAACACTAAACTTCAAAATAAATTATTCTTGGTATCTATCCATTCAGCTTCAGTACACACTTGATCTACCACTCTAACTGTAGATATTCATATACTGGCAAATAGAAATCTTGCAGCTATTCATACAAAAAATCATCCTCCGTATTTCCATTGAAGGTTCCACAAAGGCCCACAGTATCATCTCTCCACCGTCCATCAGCTTGAAGGTAAAGCCTCATTCCTTCTCTGTCATACAGCATCTGTAATCCAATGTGTGTCTTTACTTGCAGAAATACAGAGGAGAGTTTCCGTATTTCAAATAACTCTGGTGAGTAAAAGCAGAGATTGTTGAAAAGCAAAGGAAACCTGCTTGTAATTTGCATTTTGTTTCTTGTCATTTCATTGTTTTTGTTTTATATCATTTTTACGTAAGTTACATTTTTTCCTATTAAGACCTTATTTTCCCTAATCATTGATTTCTCATGAAAGGTTACACTGATTCACACGTTAAAGAAGAAAACAAGAAACTTACGACAGTCACCACACTTTTTAAAAACGCATCCAGAGTTCACTGGTATATTCATAAAGGTTAACTAAAAGCAAATCAATTTAAAGACACAAACATTGCAGATAACACTGCAGACCATTTATTTTAGACAACCTAATCCTAACACCAGCAACATGCTTCCTGTATTAAAGCCTTTTTTGGGAAATTCCCAAAGAGCCAAGGCCCCACAGACATCAAATGTACTAATTATTTGCATATAAAGCTCTCATTGAAGCTAACATTGAATATATGACTGTTCTGTGAGTTTCACATGTAGAATACTTGGTAATATCTTCCAGAGGGAGAGATTTAAAAACTCGAAGCAAAAAGAAAAAGAAACAAAAGAAATTCTTTGTCTGAAAATCTATAGTTTATCTGTAAGGGGCAAGAGGGCTCCTTCCACTTATATTTATTCTAGTTGCTTACAAAAAAGGTAAAAGAAATTACTCAGCTCAAGAATCAGAGAAAATAATTTCCCCTCTGAAAAGAACTAACCAACCTTGTAAGTGTGAGGGATGGCATTTGGACTTGTTAGAGACAGAACATACTCAACATAAGAGACACTAGCACAATACAGCTACTGTACAACTCCTACCATTAGTGTAAAAAGTACATCAGCAGTTAATGTGTGAAACATTTAATAAAAAATTAATAATGTTGATATTAACAATATACCACTTAACTTCAGTATGTTAGCAATATTGACAGTATCACAACATACACACATGCCATTAAAATACTGCTTTAGTGCTTGATAGGAGTTATATGCATATATATTATTCCTTACCATCTGCGTAAGGCAGGTTAATTTTGTATTGGTCATATACCAAAACATCTCCTGAATGAGTCAGAGTCACTTGCCTCTTGGGGTCCTGCTTAAGAATAAAGCTGATTGATTGGATACATGATCCATCCTGGTTCTACAAGTAAAAGCAAAATAAATTAAAAAAAAGTAGGATGAATGTTAAATAAGAGTGCAAGTAAAGCTATAATTACTGGGGAATTGAAAATTTTCAGTTGTATCTTGCTTCTTAGCAGAGTGCATACAGCTTTACAGCTAAGTAAGAAAACTTACTGTTTTGAATTATTTCACACGTATGTTAAAATCTAACACTAACCTGTTATGCAAATACAGCGCAAAAGTGGGATTTGGAAAGAGAAACTTAAACAATTCTTACATAGCTTAGTACAAAGACACCTGTAATTCATGAGACGCCCCGATTAAAGACCCACTGAGGCTGAGTTAATGTTCACAAACAAGGCTGCATTATCCACATAGCAGTGCACAGAAATCCAAATCTGTACTTCAATTTAAAGTGTTCTGATATACCCAGCTTCTTTTAAAGCATATTTAAGATATAAAATTCTTTTAAAGGCAAACAGTAATGAAAGACAGAAGCATCTTGTGAATCATTATTTAAAATACATTTAAGTTCATTGTTTCTGAGGAGTTGTAAAGTATGTTCGTAAGCTCCCTGGATGAATATTGACGAAAGAAAGGCAGTAACATGGCAGCATACAATATCAGAAGATCCAAATGGCCCAACCTGCTTATTGTTACTACCATTGCTTATTATTATTTCTGTTTCAGTTCCCTAAGTCAAAACATCATATAGAAAAAACATGAAAAGGAATACTGCATTTCAGTTGGGATGAAACATACTCCAAAGAAATCCTAGATCAACCTCATCTACCTTTCCTACACCCACCCTCTTCAGTGGCACTTAACTGTCAGCATTACCAAAAGCAGCTAATTGACTGAAATGCTAGTATCTGACAACATAAAGAAGCTACATGGCCTACACAAGAAAATTTCACAACAGCTTAAAGATCAAGAACTGAATTCAAGTTAACTGCTTTCATCAAAACGGAAGTTAACTATAGTCCACTTGGTTCTACGTTAGTTAAGCTAGATTTTTTTTTTTCCATTCAAGTAAGTCCTGAAACAGGTTAGTACCTAAATGAAGTCCCAAACTCCTTAGTATTCCTGCATGTTTTATGCTACTGTAGTGATCTTCAACTAGACACCATACCACACAGGTGGAAAGCAGCACAAGTCTGAGGGCTACTGAATATTGAATGTTTTCAACATATCACAGTAACAAATACACCTGTACTAAATAACATGGAAACTAGCCAGATAGATGATTAACTTGTATCAAAGTTTCCAGGCCAGGACTTCCACCTTTCAGAGTAACTACAGGTACTTTGGCTTTCAACACCACTAAGGAAAGAATGCTTATTAAAGCATGTTTATTAATCACAGAATATTCACAGACTTAACAGAATGAGTTTGATCACCACTTAATTTTTTAAAAAGAAAAATGTTATATCACAGAGAATCAGGCACAGAGGTGGATCGAGAGATGACTTGAACGTTACCATGTCAGCATCCTGTAATTCACCTTGCTATATGCTGAAAAACATCAGAATCACAGTCCACCTTCTACTTTCTCTTTGCTCTAGGAAGGAATTAAGTTTCTGCCACTCCTGCTGTACTCTTTACTATAGCTTCTGAGACATCAGCTTATTTACATTGGCTTAGCACGGCTGGATAAAGTTAAGAGACTGTCTGTTCCCTGCCATCTACAGAGGAAAGGGGGAAGCACCCAACTGCTGTTTCTTCTGTTCAGCCTCCTTCACTGCAAGACCTTGTAACCATTTAAAAGGTATTCCAGAACAACAATAAAAATTGGGTCCGGCCACTTTTGGCATACTATTTGTTCATTTTACTCTCATCTTGATTATGCATCTTCAATGTCTCATAATGTCTTATATACCAAAACATACACAGACATATCTGAAATCACTTGGTCAAAGAGCAGCATAGGTCTCACTGTAGGAAATTTCTCATTGATTGCATCTGGCCCTGAGCTGCAGTCCAGAAGTGTCCAGCAGAGGTGCAGGAGGCTGCACTTTCCAGTCCCACTGCCTACACTGAAGGCATAACTGATGATGAAACAGTAAAATGTTAAGCATCTTCAGTGCTGAAAGGGGCACTGAACAAGATTTAGTTAAAATATCCTTACCTTTGGACAGTCACACTAACAGCAAAATTATACCATGAATAGCACCATTCACAGTGCAAACAGATTAGGAAGTTCAGTTCAAATATTTACACTTTTATCCAACTCTCACTGACTTTCACTGGGACTCGCCTAATACAGGGCAAATGTCACCCTACTCGTTGAAAACAATTACTAGAGCTGCAAGGATCTCTGAACACTACCATGTGGCTTTGACAGATGCTGAACTAGCATGGAGCAGATCATGTCAGTCCTTCAAGTACCATGGACACAAAAGTACACACAGTGGTGTGTAAAGATTAAAAACTACATTCATAATTTCCCTGCCTCTAAATAACAGTGCAACACTGATCTTTCACCAACAGCTGAAATGATAAAATGAAACTTAAAGATAGTGAATTATAAAAATAACTGGAGATATTTCATCAGCTCAACCAGCTCTCCTGGACTGATGGTGGAGACAGATACCTGTATTGTAGCTTATCTTGTTGTCCTGCCTCTTTACTAAGAAATTAGGTTTCTGTGCATATCATTCAGCAACAGTGGCTATAAATTGACAATTTTGTCAACCTTTTAAGAAGCTGAAAATAAAAGAATACCAGCTGGTATGCATAGCGGACCAGAGCCAAGAGAACAACCCTCCATAGTACATACATTACTACACAATATCGACAAAAGCTTTATTATTCCTTCATGCTGAAACTAAAGGAGAAATTCTGCCTGACAATTATTCTCTGTTCCAATGAACTGCTTCTTTCACAGCACTGCCCCTGCCAACTTTCAGCAGGTGTTTTCACAGGAATGGACATTTCTCTTACTAGACACAAAAAAAATTTCTATATTCAGAAGACCTTCTCATCATACAAACTACAAAGCCAGGGAGGTTGTCACCTGAAACTCAGATAAGGTTAAGCTGTGCTGATCACTTGACTGATTCTCCTTCCAGAAAGTGCTTAAACAAAATTTCACATCGTTTTGAAATAACTTGTTGCCTGATGACTGTTTATGTCACCAGGTCTAAGGCTCTAGATGACTGGATTCTTTGTGATTCAGAGAGCTAAAATCTCCCCAGGTATTTTCTTTCTACATTTTTTAATCTGCTTGAATGAGATGGGACTGATAAGGTTTTTTTTTTTTTAAAAAAAGCACACAAAATCTCAAACCATCAAGAAATATGAGATTCTGCACTACGAATCTTTTAGCTTCCCATTTCAATTCATTAGTTTTTATAAATGGGAAAAAGATAATGGATGGTGCCTAGGGAACTGTAAAGCAGCTCTTCTGCCAAGTAGTACCAGCTAGTTGATAGTTAGATACTTGAATAGCTGCACTGAAGCCCCACATTCTTCCATTATAGTACACAAACTGTTCTCACTACCCACTCACCACTTGTACATTGATAATTAAATTAGCAGCACTTAGCTCTGGAACATAGCACATAAGCCTCTGATCACCCACCTGGCTGTTAATGTCCAGAATGCTTCACTCAAACCTCTGTAAAAGTCTATATGTATTAAAGACTGATCAGGCTAGCTTTGTTAAAGGCTAGGTGAAATATGAAGCCCAACATGTATTAAAAGCAAAGAGAATCTGTTTTTTCACCTACAAACCACAGAGACATAGAGACACATTAAGCAAAGTCCCTAAGTCAGGGTGAAGAAGATGCAAGGCTTTTTGCAGTCTCACAAGTGCTGCAGAAAGCCAACTAATTTGATTATCACTTTCCCCAATAAAAGCATCACAACTACTAAACCAAAAGGCACATTTCTGTCTGTTTTGCAGAGAGGTAAGTGTTCTGTAATACAAAAGGGAATGAGACCCACAATACATATCCTGCACAGTACCATAGCAGATATTTGCTCCAGACCTCTGTTGTCCATTGATGGGCTTTTCAACAGGTCAGGCTGAAAGGTATCTCACTGTGGGCTTCTGCAAGAAGTCAATCATGCCTCAACTTTCATTTGATAAAAAAAGTTGCCTAGAGTGTTTCTTTGGGGATCCCCTTTGCTTATCTTCAACCATACAGTACAGGACACAGCTTCAATATACAACCACCTTTCTCAAGCTTGTTGGACTCTGAAGTTCTGAGGATATTATGCTGACTGAATAGATTTATGCCTATGTTGAATGCCTATGTTTATGTTTTGTTTCACAGCTATTCTATTTTTTTTTTCTTCTAGATGATGATACTGACTTAGTCAGCTCCTCAGGATCCCAAGGTTAGCACAGAATGAAGCCAGCTAAACTCATTAAAATCAGAATAAGCTAAGTCAAATATGCATTTGAAGTAGGAAGTTGTAGCAATGATCAGATATATTGCATCTTGAAACAGTCTCAACCTTCCCATAAATAGGAAATACTAGCAGGATTCACCAGATTCTTCCCAACCCAAAGGACAATGCACACAGAGGTTAAAGTCTAGAAGTTTTTTTAATGTGCATGTCCTCGCCAAGATCTCATTTCACAGACCCCACTGTAACTCTTCTACCTCAAGGAGCTAGAGGCTATTAGAGCGTCATAAAGCAGTCGTATTTACAACACAGGAATCCACTTTTTCATCACTGGTAACCTCTATGCCCTGTCACATACCTCGCCTGATGTCCTGATACACTTCTCCTAGGAACCATAGGAGACATAGTGGGACATTTACTTGTGGATCATCTGGTTGGAAAATATATTTGGTCTCTATCCAATTAAGCTATTTTTCTTACCTCTCAACTTTTATCACTGAGATGAGAAGGCGACTCCACGCACTCAGTCTCCCATCTCTTACCTGGATTGCAAATAAATCATTTCTACTATAATAAACTTGTCTATGCCACTTTAACATGACTTCCTTCTGCTTAAAGGTCTTCTCTGTCGTACAGAGAAGTAGGTTTTAGTGCACAAGGACAAAAAGATTTTACTGAAATATGCATTTAGAAAGTGTGGCATGACAACTTATATGGCCATTTTTCTTCCCAAGGAAATCTCAAATGCACGAACAATACAAGCTGCAGAGAAGAATTAATGCAATCATTAGTGTAAAAGGACTTATAGAATCACACATGTATTTAGAACACAAAAGAAAACTACTATAATGAAGTGTAAGTGGTTACCTCCACAGAAGTAAAAAGTAATGGTGCTAAATCTGATTTTATGCGAAGTACGTAACTGCAACAATATGGAAGCTCATCATGCTAAGAACTAAAATTTGGGCCTAACACACAGTAGATGGTCTAGAAACACAGCAAGGAGAGTCACATTTAAGTCTATATACACTTCAAGTATTTGTACAGTTGCTCCTGGGTGAAAATCGTTACACAGGACGACTGGAGACAGAACATAAATCTGGCCAAGATATAAAATTTAACATCTTGCTCCTACAGCAAGTCCAGCAGCTTAGTAGCTTTATGACCCTAATACAAATGTGGGCCAAATTCTGCCCTTACGTGCACATGTAGAACTCAAAGTCAGTGAGAAAAGCACAACTCCAGAAAACAGCTCAACTCAGTCAACTACACTTCTCACACCACTTATATACGTTTAAAATCTATTCTAACTTGCCTTAACTTTCTCAAAATTACAAGACCTATCAAGACTGTAATAAGAATGAAATGCTGTAGTGAAAATCTTACCAGTGTTCCATACCTCACACGTACAACGTTATAATACATGCTCAGAAATCCACATACACAACAAAAAAGGAAAGAGAATGGGTCTCGGACATAAAGCAGATTAAATATTTGGTTGCTTCTGTGTACAGTATCAGAAGCTTTCAAATATAAAGTAGGAGCACCCTTAGTATCAGCTATACATATGCACATGCATGTTTGGCTGAAATCAATTGTACAGGATACCAACTTAACAACAGTAACAGATGCATACATATACCCAAAGTCCGAGATAGCTGTCCCCAAAACTATCCCAAGTTTTTCATATCAATGTAAGTAAAAGTGAATTTCAAGCTGCAAAAACAAAGCTGAAAGAGAAATCTATATTCAAGGCACAAAAAAGTTATTCTTTCTTCAAGCAGTAATAAGCAGTAGGCTTATTTTGTGCTGGCTGCAAATCCACAAAGATGTACTCAGAAAGCTCAAGAAAACAAGTCATCATCCAGGGTTTGCTGCAGGAACCACCATATGCTACTGAATGACCTCAGTGAACACTGAATCAGAACGCTAGCATAATCTTTTCTATTTATCGCAAGCAAACATGAGAATTTAGGTACAGACTTCCTCTGCACTGCTGTTCAACTATTTCAACATTAAGGAAAATTGTTGCTACTAATTAATTTTAATATATTCAATGGCAGGTAGCTTTCATTTTTTTTTTTTTTTTTAATACTTTTTCCCCCTGATTAATAAACCCTTCAGGATACAAACATTACAAAAAGGTTCTAAGCCTTACCTGTCCACAAGGAGCATTTTGCAAGGATATGGTAAACGCTTCAGACGTACGGCTTTTTGCTAGAATATATTGGCAAGTAGCTTGGAAAGTATATTTGCGCCCATCAAATGTCATGAAATGAATGTCTCCTGAAACTGAGCATTCAGCTGACAAACACAAATAATGCATTTAAGTATTCAGAAAAGACAGTGTAGTCTCAACAGTTATTACTCCTGTAGAGTTCATACACTCTGATACATACTACAATTTATAAAATTGTATTTTATAAATTATATTACATAATATATTATAACCAGGTACTAGGAACATGGTTAGGAACTGAACCTTATCCTTACTTTTGTTATGGAGTTCCTACCTGATGCCAGGCCAGGATACCTAAACAATTCTTCCCCCAGAAGGAGGCAACATGTGTGATCCTTACGTTCTGGGTATTTGATTTGTGGCTCTAAAAACTGATTTGCAGAAACATTAAGCACTCCCACAGTTAGCTGATAACTCTGAGACCAGTGCTTGAGTCTACTGGCAGCTATAAGAACCATGAGGCCATGGGTACCTTTAACATGCAAAATCCTTTGGACCTTAATCTCTGTAGCTTAGCCTCCTATCTGTGAAGCGAGAATAACATTCCTTATTCTACAGGCATGTTGTGAAAATAATTAACTGATAATTTGTACAATACCTACATACTATATCACTAGCCAGCAATACTGTGGGGGAAAAAAGTAATCCTGCCATAAGTCTGTCAAGTGAAGACTGCAGAGGAAACTTAAGTTGAATGACAAGAATGACCAGGTAGTGCCATCTACCAGAGACATTCTAGTGATGTATAGGGAGACACATTACTGTGCTAAGCTGAAAGGCAGATGCCTGCTATTCAGACCATTTTAATATTTAATCTACTGTGTATAGATGCGTTTATATGTAGATAGAAATAAAAATACAAATTATATAGTGAAATATCACATTAGGATCTAACAGTAATATTTTACCCCAAGTAAAAATTTGGTTATTAAAAAAAGTTAAGTATTCAAGACTTTCACATACCTGGACATGTAAGATTTGTACAAATCCACTTTCCTCCAGTGCAAGTGCTGAAATAAAAACAAAAAGGTTTCATACTTCTTTCTTTTTTGGTGAAGTATATATGGCTGTCCCTCATTTGTTCTTCCTGGATTCCTTCTCTATGAAATGAGCACCAAGTGTCTTGAGTCTCACAAAAGAGTGCAACAGAGCTATCACAGTCACTAGAATGCCTGGAAGCTGTGGCAAGAGCTTGTTATGAGGATATGATCAGGTGAAATTTCATCCATGCATCCAGTAACACTTTTATTTCTTTTTAGCTCCTTGATAATCATTATAAAAGTTAAGGATGATTAAAATTGAGAAGAATAAAACACAAGCAATTTGAATCCTATTACTTTAAAACAATAGAACTGTTATGAAAAAAAGAAGTTGCACATCTACATGCTCATCCTTTTTCTTCAATTAAGTTGATCCAATAAAAGGCATTATCTCTTCCTACAAACTTTTCTTTCCAATGTATAAAATTAACTTCAAAATTCCTAAAACAGCAGCTTAGTGTCAATATTGACATTAGGCTCTTTGTGTCCAAGCGAGACAACACAAACAGGAGATTAATTAAAGTCAAAGTAATTCTCCTGTTAAGACTTTGAATTCTAGATTCCTTTTAGTTTGAAGCAGAGTTCAAGGTGAAAAGAGTACTAAACATCACAGTATTCTCTGCAACATCTGTCATTTGCTCTTCTTCCACATTAATAGTTCTATAGTTCCTTTTATCTTTCCCTTCATTGCAAAACATATACGGAACAACAGTTTTTGTATGTAGAAACAGTGAGGACTTACCAACTCTATTCAATTTTTAACTGAAATAGGCCTTAAACAAGTTGTCTCTCATGACCATGAAATATTAAGTCCACAGCATAAAAAGAAAAATTACTAACCAGTTATTACATTCCTCATAAACCACTGAACCCATTTCAAAGAAACTTCCATGGTAGTCACAAGGACAGTCCACAGGTTTGACACACAAATCATTTTCATAAATTAAGCCTAGAAGAAATAAAACAACAAGAAAAAAGTGAAATATCTGTACACGTGGCTGATGGAGCACTAACAAGTATACCCAAGAACAACACAAATGGTCATGTATGATAATAAAACTCTAGATTATTTGGTAGTCATTTTTGCAGGACAAGTGTGCACTTGAATTATATTAAATAAAAGTACATTACATGGACCAAGTCCCTAAATTGCTTGAGATACATTAACAATAGTATGAATAACAGGTATTCAATGTTGGGGAAGAGGGGGTGGAAACCACTCACAAAAAAACCAAACACACACACACAAACATCAAACCATGCTGCTTTGAGTACCTTTGGCTTCTTTTCTGACACCTTTACAAATCTTTGCCTCTATGTTTTAAGGCACTGTTTGGTCCGTATTTTACTATAATGGTTTTTTGCTTTTTTTTTGTTTTAAAATCATTCCAATTTTAGAGAACCAAAGGCTAAAAGACTTTACTAGCCCATAAAAGATAAAATGTATGACAAAGATTATTATACTTATAAATCATCAGGATATGTATAAGAGCCAGGACTTGAGATCAATGGCATAACTTTCTCTGTCCTCTTTCAGACAGAATTATGTACCCAAGAGAAGCCAGTAATAAGGGGAAAACTGGACATCGAAGTATATTTTGGTAATAAGGGTAAAGTTTTGCTATAGGCCACATGGGTAAATACCTCACTTGCCAGAACCATACAACAGTGTAAGAATCTCAGTATCAGAACCTGTTTCTGGCCACATGAATGAGTTTTAGTCATGTCACGTTTTGAGCTCTCCTAAGCACCTGACCTTGCAGACATTCTTCAGGAAATAAACCCAAACCACAAACCACACACCAAAAGAAAGAGAGCAGCAACCAGAATTAGGAGGATGGCTGCCCTGTCAACAACAGAGCAAACCCCATTTTTCATTCAAATTGTGGAGCTCTATGGCTAGAATGTGGATCTGTGCTGAAACCTATTCCCATTTGTTAGAGGGAGGAAAAGGATCTTGTCAGTTACAAGGAAAACAAGGTCATTCATCCACACTTTGTTGGCACTGGGTTTATAAAGAGCTCCTGTGAATGCCTTAATCTAGCCAGGCCATGTAGGTATGTAAACTTGGGGGAGAACAATCTGAAAGTTATATGGAATCAAATATGTATTTGAGAAGCAAAACTTACCATCTGGACAGTAGCATCCATCAATGCAGGGAAGCTCACTGTCAATGCACTGTGATTGTTGATGACATGAAACAGGGCAACAACTGATGCATTCATTGTAGGTCAAGGGTTCAGCACAGGTAATAACTAAAAAATACAAACAGGTAGAGAAATGAAAAGGTATTGTGCTACCGCCTCAGGGCTTAAATAGATTGCACATGTTTCTTTCAGGTATTTACTTTTTAGTCAGTCAACTGAGTATCTGTTGTCTAGAATAATGAAACAATGCCTTTCATAACACACACAGAATATACATATATTAATATTCTGTCCATTAAAGGTGCACTGAGAAGGAATAATCTTAAATTACACCAAGGGAGACTCAGGGAAACTTTCTTACAGCAGAGCTATTTAGATACTCAGACCAGCATAGGAAGTAGTAGAATATCCATTAACAAGCATTTTTGGAAACACAGGGGAAATCTTCTGTCATGAATGACAAAGCAGTTTTGGTCCTGTATTCCAGACAGGCAGACAAATTAGATGATCTCTTTCAAACTTACTTTCTGTGACTTCTAAGATGGAGACTTACGCAAGTATAATTCAGATTTATTTTTAACACTCATGACACACATTTTATATATCAGAAAGCCGTGAAGACTTTGACAGTATTTGAAAGAGTAGCTCTGTAAAAAAACAAATGGTTAATCATCTTAAAGAAGCTCTGATGTTTTAGTATGAAGGTTCTTAAAACACATTCTAATAAGCTTAGTGCTTTAAATACATTCAGTACAAATTACACATATAAAAAAGAAATTCCATCGCATTTATGCAGCCTCGAAGTGAGTCCATAGTTATGCTTTCATTGAGAACTATATGAGTGCAAAATAGGAGGAAGGACAAAGTAGTAAAAGTATGAAGGGCACTCTTAAAAATACAACTACTAAGCAGTATTTCCAAGTACAAAAGCATCTGCATACCACACTGCTGAAAGTGCATTCGCCATCCATGAAGTGGCTTTCCTGCTTGGGCACATGCCCTGGCGTATTCAGTTAGTGCTCGACACCAAGTTGCATTATCAACTGCTGACCTTACACAAATAAAAATTGACATATTATTTTCTATGTACATTCAAACATGCAATCATAACCTCATGAGTGCTCGTGCATTGCACACAACCACGTTGTTTGAATCTACTTCAATAATGTTCTAAAGTACTATGTTGTTTGGCTAGGTTAAAAGTCTTAAATGGGTAAGACATTGTGCCACACTTGAAGACAGGTCATCAATATATTTGAGACCTGATGCTAATTTCCTGAAAAAAATCCATGAAAACCAGAGATACAGCAGTATAAACAGACCTGAATAAAGGTCTTGTTTTTTACAAAAGGAATAACATCCTTCAGAAAACTCACAAGAAGAAAGTGTAAGATTTCCACCAGTGAGTCACCACGGTACAAGAAATGGAAATTATCTTCTCCTGTCCTACCTGTTAATTTAACTAGTCAAAACTGCTCAGGCAAGGAGCATAGCAGGTTGTGAAATGATAGCATAAATTCAAATAGTAATCAAATTCCTCTTTTCATTGGATTAACATATGGCTTACGGATGCCAGACTGATCTATTCACTATTACTTTTCATTAAGGTTAGAAATACTAATGATGTTGCACATTCAGAATCAAAACAGATGCCATATTCAAGGGAAGGTACACTAACAAATTATGAAAATATCTGGGCCTGATTTTGGTCATCCTTACACCAAAGAAAACAAGAACAACTCCACAGAAATTTCTGGCAGTAAAGCTAGAAAAAGTGAGAAAAGCAAGATAATAAAAGAATGTTAGATAAAAAACTGATACGCAGAAAAAGACACACATTAGTTCTGTTGACATTTACAATTCATTCTCATGATTGAAGGACAATGTTTTTTATAGCAGCTTTGGAATTACCCAAAAACATTCACTCACATGCAAAGATCATTGGCGCAGCTTGCCATAAAAGGAACCGGACTCACATATTCATGACATTGTTCAAACGGGGTATGTAACAGGATATTACACAGAGTGTATGCCCTCTGTAATGAATGAGACAGCTGTTGTGAAGAGAAGGTTTTCAAAAATAAACCTAAGCAGAATTGAATACTATGGAAAGTCAGAACAGACATCTCAGTCTGTGACTAGGAGAATACTATGGAAAAATCAGAACAGACATCTCAGTCTGTGACTAGGAGTCACTTTCCTCTCATCAACTAGAAGCAGTGGCTAGCAACATATTGCTCTCCATGCCAGAGTATTCATAACATTGAATCTTTTATCCAAGGTCATACCAATGGGAGTAAAACATATCCCTTCCCCAAGAAAGGCATAGACCATATTGCAGCTAAGCACAGATGACCTGAAATAGTCTTAATTTTAGTTAAATTACACAGTAAAAGGCAACAGAAATAGAACATGCCTGGCATCAGCTTTAGTTTCAAATCAGGGCTGTATCTTGAAAATATTACTTAAAAGGAAAAAACACTTCAATGTGATGGACAAAAGTAACAATTTATTTTTTAAACACTGGCAAATTAACTGTGCTCTCATTCTGGTTTTGCCTGTCTGCTTCTTTCTATCCTTCCTAAGGGAAGGAATGGGAACCAGCTCTAGAATGCACCTCTACTTTACAACTTTTCACTCATTTAGCCCCAGATTCAAAGTACTTCTACTGGCTGCTATGCAGACAATATAACATTTGAAGAGATCAAGAATTAATTTATAAACTCATACAGAAGAAAACTGGGGGGAAAAGGAGAGGACAAGGGAAGCTCTGCTGCAGCAATCATTTTAATCCACCTCTTCAAAGAAGAACTGAGAATATTTCCAATCTCCTTCAAAGCGTTAAGTCAAATTCTCGCTTTAATTAGAACCAGCAACTATTGTAATAACCCTTTTGTGTTGATCCAAACCTGTAGAGATTCATGGCTTTGTGTCAGGCAGGGTGGTTCATTGAGAAGAGATTTATCCCAATTGGGTGTTCCTTCTGGAGGATTTTCCTGCCAACTCTCTACGAATTCTGTTACATCATCTGTCAGTTTTCCTAAACAAGACACACACACAGTCACACAGTGACTTGGAACAACAACAGCGTTTCTATAGGATTTCCCAAGGAAACATCTCAATAATCAAAACATCACATTAAGCAGAGCGCACCAAACCCTTCCTACAACTAAATGAATCAGCTGTTAGTCTGAAGACAATCTGGTCCTTTTAAGAAACAAAAATACTTTTAAAAGGGACTACAGTAGGAAGGCTTTAGAATGGCAGAAAGAAGCTTACTCATGCGATTTGGCAAGGAAGGACTTTAGGGAGCAGGACTGTGCCTGCTGTAGTCCTTGAATGGAAGAAAGGAAAGAAAAGCTGTAATAAACTGTATATACATAGGTCTATACTGTTACTTTATATGAAACTCCGAACAGAGAATCTAAAACCCAAGAAAGATAAGGCATTCCTGGGTCACTGCAAGGAGACAAATGATTGTATACATTAACCAAGTAAAGGTGTGACTTTTTCACATAAGTAGAAATGTCCGTGCTAGCTTTAAACTAGCTAAGAAAGCTATTATCTATCATAGACAAGTGGTGACATTGATTACTACTTGGATTACCCCACGAACGTGTATCTTGCCATATCTTTATTACTACTGCTCCCCAACCTAATTGGATAAAGCTAGTATGCAGTGTATTGACTTGTGCTGCAATCACAGCTTTACGTGACTGAGATATCCTGAGAAAGGTGAGAGGGTAGAGGAAAGTCTCTGAAGGCAATGAGGACAATGAGCTATTGATGTTGGTATTATTTTAAGCATTTTTATTTAGTGAGCAAACTATTCAATGGGGGTAAGAGCTGATACTAGTGCAGGGCTGATGCTTTCTAAAATTGAGTGGCACACTTAAACAACAGAGGAAACCTACTACATATTGTACTCTGAGCTTTGAAGTAGTACTCTACAGAAAGACCCTAATTTTAAAGAGGAGGAGCAGAGAGTTAAACAGACCAAAGCAATGATTTCCAGAAGTTTTTATCATCCAACTTGAGATACCTTTCAAGGGGCCTGATTTTTTCCCCTGGTTCTTTTTATTTTATAGAGGACTTCACTCAGTATTTACTGAAAGCCAAGACTCTAGGAATTATCTGAAGTTGGTATCCGAGAATCACTGGTCACTTCTGAAACTGCTAGCATAAATGAAGTGCCAGACCAAACGAGATTTGGCAGTCTTCATCGATTTGATTTACTGATTAAAATTATAGATTTATTTCCAATAGCAGTATCTCAAGCTTCCACAGGCTTCTATATAAAATTGCTAAGAGGGCAGTGAACATTTAAAAGTAGATTTTACCTTTCAAGACCTAGGAAACTGAAGTACAAATATCATTGTAGCTAATGGAGTAAGACAGCTTTTTGTCATGCTTTTTAAAGATCTTCCTCCTCAGAGCCCCATTTATATTGAAATTGGCCCTCTTCACTAACAATATCATCTACCAGAAGTATTTCCGTATCATATTTTCCATTTCAAGAGTTGCCCATCTTATATTCAATTAGCATTACAATTGACAACTAAGCAAAGTAACATTTAGTTCACCTGAAAAAAAAACCTGTATTAAACACAAGAGGAAGTATTTTAAATACTCACCATAACTAGTTTCAAGATCATCCTGCAGGATAGCATTATTGTTTCCACACAGTCCATGTGTTTTGCCCAGATACTCTGGTGCCATTTTGATATACGCTGCAGACTTACCATCCCAAGCCAGAGTAAAGGCATACTGGTGCCTGACTAGGAAGTATCCAGCTAGCTTCTGGATGTGTAAGTTTCCAATACTATAAGGTAACTGTACTCTGAGAAATGAGACAGAATCAAAAACAACTTTAGATGAGAAGATATCACTATTAAAAATAAATTACTTGCTGATTTAATGACTTCCTCATCGATCGGAAAACCCCCGACATACATATTGAGTAATTCCACTAAAAAAGATGAATTTGCAAATAAAAGCAAAAATCAAAGGATCAGTGTCAGCAGTTATGCTTCTTAATACTATGTACCATTCATTTAGATAACACCTTCAGACACTACTCTGTGGATGGGGAGTAATTACTACAGCTGTGGTCTGGATAGTTGGGGTTTTTTAAGCTACCAACAAATAAGTGATCTAGTTTACATCTCTGTTATCAAATCAGTATCATGAGATTAGTTCCAGCGTAACTACAGCATCAGAAACATGAGTGCAATTACCCAAATCCTTTATAGGTGACTTCACTGCTCATCTTGATCTGTTCACCTCCAGAAAAGAATAAACTAATGGACCTTTTGCAGGAGTAAGGAGAAGAATGGCATTCAGGATCATTATTCACCTGCCAAATAAAATTACTAGTATCAGAGTCAAGATTTTAATCAAACTCTTTGTAACCCATGTTACACAACTAATACTCCCAATCCCACCCTCAGCATGTGAACAAGTAGTTTGGTCCCACTCTTCCCCAAAAACTTGAGTACAATGAGCACTCTTTTAGAGCAGTCTTTTCACACCAGCAGCAGGTTCTGATAGTACACACATCAGTTTCCTTCCAGCTATTTACATTTTGTGCTATAGTAACTGGTAGCCCACATTACATTAGAATTACATTTAGATTACATTCTAGAACCCCATATTATCATCACAAGTTATTTTTAATCTCTAAATACTAATACATTATTAGCAAGCTCAGCAACAGCTAAAAGGAACGTATAAGTGCAGTCCCCTACCTGTATGGAAAAACTCTGTTCATCTAATTCAGTATGTCTCACAAGCGCATATGTGGATTTCCCAGAAAAATAATAATAGAGTCCATCAAAAGTTTCGAAATTATATTGGCCCCATGTTCTGCATATATGATCTCTTTCAGCACCTGTATTATACACTAACAAAAGGAGAGTCACTTGAGAAGTACCACTGGTTTTTGGATTCGATCTGTAGTTGAGATGTATGTATGTGGTATGCTATGAAATACCACCACAGAAAAGAGGGAAAAATACTAAGGCATGACAGAACCTTTAGGTAGAGGGTAGTCATTCTTGTAGCTGTGGGAACCAGAGTACAATCCCAGAAACCCAGTTAGTTTTCTCTCTCTACACACCTGTCTGGCATCTTGGTCCAGTTGCATTAAACCGACTGCAGTTGCACAGCTCTCTGTAGACACACTCACCTCCATTAAAACACGTAAATGAATCTGAGTGCAAAAAACAAGGCATATTAAAAATAAATTATGATAATTTTCATTCTTAAGACCCAGTTCTGTCACCGAATGTAACTCCATGAATGACAGGAGATGCTGCCTTAGCATTTAAACATCCAGGAGAATCCCACAGGCCTCCACAAACAGGAAACATACTGCAAAAGCTTCACCTCAAGAAATACCTCAGATAAAGTAAATCTATTGCACATTTAGAGAAGCCTAATCAAAATAGCTGTGATATCTGTTAGTCTGACATGTTTTTAGTCCCCTAAGCAATGAAGAGGAAGTGAACAAGTATTACACAACAAAAAAGCACAGTGCCTATACCCTCATATAAAAGACTGCTACAAATAACACTGTATGGATAAGATACAGATAAGATACTACCAGGATGAGAGCATACTACCCTAGAAATACAAATGTTGAGATCCCAGCTGCAAATCTTTCAGCTGCCTGCCGTCCTTCCATCTTACAACTTTTAAGTATACCAACCACAAACACTTTCCATAAAGACACAGACCACTGCTCTTGTTTCTAATTTTATTAGAGACAAACTTTTCAGAAAGGAAAAATTTAATGCTCAAGTATAGTGAGCTTACTGTAGAGAAACCAAGCTTCCTAACTTGCAATGACAGGTTTGGGTTTGGGGGAGGGAAATGTGTTGGGTTTTTTTTACTTTTTATTTTCCCTGGGGAGATCCCCATCAAAATCTGACAAAATAAGTTTTCAGTCTAAGGAAAGATGTGCACAAGCAGAAACAAAGCTTTTTGCTACTAAATTTAGACTTTGTGATTAAGTGCTTTTCTAACAATTGTGATATTTTCACTTATTTTGTTAATGTTTGATCTTTTGAAGTTTAAGGCTCTTTAGGAAAGCATTTTAATTTTAATAATTATTATGCAATCATAGTAATTTTTGTGTTTGGAGAACACATACTGAGATTGTATTTGTTGCAGACAAGCAGACAAGTTGCTCAGAAGAAACTATTTCAGAAAGAGACAAACTGAAGACTCAGCCTTCTTGGGTTTTTTATCTTTATAAACACATCATTCTTGAAAAATAATCTTATATATGAATTTTTTAAGTGCTGTCCTGAAAACCAGAATTCACAGGAAAAGATCTTTTCTCCCATTTCAGTAAAACCCTTGCTTATGAAATATCTAATCATCAGTAGCATTCACGGAAGTCCTAACATACCTAGATTACCTTTGGGCTTTTGCAAAAGCTTTGCTGATTCAGGCAAAATAAAGCAAGCTCCACTTCTGACAATCCAAATAGACTCTACCATTGATTTAGTCTTGACAGAATTAGACTTCAGAGGAAAGCCTTCTAAGATACAGACCACTGTTTTATGATGAATCACACCATCTTTAGGTTTTATTCTCACTATTAGGCATTCGCTAAACATACATGAAAAGCGCCAACATCAAAAGTAGATTCTGACTTACTTTACAGAATGGTTGAAGTGGTTTTTTTATAAACTGATTGCAAGGAAACAAATGCTTTCTAACAAGTCAAGAGTTGATCATTGACATCCTACTGCCATTAAATGGATGCTGAATTCTTGATTCCAGCAATAGCAACGGAAAAATAAATCCATTTCAAAGGGTGCTTTCTCCCTACCTAATTTTTCTCCCCTCTTCTAGAAGCTCATTTTATTGATGTTTTACCAATACCAATTTCCTACCAACATCTTTTATATTTTTTTCAACACACACCACCTCCCGGAGAAGGAAAGAAAAAAGAAAAAAAAGAAAAAAGAAAAAAAAAGAGGCCATGCTGAAAAGAACAAGGCAGGTGGACAAAGTTAAGAAGTTTAAGCTCTTTAGGAAAGCATTTTAATTTTAATAATTATTATGCAATCATAGTAATTTTTGTGTTTGGAGAACACATACTGAGATTGTATTTGTTGCAGACAAGCAGACAAGTTGCTCAGAAGAAACTATTTCAGAAAGAGACAAACTGAAGACTCAGCCTTCTTGGGTTTTTTATCTTTATAAACACATCATTCTTGAAAAATAATCTTATATATGAATTTTTTAAGTGCTGTCCTGAAAACCAGAATTCACAGGAAAAGATCTTTTCTCCCATTTCAGTAAAACCCTTGCTTATGAAATATCTAATCATCAGTAGCATTCACGGAAGTCCTAACATACCTAGATTACCTTTGGGCTTTTGCAAAAGCTTTGCTGATTCAGGCAAAATAAAGCAAGCTCCACTTCTGACAATCCAAATAGACTCTACCATTGATTTAGTCTTGACAGAATTAGACTTCAGAGGAAAGCCTTCTAAGATACAGACCACTGTTTTATGATGAATCACACCATCTTTAGGTTTTATTCTCACTATTAGGCATTCGCTAAACATACATGAAAAGCGCCAACATCAAAAGTAGATTCTGACTTACTTTACAGAATGGTTGAAGAGGTTTTTTTATAAACTGATTGCAAGGAAACAAATGCTTTCTAACAAGTCAAGAGTTGATCATTGACATCCTACTGCCATTAAATGGATGCTGAATTCTTGATTCCAGCAATAGCAACGGAAAAATAAATCCATTTCAAAGGGTGCTTTCTCCCTACCTAATTTTTCTCCCCTCTTCTAGAAGCTCATTTTATTGATGTTTTACCAATACCAATTTCCTACCAACATCTTTTATATTTTTTTCAACACACACCACCTCCCGGAGAAGGAAAGAAAAAAGAAAAAAAAGAAAAAAGAAAAAAAAAGAGGCCATGCTGAAAAGAACAAGGCAGGTGGACAAAGTTAAAGAGAACGCTCCTTTGCTTAGCTAGCCCAAATATCTAGCTCCTTTCCCTGCCTGGCCAGCAAGAGTTCAATTTAAAAACTAATGCAAGCACCATGTAGAAAGGTCCCTACTTATTCTGACTGAGCCATCTCATTAACATACTCACAGAGACAAATCTTGTCACTAATGCAAAAGCCTTATTCCTCTTGTCAAGAGAGGCAGACATTGATCTCTTTCATCTTGAGTGTTGCAAGACCTGTGTAATCAGAGCTCAGGTCTCTGTTCTTTGCTTCTCTAAGATTATGCCCTATTGCCTGTCCAGTTACAGTAATCTGCAATTAGGCTGCAAGTCATGTTCCTCTTAGCTGTAGAGGAAGTTAGCCCCCTTTTGATGTTTCGGGTTGAATGATTCCCCTTTAAGCATGGCTCAGGTAACCTGCTTTGAGCCACGTTTGTTCAGATTGTGTACACAGTCAGCTGATCTGGCGACCTGTCCTGGTTTCGGCTGGGATAGATCCTAGTAGCTGGTACAGTGCTGTGTTTTGGGTTTAGTATGGGAATAATGTTGATAGCAATGACTAAAACATCAGTGTTAAGTAGTGCTTACACTAGTCAAGGACTTTTCAGCTTCTCATGCCCTGCCAGCAAGAAGCTGGGAGGGGGCACAGCCAGCACAGCTGACCCAAACTGGCCAAAGGGATATTCCATACCATGTGACATCACGCTTAGTATATAAATGGGGCAGAGTTGGCCAGGGGGGCCACTGCGCAGGGACTGGCTGGGCATTGGTCGGCAGGTGGCAAGCAACTGCATCATGCATCACTTGCTTTGTATATTCTTTTATTATTATTACTATTTTATTTCAATTATTAAACTGTTCTTATCTCAACCCATGAGTTTTCTCACTTTTACACTTCCGATTCTCTCCCCCATCCCACCGCGGGGTGGGGGGGGGGCGGGGGGGAGAGTGAGCGAGCAGCTCTGTGGTGCTCAGTTGCCAGCTGGGGTTAAACCATAACAGAACCCTTGCTGTCACTGGGAAGGATCTCCCTTGCTCCCTTTTAGAGAAAGGGAGTTAGTCAAATCTGAATTGGAAGTCAAATGACTCAATGATGAGCATTTTCCCCTTTATGAAGTTCTGTCTGTGCATGTATGATTCTAGGAAAAACCATGATAAACATAGCTTTTGTATTTGCTTATATCCCTTTTTACATCACTGTAGTATCTTTCCTTACACTGTGCAGAAAAGCTCTGTGTGCAAAGATTAGTTACACTTAACCAGATAATGAGAGGAATACAGTGTTGATTCAGATCACATTTAGTGATCTTACCTACTGCAAACAATGTGGCCTCCTTTAATCATCCAATTTGCTCAATTAACACAGAAATACTTCCTCAGGTATCCAGAATAAATATACTATAACAAAGGGTTCACTCTGATCTTTGTCATTAAAGGACTATAAGCTCCCTAAATAAGCTAATCCATATGATCATATCACAAGTTTAGATCTCTCCTAGGGATATGAGAAACATTGTAACACCTGCAGAAATGGAACAAACAGCAAGACTAAGTGAAGGTTAAAATTAGGAAAGGTTATGGAAGAATATTGTGTCCTTTGTTTACCTGAAAGTGACCTCTATTAAGAAGTCCTTAGCTCCTCTTTTTCTTTTGACTTTATGCCAGTTGAGTGCATTGGGTTGGAATCTGAAATTGAAAACTGGTGAGACTTTTCTAGCAGAAAGTGGTAGGCCTAAGTAACATGAGTCGACTCGCATAAGTAATAATGTGATTTCTAAGCAGTGATGCCATTACAACCTGCAAGTCACTCTGATAATATGACCATTGTTGCCATGAAGCAACTTGTCTCAAATTCCTTCCTTATGGAACAGGGTGAAGACTTGGGATCATCTTATAATGCAGGACTGAATTCTTCTCTGCTCCTCTCATTGCTTAACTACTCTAACCATCTGGTAATTACTTAATAGGCTGCAACCCCACTCAATATGTGGATAGAGTTATTTTAATCCCTTGGGCACCTGGACCTCCATTTAATTCATCCCCCTTTCTTAATTCTTCAGTGTCAGGCTGTGAGAGCCTTCAGGCCAGAGCTAACACCCTATAAGCAGTAGCAGAACCTCATACCCATTATTTATCACAGCCTTTGAAAGAGTGAGACTGTAATCTAGCCTGTTTGCATTTCATTGCAAGTGTTTCTGGAAATAAGTGTCCAAGCTTCACAGGGTTATTACTGTTGTTGCTGTCTGAAAAAGAGATGCTTTAACAGCATCACATAGACCTGACAAGAGGAAGTTCCAAAATCCATTTTGAAATACAGTACAGTCCCACCCAACTCTGGTTGGCCTTTCAAGCGTTCTTCACCTGGGCTCCAAGAACAACTTCTGCCAATTTCATATGGTAACTGTTCAAAGGCATCTTGCATTTTCATCAAAACAAGCATTTATTTTGAAATATTATTATTGCAATATATTTTGTAGGTTTGCATCTATGTGCCCACTTAGTTTATTACACCTTCTTACATTACTACTTCTCTAACGAGTACTTAAGATCTCTTGAACTTATTTCAGTTGCAAACCAACTATATGTCCAGGTTTGCTCACCCATGATCCTGCAATCTTCTAACATGTTTATCAGGAATAAAACAAGTATAGCTGAAAGTAATTTATATAATGTGAAGCCCTTCAGCATGAAGTGAGATGCAGTCACTGAAGAACAGCTCTACCCTTGGAGCACAAAGAGGTAACCACAAAGAAAGCATCTATCTGTATCCCATATAAAGATACTATCTTTACGCGTATCCCATGTAAAGATACTAAATCAGAGAGACATCTAAATTAAAGTTTTTTCACAAAAGTAAAAGCAAGCCAACACATTCAAGAACATGCCTGACTACTCAAATTACTATGCGCATCAACCTTGAAATATTTGATTTTTGTTTTAACCATCATGTCAATCCAGTTGCTCCAACTAAATTTTGACCTCACTGTAATACACCATTATCATCAATACACTATTAATTCTTGAAGATTTGTGACTGATGTGGACCTTCCTATCAGTATTTTTCTGTAAAACAGTAAGCACTTCCTAGTGTTGGAATTCTGTATTTTGTTACTGTTGTTTTTTTTTTTAAAAAGTTTTTCATGCCATGTCTTAATGCAAATCACTGAAGACAGGTTTCCTTTCAGGATATTCATTATTAGATTTACTTGGACAGAAAAGTTGAAGCATGAAAGATTAATTTAGAGATCTTAAAGTGATCAAGTTTTACTTAAGCTAGATAGGTACAAGGTCCAACCTGTTCCCTCAGTTCTTATGATTCTGCATATTTACCAACATTGGCCCAAACAGTTTCAGAGCTCCAGACAGTCATTTACAGAAATAGACAAAGACTTTCCAGTTTTTAAGATTCTTTAAAAGATGACATACTTTGTAAACTTTATGCAAGCATAGAAGAGAGGTCTGCCTGAAGGTTATCAAACTACTAAAAAGATCAATTATTTAAAAAAAAAAAAAATCAGTAAATTTTATTATAAAATGGTATTCTGAAATGGAAAAGTGAAAAAAACCAAAGTAGTTTAGAATAAGAATTTGCAAGAAACATCAACTAGACCTAGAGTAGAAGGTATACTTAAAATTGAATATTTAAACTTGCTGTTAAAATTCTAGAAATTTTATATTTTGTAACTCTGCATAATCCCCATTGCACACTTCCTCTAGAAAGCTTTCAGGTTTTTTACTATGGGAGAACTAATAAACAAATATTTCTTGCATTATCTTTTATCTTTCAATTTCATAGTCGTCTTCTTCACAGCATCTGCCTGTAACAGCACAAGTTTTCTGTGATACAGGCTTCAACAGGATGCAATACAGCCTTGAAATGAGGACAAAGCTCTCATTACACCAGGATGCAAAAATTTTCCTTCTTGAGATTCTGAGGTGAGCGAGTAGGATATAATTTTAATCCTTCAATACTAAGAGCCTTCCAGTTAGCTGCAGATTTTCTGCTCTGGTACATCTTTTGGAATCAGCACACACACATTGTAAAGGACAAGTATATTACTATAGTAACAGTGACTTTAAACATTAAAGCCTCATGCTTGCTACAGCATTTCAACACAAGAAAACTTGAAGTGTTTAACCTGTTAGGAATTTTCAGCAGTAGTTTGAAACTTACTTCCAGAAAAAAATTTGTTTTGCCTGTCCCAGATTCTTAATATGTGTTAGCTCCAAAGTTTTTTTTTTTTACAAGTTTAACAGCTATGTAAACTATGCATTAACTGCTGTAAATTATTCTGATAAAGGTTTCAAAACTCAAATCCCATATTCCCTGGGTACAAGAAACTAACACAAGAATTTATCTCTTGGTGTTTACTTGTACTATACCAACTTTTTTGTTCCATTGACATCTAAGACATTATATGGCTTTCTAAACTGCTTTCAGTTGACTAATACAACACAAAGGTAAAGAGAACTATTGCACAATAAATGATGCACCCATCATACAAAAATTCCACTTAAAACATGTTGGTTTATATACACAGAGTTATAGGAAGCAAGAAAAAAATGTTATTGCAACAAACATTGACTGTAATAGGATGAAATTAAGTCCATTATAATCACAGTTTTCTGTGTATGTCATAGAATAATTTCCATAGAGACATCACTAAACTGGAGAAAGAAGCTGATAACCTACCTTGTTGGTTTAAAAGAAAGAAAAAAAAAGCTTTACTATTTCATATATCCTCAGATTGGTGCAAATCCCAGTCCATGGGCAGAGCTATAGCAGCTTGCATCTCTCTTCAAATAGGAAGGGCCAAAACGAAACTACTGTTCTAAGCATTTAGAGCATGTTACTGAAACTCTTGCATAAAGCAGATCAGGTTGTTCATTTGTTTTGTTTTTAATATGTCTTTCACACACAGACAACAATGGATTCCATTTCCCATGCAGCGTTTACCAGGATTTAAAAAGGAAACTTCCAAGTCTAAGTATTCCATTGTTTAAAGAGTTTAATAATCTTGATTTTATTTGCCTTCGAGTATGGGCAATCATCAATAATTTTTAAAGCATGCCTCCAGCAACATTGTCTTGCCAAAGCAAATACATCAGAAATGGAAAATCATTATGAAATATTTTTGCCCCATAGAAATATGGGGTAGAAAGAAACCAGGAAGTTTATCCTATTACATCTGCAGAGGGCAATGAAACCTAATTCTTGCCATCATAACTACATCCTCCTTTAAAAGCTGAGACATGTAATGTGTTAGCATGAGATACTTGCTACCCATTTCATTCTCCCTCCTTCTATGTTTGTTCTTCCCTTTCTTAAAGATTTCTTAAACAGTCCTTTGAGACCAATCAAGGTAGAGCTCCCTTACCCTGAAGACCTGTATTAGCTATTTTAGGGGTTTTTTCTTCATAAAAATAATTAAATGATGCAGAATATAACAGACAATTGAAGTTATTTCACGTAAAAGCATAAGTAACTTACTAGATGGTCCACATTTCATACTGTGAAGTCTCCTGTTCCAAGATAAGGATATTGTAGCAGATGAAGCATTAGAAACTGCCATTCCAGACACCTTTCAGAAAGAATGAAGAAATCAGCATCTATAACCAAGAAACCTCAAAAAATCTCTTCACGGTCTATCAGTAAATTTACCATTTTTAGTAAGCTCACTGCTTCACATTGGCTTACTAAAAAGTTATCAGAAAACAAGAACTCAATACTTGGGGGGGGGGGGGGGGAACCCGCAGGTTAGTTGTTAACAGCTTAAAAATCAGTCACAGTCACTAGTCATCTGACAGCTTCTAGGTAAATTGGAGGGACAACATTCTTTCACACTGTTTTACCCAAGGATGGTGCATAGTTTAGGTGTGAATATACAAGTTCCTTCCCATCTTCTTGCAAGTGCAAAGTTTTAGCACTTTACTTATAAATTTATGACCTCGTCTACCCCATTTACAGAGAAGTGGGACTAGGTACAAACTCAGTTATTTATACAAAGAGGTACTGTAGATAGTATTTTGGAAATTGCTTTTTAAGATGCAGCTTTGAATGCCCAGGTTCAAGGAAACTGGTGTACAAAGAACCCATCTTAGAGGAAGCATTTTAATGATGGAAAGAAATAGGACAGCACCTGAGCATGTATAACTTGTTTCTTCTCAAAGAAAAATTGTGGAGAATATTATACAAGAGCCAAGATAATTTGTGTATTAGTCAGAAAATAATTTCCATACCAGAAAATATGCTTTAAGGAAATAATATTAACTTGTGGTTTTAGTGCACACAAAACAACCAGTCATGTAAAATGTACTACAATACAGAAGGGAAAGCAGTATCAGCATTGATCTATAAAGGTGCCTTAAAGAGTTCTTCAAAACTTAAATACTTACATTTCCTTAAAAAAAAAAAAAAAGCAATACATCAAATCACAACAGCCAATTCAGCCTATATCATCTACCTGAGAAAACAGAAGAGCAGACCTGCTTAGCCAAGTTACAAAAATCCACTGATATTTATGCAGAAGGGAAAGCAGTATCAGCATTGATCTATAAAGGTGCCTTAAAGAGTTCTTCAAAACTTAAATACTTACATTTCCTTAAAAAAAAAAAAAAAGCAATACATCAAATCACAACAGCCAATTCAGCCTATATCATCTACCTGAGAAAACAGAAGAGCAGACCTGCTTAGCCAAGTTACAAAAATCCACTGATATTTTGTCATGATGTGGTTATATTGCCATGCTCATAACAGGTAGAAGTATACCTCCTAACTAGTATGCCTTTGTTAAAACCACATTGCTCAGCTTCTCCATAACCTCGTATCTTTGTTCTAGAACTACCTAGATCTAGGCTGAGTAACGTTTTTCTCAATTTAACATGAACTTTGCAATCCTCAGAAGCCAATGACTTATGATAGTAAGTTTTTCCTTATTAATGAAGCAACTAATTACATTTACCTAGTTTACTTAATACAGTAACACAAATGTTACAGCCATTTCATATTATTTCTTCACTTCACCTCATGAAGAGCAGCAGCTATATCCTCTAAAACATTCATATTTCAGTGACACATTAATTATAGAATACAGTTTTCATTAAGGAAAATTCAGTGACAAACACAGTATCTGTTAATAAACAGCATTAGCTACAATGTATGATGTCTACAGTGATACAAATAACTGAGCAAAGTATTTCCAAAATAATATTATAAACAACACCAGCTATATCTACATAATTTTACCTAAGAACTTGGTTAGATTTTTTGCATTTAAATACCATACACTAGAACCATACAAATCAAACAGCCCAGTCCTGTGTACGATTCTGTAAAATATTTTTAAAATAGCAGGTGTTTTCTGCATTCTAAATATCTACTTAGACATTTGACTGAAAACTGATCTCAGAAGCCTCGTCATTAACTAAGTCTTCATGGACATAAAATTCTGCAGAGGGCTTAACCACCATCGCTTAGTATTGCTTTACCTCTTCCTCTTGAGGAAGCTTATTAAAAGAAAGAACATGTAAAAATGCATTATTGTTAGTTTTAGAGAGCTCAAATGGCTAGAACAACTACTCTTCAGGTTCTTACCTTTTTAAAACTAATACTGAATTTTTTTTTTCCGTTCTCCTAAGCATATTTCTTACTGAAGTTTTCTGCTCAGTAGGCTAGCACAGAAGAAAACAAAGAGCCTATTACTGTATCTTGAATTCTTGGGGGGAACCTCAATCCACAAGCATTTGCTCTTACCGGTGGTTGATTTTGTTACCTGTTTGCAGTTATGTAGTACATTTTTCTCTCCACTAAGCTCTTCCCAGAAACAGTGGGGAGTAAGCAGAAAGAAAGGCGACTCCTCTGCAGAGCCACGAACAACAGCTACAAAGCAAGCTTTCTTCTTCCAACCCTCAAACAAGGGAGCAGGAACCACACACCTTAATTATATTGTAGCAACACACCACAAGTGATATACTCGGGTTGCCACGGTAAACCACATTCAAAAACCAGTACTGAGTTGTAACGATCCAATACTGCCAGCTCATTTACTTTTACTGAGAAGCAAAAAGGCTCCCAACAAAGCGATTATTGCTGGATGAGCCAGACCAGACATTGGCTTTCCTTGGAGCAAGAACGCTTCGTGTAACAATTTCTGAACGAGCTGAAGCTCTAGCTACCGTCTTCCCTCACTACTTAAACGCCTTTAAACCCCAAGTTTCCTTCCGTTCACGACTGACACTCTTTATGGCTGGGATAAAACACACATTCAACGCTGTTTGAAAGACAAGTCTTGAAGAATCACAAAGGTTAGAACCGCCATGCGAAATACTGACAGTATCGTGGTAACGTACAGATGTATTCAGGTAAGATATAAGAAACACACTATCCCGATGACAACCAGAACACCCGTCCCTCAGACCGGCGCCGCCAGCCACCCCTCGCAGGGGCCTCTCCAGGCGGCGGGGCAGCGCGGGAAAGCCAGGTGCCATCTTGGGTCACGAGCAACGGCACCCCGTCGCCTCTTCAGCCCTGGTCGCACCGCGGTTCGAGGCAACCGACCGCAGGAACGGGCTGCTCTCCTCGTGGAGGGCTCCTCAGAGAAAAGCCGCACGTCCCGGCGACCTCGTCTCCCCGAGGAGACACCGCAGCTCTCTCCCCAGCGCCCGCCCCCGC
>NW_008796218.1:3358268-3361438 GCF_000699145.1 Aptenodytes forsteri
GGTGCTTGGTGGAGACAGGGCTGGAAGGAAAAGGCGGCAGGTTAGTGACGGCCGAGACTGCCTTCTCCTCCCTCCCGTCCCCACACCCTGCCCGGAGGCTCACCCGCCGACAGCCAGGCGCACAGCAGCGCCCCGAAGAGGAGCCGGGCCTCCATGCGGGCTGGCGGGACGGGGGCTCCCCGCGAGGCTGCGGCCCTCAGCACTGGGGCGGGGCAGCCGAGGGGTTTATCAGCCGCTTGCCCGCTCTCCGCCCTTCCCCAAGCACCCACCCCGGACACCGCCCCTCCCTGTAACGGAGCTCCTGGCCCCAGGCCGGCTGCTGCCCCCGCAGCCGAGCAGCTCCGGCCCCACTAACACTTCTCCCTGACTGCCCTTGCCGGGCCCTGACCTCGACGGCTCCTCACGCTTATTTCCACTTTTCCGTCCTTCTGGGATTTAGGAAACGATTAGTGTCATGGCTTCTCAGCAGGAGCTGAAATGTCTGCGGCGGGGTGCGGTGTAAGGCTGCGCCTCACCTCTAACGCGAACAAACCCGGGGCTTTGCCTTTGCTCCTGGGAATGGCGCACGACTGAGAACTGCTAGCTTGCAGAGAGCTGCCTGCCTGTGCTGAGAGGCAGCAACCGTTGTCGATGCTTAACAGGGAGCATTGGCCCCGACCCACTGAAACAGGTGTCAGAACTTGAGTAATGAAAGGCATGAGTAAGGCATGAACTGAATGCAGCAAGTGGCTAATGTGTATGGATTTTTTCCACAGCTTCTGATAACTTTTATTTGCTATAAATTCACACTCTTGAATTTGGAGCTCTCTGTGGACCCTTCTCTAGGTTAATTCTTTTTTTTTTCTTCCTTGTGATTAAATTTGCTGTTTTACCTTTCTTCCATTGTTTTTCTTCCCTTTTCCTATTGCTGTTACCTTTTTTCTGTTCTTTTCCCTTTCCCATCTGCTGCTGCTGCCTCTCTCCCCATCATTCTTCAGGTTTGCATATCTTATAACAGAAGCTTTAGAAGCTGCCCGTACCAAGTGAGAAACTGTCTCAGATGAAAAGGGGCCTTTTCTGACTGCTTTAGGAAGTCTGTTAACAGTAAGTCATTAAAAAGATCTCTTTTCTGCCTTTGTAATTTGTCCCTGTGGATTGTGTTTCTTGCTGCAACAAGTGTTTTATTTCTAATGAAATGATGGAAAACTAGTGATGTTTTCACTGAGAATTCTGTTCTCCCCTGTAAATGTTGGAGGGAAAATGTGTATGAGAGAAAAGAAAGTGAGACAAAAAAGATATTCTTTAACTTCAGCACAGCCTTTTCCCAATAACCCCAAACAGATTTTTAGAATTATGTGCTAGCCTCAGCCTGTAGCAAAGCCCATCTACTCTGAATGCACCGTGCACTTGGCTTTGGTGCACTTCCTCTGATCCAGATTACATTAATGGAAGTAGTGAAAGTAGATCAAAAGCAACAGGAATCAGTTTACACAACACACATTTTAATGTATTCCTTTGCCTACTAAATGGGCTGCCCACTTTATTCATTTTCCCTTAATGCCACAAGTAGCAAACAATAACTGAAACTAGTTTAAAGCTAATTTAGATGCAATTTGATTTCTTGCTATGGAAGACTTCATTATCCAAAACTAATAAACAGTCATAATTGTACCATCTTTTAATATGACGTATTTGAAGTAATGGAAACTTTGGAACCATCTCATAAATTTTCTGATTATCAAACTTTGAGTTTTGGAGCATAGGATAGCTTTGTGGGTTTGTTTGCTTTGTATTTATGCACAGTAGAGCACAGGAATTCATGTAACACAGCAGACTAACAGCCCACCAAGTTTGTTATCCTTTCTGTGGTGTGTCCTTTACCTGATGATTCAGAGCAGTTTTTACATCACCAAATGAAGTTAAATCCACAATATTTTACTACATGGAGGAGTTTCTGACTCCTGGAAAATTTATCTGTATGATAAAAAAAGTTACTTTCTTTCAGATGTACATAACTTTCAGCTTGTAAAAGATCAATTCCTGTAAAGCCTTCTAGAAGCAATTGATAGATATCAGACTGCTACAGTCCATATGTAAATTTAAAGGAAATGTACATGGTATTTTATGTGTCCTTTAAATTTCATGTATCTCCTTCCTTCTCTTTTCAAATGTAAGACAATTTTGTTTTGCATATGCAGGGAAGAAGTTCTATAGCTGTGTGTCTCATGCTTGGACAGAATAGCTTTTCAATATTGTGTGGTACTGGAACCTATCCTAGGTAGAAGACAAATTATTTGTGTACTAGTAGTTGCAATTCTAAGAGAAAATTGTTTTCTGAAAACAGTTTTTGCATTTGTTTGTACACAGGCTTAAAATGCATTTCTCTTTTATTCCTGACACCTGATATGAGAAATGGGTAGTGTACCTACCATTGAAATGTTCCAATACAGCAAAGCCATCTTCTGAAAGCGGTGAGAGCAATTTCTAAAGGAGCTGGTGTAGCTTACGAAGGTTATCATGCAGAAATAATAAAACAGATTCCAGTTTGTATTTGGCACTATGGAATTTTTTTTTTTGTCGTGCCTTTATATGTATTCATGCAAGTTTCCACTCTGTTGGAAGGAGGAGCAGGTAAGCTACCTGTGCTTACATAAACCCCTGTTCTCTCTGGAGTTACGTGGGTAAAGCTGATTCTGCAGGGAGACTAAGGGAGATAGGTTAGCAGGTGGTCTCCACTTGCTTCCAGCCTTGATTGCAGAAGTCTTTATTATTGTGTACTATGTTAGGGAAAGTGGGAGAAGAACCAGACCAACACAAAATCACCTAAAAGAGATTAGTCTGAAATAGGATCCTTTTCGGGTACTCTGAGCTTGATTCTTATGCAGTTACTCACAGTAGGCATGTCAGAGGCTACATTTGTAAGCAACAATGTTCTGTTAGTGGGAAAGGCTGGTGGAAATCAGACTTAGACATCAGATTCACCCTGCTTACCTGAAAATAAAAAATTGAGATTATTTGCAGTAAAGCAATTTATTGAAGCAAATTATTCTTTTCTTTTCCCTCCAGGTGTTAGCATGCTTTAAAATTCACATCTTCAGCCTTTTCTTAAATAGTAGGGCTAGTGACATACATACCTACAAATACAAAGTGAGCTCTGTGCTGTATGAGAAGCACCAGTTGTAAAAATCAGC
>NW_008796218.1:3362080-3388670 GCF_000699145.1 Aptenodytes forsteri
GGTGGCAGCCTCCTGTGAGAGGGTGGCTGTAAAACTTAAAACCCTTAAAAAGGAAGGGAGAGAAGAGAAAGAACATTCCCCGATGCATGAGCTTTTTCAGGGCTTGATACAATTTATTTTATTTTAATATCATGTAAAAAATGTTGCAGCCGGTCAAGTTCAGGGAAGGCAAAAGTGCAGGTGCTGAAGTCCAGGCCCAGGCAGTTCGCGTTCGCAGCCCTGCGCGCTGCCAGCCGGTGCTCAGAAGACTTCAGTTCCACCTTAACATTCACGAGTGCAATTGTGCATGTGCAGTCATGTGCAAATGCACTTGATACATGGAGCGACTCAATCTGCCTGGCACCTCATTTTGTCATTTACCCAGTTAAATAAGTGCTCAGCAGAGTTCAAAATTGTATGAGCAAAGTAAGCTCAGAAAGCTCCATTTAAGGAAAGGAGGGGGGAAATGATTTACACATTCGAGAAGTGTTTTTGTGTAGCCATTTAGGACTCTCTCAGACTAAAGTTTTCAGTACTGTTTTGTGGGGATTTTTTGTGGGGGAGGTTGTGGTTGGTTTGGGGTTATTTTGTTTTTTTTGTCAGCTAGGGAATGGAATTTCTTCCAAGTAGTGTAATGTTGTGTTTTATAGAAGTATCACCTGGTAATGAAGCCATTAACTAAAGAATTGTTAGGATGAAGTAGAGGGGCTGCAAAAAAACACCTATATGACAAACTGAAGTTCAAAAACATTAAGGACCTGGATGCTCCGTAGTGATGACTATAGCCATGTAGCAGGTTATTTCTGCCTTGCTACCTATTACTGTATAACTCAACAGTGGGTTGTGCAACATATCTATAAAGACTCTTGTTCCTAGGTGGATGGTTAACATCTTGAACTTTAAACCTTTTCCCTTTCATTGCTGCTATAATTCATAAATCATTCTAGTCCCACCCCTGATAACATAAGACTTATTGTCAGCGTTTGTTGGTGCAAGTAAGTAGGATGCATCTCTGAGTGAAAACTTTATCTGAGTTAGAGGATACTGGAACAGGTCTTTCCTTTAAATTATTTTATATCATCCTGCTTCTAGTGGCCTCTGTGGCAGTCTTAATATCTTGGATACTTACTTTTTCCTGTGTCAAAGTAGTGAAAATGCTCAGCAGAGAATCTGAGTTTCCTCAATGATTTGCCACTTTCGTATTTTTTTTTCTTAGTAATTTTAATCAGTACTCCCTATTAACCAAGCAGCAATGCAAAATATATAATATATGCAAATATATTGGCCAGTTCTTCCATTTCCCTCAATAGTTTTTTCAAAGGTTGTGTAGCTTAATTAGAACTTTATATTATTCTTTGAAAGCTGACAGATTGGGCTAGAGCTACAGTAGTGCATTACTGTAATCTGAACTTTTTCCACACCAAAAAGTGCTTTTTTGCCCCTATAACTTCTATTCTACTGAATGAATGTAGACTTGTTGCCAGATTTAATTTTTCTTTTGTGTGTAGGTGTAGTTTTTGTGATGACTCCATATTAATTTCTATGAAAAACAGTGCAATTTATATAGTGAGAAATAGAGCATAAGCAACTCTTTATTTGTGTTCTAGGATTGTAAGTTATACAACTACTATGAAGATACCCTTAAATAATCACAGAAAGGTTGAGGTTGGAAGTTACCTCTGGATGTCATTTGCTCCAACCCTCTGCTCAAGCAGGGCCACCTAGAGCAGCTTGCCGAGGACTCTGTCCAGATGGTTTTTTTAATATTCTTGGTTTAAAAACTGTGAAATCATCTATCCCGTATCTCCACAGTTATTTTCTCAAGAAATAGGTACTAAAATACTTCTCTGATCCAAATTACCATGTCACCACTGATTTTTTTTTTCCCCCCCTTAACATGCAGGGGCATGATCTTTAGGATTTATGAAATTAAAGTCCGCTTTTAGAAGCTGTTGATGAGCCTAGGTAAAGTGTACAGTAAGACTCTGTCCCAAGGAGTTAATGAATTAGGAAAATGGTGAGAGATGCAGGTGGCTATAATAAAATGATAATTGGTGGAATAGAAGGCAACATGAGAAGAATGACCTAATTAGAGAGGTGGCCCAGGAGGATTAACCCAGCTGTAGCATTCTGAATATATAAGAAGTCACCTGGGTGGTTGTTTTTGTCAGAGGATGAGGAAGTTGCTGGTGTAGGGTGAGAAGTACAGGAATCAAATTGGAAGACTGAATGTTGTGTGAGAAGAAACAGCAGAATTTAGATATTGTCCTCCAGTTCCTGAGAGGGAGCGGGGATGTGTCCATCAGCTAGCATATCAGAAGAAAAATGTAATGTTGTTGCTGGTTACTTTCCCAATCAGGAGAAGAGATGATGGTGGTTTTGCTCTTTGCCACGTAGGGTTGATGTGCTTAAACATTTAATGTTCTTTACAAGACACCACTCATACAGTACCTTAGCTAGCACTAGGGATTGAGTTCTGTATATCAGAATTGAAGCTGATTTATATGTTGTATTTTTCCTGATGGGGAAGGGAAAAATGGGTGTTTGACTTAGTTTTACATGTATCACTTTGCCTTGAGTCTGTGTACAGTATTGGTGAAGTGGTCAGTTTTGATTACAACAATTTTATTTCCTTTTAAGGCAGACTCTTTCTTTTGTGTTTTGAAATTCACTGTGAAGAAATTGGTTTACTCACTAGTATTACTGTCAAGCAGTCTTGTCCTGCATGTAGCTTTTTGACCTTTAGGTGTTTTGAAAGTGTCTTTTTCCAGAGGAGACAAGTAATAGGAAACCACCTGTATGTCGAGTCTTGCTGGCTTTAGAGAACCAAAAGGGACAAAGGGAATATGAAGCATGTATTTAGTTTAGAATATAATGCAAGCCATTGCAAGCCTAGAAACAAAGGGCCTTTCTTTAAGTTTGCGAATTGGTCCTCAGACTTCATGTTACAGTAATGTTAGCCTTTAGGTCAGATGTAAATTGTTTTCCTAAAAGTCAAGCTTGTCCAAATGTAAAACTACTGTGATGTGACCTCTCACTGCAAGTAAGATCAGTGGAGGGTCTCACTGTCATGGAATATAAATTGAACTCCTCATATGAGAATTCTTGGGGTTTTTCTTGCTTTATTTTACTGTAATTATCCAAGAGCAGGCATAGTAATATGACACTGGTTTAAGTAAATGTACTATTAGTGGGGGAGGAAAGAATAACTAGCGAGTTCTGTCAGTTAGGAGCTGGAGCAGAGAGGAACAGAAGTGTAGCAGTTTGCATAATGTTAGAAGTGAGATCCTGAAATCAGTGGTTTGGATGACAGAACATAGACTATAATATCTCAGTGTGGTGGTTTTATCTGTGACAGCATGTGCTATATTAATGAATGGCCAAAAAGGTTTCTGAAAACATTTATTCAACAGTACAGTGATTATCAGGTAAGGCAAATATGATATTATTGTAATAATATTACTGCTGAGGGGAAATCTAGCATACAGAATATATCAGTATTTACCACCTTGTCCAATTGTTATAACAAGACTTTCTAAAACTAGTATTATAAGTTTCACATTGTGAGGTAATACTCTATTGCAAAAATGTGTTTATCTAAAAAACCCAGAAAAGTCTTTCCCTATTGAAATCTTTGTTTTATGACTTAAGAACTTGTGAAAGCCTTGTATGTTCAATATTTGTGACTATTTAGTCAGAGATTTACAATAATGTCCTTGGGTTTTCAGGTTAATCTACTAATTGACAATGAGGCGGAGAAGGATTACCTTTATGATGTGCTGCGGATGTACCACCAGTAAGATCTAGCTTTATATATGTTTGTGTAGAATTTTACTAATGTTTTTAAATGTAAAGAGTGAATATTCAAAATTTTAAGTGGTCTTCCTATGTGCTACTAGAAAAGTAGTTGAAGTAATAGTTTTTATTCTGTTTAATGAAGTCTTATACTTCTACTGCGTAGCCTGCAGACAAGGAAGGAGCATGTCTGTAATCACCCATAAAGTTACTTTGGTTTTATGACTTGGCAGTTTTGTAAAAGAATTTGGTGGATTCATATCGGGGGCGGGGGAAAGCATCTGGATGATAAAACTGTTCTTAGGAAACAGGAAGAGAGCGTTAATCAAATTCATTAGTATTTCCAAATGATGCTTATTTATTTGCAACAGAAGTTTTCATTGAGTTTGCCTTTCAAAGATTTTTGCTAACTGTTCACATAAAAAGTTGCAACTGTTTTATCTGAAAGCTGAAAAAATTTAGTCTGGGAATCTGGCATGTTTAACAGCTCTGGCTTATTATGACATAATGGGGAAAAAAATAGTAAGGTGATAGGCCTATTACCAATCCTTTTGCCAAACTGATTTAAACCACAGTTGCTTAGGACCTGTATCATTGCAAATGAGATCAGCATCTGATCCATTGTTTTTCAAAGAAGATGAGAATGTATTTTCCACTCATCATAGACAAGTGGCTCTGATAGACTTTGTTTCCATTCATATCTTAATAGCATCTCAGCTGAGTGAAATGTAGATGTTTCCATCTGATGTTTGCACTGAGCTATAGTTATGGGTGTATTCAGCTACATATCTGATACAGTTTCACTCAGGTCTGTCTAATTGCTTTTCCATTCATAAAGCCTGTTGTTTGGAAAGCCAGTTGATTCAGTAGCTTTTAATTATTTAAAATCTTCTTGCAGTTACACAATTAACAATGCATATAGTAATTTTTCTTCAGTTTCTAAAATTGCAATGACTTGAGCAAAATTTTCAATATCTCTGTGAACATATGTTGACGATGTATCACTTTTTTGAACACATTATGAAGTATTCCAGGGAAAAAATATGTGCAATTGCTGTTGGAGTTAACATTTAATGTCTGCTTCGCTGTGAATAGCATTTCCAAAAGTATTTGACCTCTAATCCCATGTAATATGCATTCCCGATCTGTATTTCCAGTGCATATGCCTCAGAAATATTGTATGCCAGGAAACGTAAATTGTAAGAGAGGGAACAGCAAATAATATAGACTAAGTTTAACTGGATGTTGTGTAGGAATAGCTCTGCTGAATCTTAGGGAGCTCTTACTCTACTCTTGCAGCTGGGCAACGAAGTACATTTTCTAGACCTATAACTATCTCAGTGCTGACAATATCAAGGAGACTACTTTGCATAGCTCTCATAAAACAGGTGTTCACAGCAGTTTAACTTCTGTGGATTTTGTTTATTGGTTGATGGCCCTTCAACTTTGATTTGAAAAAAAATTTAAAACTTAAACCAAGTCTTTGCTCTAACTACTGATTATCATGATTTTTTTCCTGGATCAAAACAATTTGTCAGTCCCTCAAGTTCAGGAGAGGAAGAAGCTTGTAGCCTAGATTCACTTAGAAGGATTGGTAACCAGAAAGGAAACAAAAATCTAGTAGGCAGGTCTATCTCATCTGGAAAGTTACTTCCAAACGGCTCCATAAATCTTTTGGGGACTTTGAGAATGGAATTAAAGATGTAGTCTATAAAAGTGATGTGTGTGACCTTAAAAGATAAAGGCAATATATAGGACATTTCAGTTATTTTGGAGGAGGTAGTTGTTATTCCTCTTTGAATCATAAAATCATTAAGGTTGGAAAAGACCTCTAAGATCACCGAGTCCAACCGTCAAACTTGCTTACAGAAGGCTTGCTTTCTCAGAGGCTATTTTGCTTTGGTTAAACCAATATCTACATAAATAACTTTTTTAATAGGTTGAAGGGACATGCAAATTTTGAAGCCATGTGTACAGCAAATTATTAAATGATGCTTTGTGTTGATGTGTTGATTACCTGTGCCTGTTTTCTCACTGTGTTTTTGTAGATCTATGAATCTCCCAGTGCTTGTGGGGGACCTAAAACTTGTGATTAATGAACCAAGCAGATTGCCTCTATTTGATGCTATCCGCCCACTTATCCCATTAAAACACCAGGTGGAATACGATCAGCTTACACCCAAAAGATCACGGTAAGAGAATGCAGAACAATGCAGCTAACTTAAATACAAGCAGGAAATACTGACTGAATTTTCAGATAAACTCCGATTAAAATATCAGTCACCTGTGTAGAGCTGGGCATAATTTTTTTTACTTTCACTATATTTGCTAGAAGTACAGTTTTGAGCTACCTGAAATTGTTTGCCAAGTAGTTTAATCTAGTAAAAGCAGGGTAAGGGAGTAAAAAAATATGCTTTCCAGTCGAAACAATCTTTTCTCATTTTTCCTGCATTTAATAATTAAAAAAAAATTCTTGTAGCTCTAACCCTCTAGAAGCAGACAGCTTCAATGATTGCAGGTGTCTTTTCTTATGAAAAATACTTGATGGCTTTAGCTAACACACATCCATCCAAACTTCAGTCAACTTGCTTTTTTCATGCCTAAATGTTATAAGAGAAAAATAATGTGTGACTTTGAAACATTATTGCCATGAAGTGTTATGCAGCTGAACAGCCAAGTATCTTCCATTTTTGCAGAAAGCTGAAAGAGGTGAGACTGGATCGTTTGCATCCTGAAGGACTTGGAATAAGTGTGAGAGGTGGAGTGGAATTTAACTGTGGCCTCTTCATCTCCCAGTTAGTTAAAGGAGGACAGGCAGACAATGTTGGACTTCAGGTAAGAAAATTATATTCATGGCTGCTGTGCTGCAGAAAGCCTTTTGCTACAATGTTAGGGAAGCAGGCAGTAAGAATTTTCTTTAATGTTTAGAAATAGCTATTGCTAAAGGTGCTCTTTGTCTCTTGTAATAAAATTCATAAAATATGTAAGTTACTATGATGCCATAGTAAATACCATTATACCAATGGTGAATCAAGTTATTAAAATTGTTCTTTTCACCAATTTTAATGATATGTAAACCTTTTTCATATTTGGGATATGATAATTTTTTAAGATAAAAGGACTTTCTGGAGTGTTTATACTTCATGAGTAGCAACAGTTAAATGTAAGCAGATGGAAAGAAAGATCTCTCACTAGACTGTGGAAGAGTGTTTTAAGTTGCCAAATTCTGATTAAATGTAAAACAGAGCATATAAATACTAAAACTGTTAATGCCATCTTGCACAGATATAATTTGTGTAATGAAGTGTTTATTTGAACTTTATGTATAAATTGTGGGGGTTTTGGTTTATGCAATGGAAGTACATAAAAGAAAGAACCTATTTTTAACCATTTCCAGTATCCTTTGTACTGCATAGAATTGCACTTTCAGTGACTAAATTTTAAATAGATGAACTGTAAAAAGATTGGCATAAATAATTATCTATAGAAACATTTTTTCTATATTAGTACTTATGCAATTTGCATTAATGAAATTTTGGGTGTTTGGTTTTTTTGAGTGTGTCATTTCTTGCTCGTATAGATCTTAGTGAAGAGAGAACTGAGCAATTGGTATGGCAAATGTCTGCATCTTTCTGTGCTTTTTGAAGCTGATAAGGTGTATTAAAGGTCTGTGTTTCTGAGTAGAAAGGCTGATATGCCTGGCTAACTTCAATTTGTTGAGTGCAAATAGTTGCTGAAGTATTGATGTTTAAGGATTATATTTAATACTAGTCCAAAATGTATTAGACTGGCATGATTCATTACAGTGTTTAATTAAACTAATGTGTTTTGTAGATATGCTTCAGGGTAACCCCACCACTCTTGTAAATTAAAAAAAAAAAAAAAACAAACCAGCTCTGTGTCGACAAGGCAGTCAAAGTTAGGGTACCATGTTTGTATAATTCATGCTGAGAGCTTTCTAAAATTTGAATAAGCGTTCCTCTCTCTGCATGCATGCACGTGCCCTTTTGTTCATTCATACCTATATATCCCATTCATTAATTCAGAATCACCATTGAATTAGTTCTGTCTTCTGGCAGCCTGCTCTGGACCAGCACATGACCGGCTCCTTAGACGCTTTTAGAAGCTCCTTCTTAGAACAAAACCACAAATTCAGGGAATACACCCCCACAAATTCTGTATTTAGTTAGAATTGAGAGGGTGGCATAGGATACCACAAACACTGTGCTGGATGTGTCAGTAGCCTACTTTTAAGCATGGGATTTGCCAGTGGGTAACTCCAGAAAAGGGCGTTCATGCACCTTCCCAGAGTTTGTACTACAAAAGCTTGTGTACCTTGTGTACTACATTACACAGTGAGAATGGGAAGTGTAGACAAGAGAGTTGTTCCTGGATTGTGATCAGCTCAGTAGAGAGATTCCAGCTGCATCCTTCCTCCACTGCTAGAAAACTGAGAAAAAGACAAAGACCAGTCACTTACATGGCTTTTGAAAACATCTCCTGGAAAATACTGGAAGGCATTAATGATGCTGAGCAATAAAGGACTTAATAGCCACTGTCTTAAACTGTCATGCTAGTACATTCATCTTAATGCTGTATTGAAGCTCTGCTTCTCTGCTTGTTTCAGACTAATGTTTTGACATGATCGATAGATAAGGAGTTATGCTCAGTTGTGCTACTGTAAGGATGTCATTTTTTGTTTTTTCTCAGTACGCAAAAAGGCCCTACTGGCTTTCTGTGACTGAGGCCATCGTACTACATGTTGGTGACAGTGAATGGGATTGTAAAAGATCTTTGGGCTGGGTTGTACAAATTGTACTGCAACTTAGAATGTGGTTGGAGTTTGGCAGACAAAGTAGGGACAATAAGGGGGAAATACGCTTGAGACTGACTATGGGTTTGTTAGATTATATGTATTAATATGAACAGATGGTGCTTCGCAGCTCATGTAACTGTCTGACTTCTGTTTTTTGATATGTGGTGTTAAAGCTCAGCCTAAAGTGCCTTCATAATAGGTGGCACTAGGCACTTTCTGAACCGCACTGAATAACAAGAGCTGACAGGCAGCCCGTTGTTCTAAATTGCTGTCTCACAGTAAAGCCAACTGCTTCTGAAATTTCACCCACCTGCTTTATTTATCTAAAACTCTACACATTTTCTATCCCAAAAATGCTGCCTGAGAAAGGTATAATGATCTTCTATTATACTATCAGTTTTACGTCCTGCTGCTTTTTTAAAAAAAATCAAATTCATTTTGCATGATTTCTCCTTGAAGTAGTTTCCAAGCTACATTAAAATGATTGAATAATCATGAAGGGTCGCTGAGGCATTTGTAGTTTTGACCCTTTTTTAACTATCGTTTCTCTAAAAGGCAAGTGTTCTGTCTTTTCATGAAAAAATGTACTTCGTGGTTTTTTTTCCTCTGCTTTCTGATACTTATGTCTGTGGGGATTCTGCTGAATACAAAGAGATGGAGATTGGTATGAGTGATGAAAGTGGAAGAAGTATACAAAATGAGAAATTTGAAACAGTGATGCTATTATGTAAAAACCCTTCAATTTCCTGGAAGCACTAAATATTATATTTCTTATGTTAAAAGTTACAAATAGTAGGCATTTTACTTGGGGAAAAGTTAGGTTTGCAGCTTTTCTTTTGAAAGTCCATAATCTCCCTGTTTGATAGGGAAAGGGGAAACAGTGATATATAATAACAAAGTAATTGTTACTGTTCTACTCTGTTCAATCCTGCAGACTTATCTCTACTGCTTCTGATTGAGAAGGTTAGTATACAGTGATACCAGTATGAAAGTAACAAAATATATGAAAACAACTATTAATTACTTCAGTGTATGGACACTTTTTTGCAGGAAAAGCTGTTCAAGTGTCCTAAAGAGAAGCAGTTTGTTACATCTCCTGTAGTTCAGCCTAGATTGGCATATTTCTAAAGCACCATCAGTCATACATTGTCAGTCAGTAACAGAAATGTCATTAGGATGAGTGAAGAGTACTAGACTGTCTTTTTGTTTCATTTCTGAAGCTCAGCAAAGAGGAGTATTAAAAAATATCTATATGGGAAAAGTTCATTCCCATATGGGAGGGAAAAAATAAAATATGCTCTTGGCTGCATTTATAATTTTGTAAGTGTGTGACTCTTAGGGAGATGATATAATACTAACAGATATGACTCGCTTAGTGAATGATGTCATCCTCAGAGCAACACTAGTTCTGGTGATACAGAAGCTATATGGAGATTCATAAACAGCACTGCCATTTGCAGTCCTAAAACTGGGATGTTTCTCTGTGTTGTGGCATTGTAGTTAATAACAGTAGGTTAGGTTACCCTTTTAAAAAGCTGTGTTTGTGCAAACCCAGGCTCCATGGTCTGTTATAGCCTGCATGATGTGGAAGATGTGAGTAAAGGAGGAATCTTGAACTAAACTAAAACCACAACAACAACAAATACGTAAGATCAACAGAAAAGTCTAGGTAGATCAAATGAGGTCAACATTGCATACCTGAGGTTAAATAGTTATATGCAAATGTATGGTATTTTTGCAAGTGAGTAACCAAGAGAAAGGCCAGAGATGGGAATGGAGGAAGCTTTTTGAGCGTTTTACTATTGAGGAACTCAACCTTCCTTTGAAAAGCAGAGGTCACTCGCTTTCCTACCATTTCCTAGAATAACCAGTAGAATCCTAAATAGGCTGAGAGTCTTTATGGTTTGTAGAGGATATAGAGTCTTTATGCACAGTGCCACAATTCTGACTTATCTCTGAGCCATTTTGCTTCTTGGCAGTACAGTCACATTGCCAGTGCTAATAACAGTCCTAAGAATGCATTAGTTACAAAGGATTTCCTGAAGCACCAAGGGCAATGGAACAGCTCTAGACTAAGTTCTTGGGTTTGGGGTGGGGAACTAGCTTAGAATTTAGCAGGGGAAAGAGGAGTGCGATAGCACGGCTGCCAGGCCTGTGGGGTGTGTGGGTGGATGGATGTGGCTTTGAACATTTGGAACAATTTGGTCAAGTGAGTGTTCTTTCATAGTGAGAGCTGTCAGGGGTGTGACACTAAACTGCAGACCCCATGTGCTTTTCCTTGCCTGATTCTGTATTTTTACCACAGGCTGTAGGTTCAAAAGCCTTCGGTACTGACCTATTTCTGCTCTTACTAAAGTTCATGCTAAAAATCTGACTGAGTTAAATGAAAACAGTCAAGCTCTTAGGAGTGCTGCAAATTGCACACAGGCCATTACCCTGGGTGAGATTTTTGGATGTCCAGCAGGTGGAGCAGCAGCCCCACTGGTTAGGGGCTGGGGACCACAGTCATGTTCTGCCTCTGCAAATGTATTCTCTCCTGCAGGACAGTCACATATTGCATTTTCTTTGCTTTTGTAGTCTTCTGACGCTGTGTTATGTCAGATAGAAATATTTAAGTTCAATGGAGAGGACCCTGCACTACATGAGCTATGCTGGTACAGTGGACGTGTTGTTAATGTTTTGTGTACTATTGCAGAGCATATGGCACTTCCCAGAAGCAGTAGAAAAGTTTGTGAAAGAAATTAAAAAGATAAGCAGGTGGTTTGTTGTTTTGTTGTTTTTTTGGTTTTGGGTTTTTTTAGCTGAACAGATCACAGTAGGAAGATTCGATAATACTTATTACATATGAAAAAAGGCAGAAGGTGATGGCATGCCCAATGTCCTGTCACCAAAGGGTAGACCTGTTACAGTGTGTGTTAATGTGACTGTCTCTAAGACATAGGCCATATTGAGGAATTCCGACTTCCAGTTTCACTCCCTCCTCTCACATAAATGTGGTGATGCAAATTTAGTCTTTTGGTGCTGAGCTGTGCAGTGCCAGAGGAGGAGTCTCCAGCTGTGCCCATTTTTTCCCTAAAACTGTCAGCAAGGTACAAGGAAGCTAGTCCTCAGTGAGCTAGACTGTGACTTCTTCACTTTTTTTCAGGCACAGATACTCCCATCAAACTTGTGTGATGGAGAAAACAGTGGATACACTGTATGATTTAGTCTGTATGGCCACAGTAGATCACTTGCTCAGTCCGACTAAGACTGGTGGCGTTACCTTCTATCCTTCGAGTGAACAGTAACGTTGGAAAGGGGAGACTAGAAGTATCTGGCTCAAAAGAAAAAAAAAACCTGTTAAAAAAATTTAGGTCACAGTTATCTAAGGTGGCAATTGCTTCCACAGTCTTAAACGCATTAAAGATTATGATATTTATTGTAATACTGTTGTGAATATTACAATGAAGTCTTTAATTCTGTAAGCAGATAGTGTTTTTTGCACAATGACTTTTTTTTTTTTGCACCACCTGAGTGGTTAGGGCTGAATGAATCTTCTCATCCCTTTCTGTTCCTGGTGACTCTTCTGTGCCCCCTGCACTCTGGAAGAGCTAACTCTTCTGATCTTCTGCAGCAGCAGTTGAAAGTGTGTTCACAACTGATCTTGGTACCAGGGGCTGGTGCACTGGCAGTCCCAAAGCAAGTGGATGAAAGGGAAGTTCTCCCCAGATCAGAACTAGTATAGCCAGAGTCTTTATATTAACTAACTTTCACCAAATGTGTTATGATGAACCTGCCTCTTCCCCTAGACTTTTTAGTCAATAAAGATGTTCACTAAGACTGTAAAAAATCGTGCTCTTAATTTGTAGTATAAGGACCTTTTCCAAACTTAAAGTGAAAGCTTTGTTCTTGTGGAGATCAAAGTACAGAGATATAAGAAAGTGTTGTTGATGATTTGTTGTTAAAGCCATTTCCTGGTAATCGTTTGTATATCCTACCGTGCAGAGGATTGATTTGCATTGCCTAATGGAAAAGAGTATGCACTAGTTTTCACACAGCCATGACACATGGTTCACAGTACATAAAAGTCTTTGCTTATGATGTTCTAGCCAGGGCCTGGCATTTTTCAGTGTGATCTTGAGCAGCTAATAAGATACAACCTTAAATGAAGTGGGCAATGTCTCCATCACTGATTCCTTCTCAGTCTACCTAGCTAAGGGGATTATTAGGCAGAGTTCACAGAAACTTGGAAATTTCTAGTCTAGTCATCATATCAAATTTGGATTTGTATTAGAGGAAGGGAAACCTTTTGAAATAAAAGCTTTCCAATGATGTACTGTCATTTTATCACCAAATAAACATTCGTCCTATTAGTTCTTTTGTGTGTTCTGATGAATAAGATTTGAAATTTTATAGAAGCAGCTGAAAGCTTATGGCACCCTGTCTGTTCTACACTAGTGAACACTGCTAGGGAATATTCTTGGGGTGCTGCCATTTGATTGCTGATAGATGTTAGTGTGGTACCCAGTGTGCAGTTCAGGTGATAATACATGCCAGGGGTGATTCCTAGAGAGCAGGTTACATGCAGCCACCCTGCTTTGGAGGAATTATCTTCAGTGTTAGAGAATGGTCTTTGTACTTAATTTATATACCAGGACATATGTAGTTTCTGTGTAAAGCTGGCCTGTTTTAGGATCAGACCATGAGTCTTGGCGATAAATTGAATGCACTGCATAGATTTGTTTCTACAGTCTTTTGCTTCCAGATATGTTACTTCTTTTTGGTGCAGTATACTAATATAAAGATGCCGGAGGATAGTTCAGTTGGTTTTGTATTTCTGCTCTCATTCCTTCATGAGAGTTTTCTGATATGTTTTTCTGTGATTTGTTCAGAACAATATTGAAGTCTTTTGAGGCAGGTAGTACACACTGGCAATGAGGGTTATCTTTTACACTAGTATGCACTTAGTTATCTAGTATTATTTTTTTGCTCTAGAATACCTGGTTTGGTTTTTTTTTCCTATTAGTAAACCCCCTACATCTTTTCTTGCACAACAGGTGAAACCTGGGTAGAAAATTCCAATTGCTTTTCGGTCCATTGTATACCCAATTTGTGAGACAAAATGCACGTAGGTTTGGAAGGTAATAAAAAAAGGCCTGTATCTCTACAGAGACCCAGAGCCAATCCTTTAGGGTGGAGGACACAGTACAAATTACTGGTCCTTTCAGTCAAGTTATCTTCATCTAAATTTGCCTCAGGAATAACACTAGTTTTCTCTCTGCTATTCAGAGTGCATGTTCTTGGTCTGTTCTGTAGCTGACTATGCTCCCTGTCACCCATGGAGCCCAAATACATATATATTGCATACACATGGAGGCCTGAGTAAGCTTGGGAATAAGTGATTGACTTGCCTTCTATCTGGTGGGAGATTCCTTCTATGTTTCTGTCTCAAGTTTTCTCACTTTTTTTCGTGTCACACAACAGGGGGAATGCCACAGCCTAGGGGCCACAGTAGGGTGGCGGTACCATCTTCTCAACCATAGCGTATGATGGGTTGCTGCTGTGAAACACTTGAAAATCTGTCACACGAGTAGCATACAATTTTGTAACTAATGTAGGTGATCCAAGTGACTTAAGCTACTGCATCCCAGAATAAGCATTCATTATGCTTATACATGACTACTATAATTAATCAGATGTTGCACCTGAAATGGAGGTAAATTCCATTAAAATAACGCATTGTTCTGAATCCAGAATCAGGCAAGGTAATAAGACCAAGTTTAGTTTCCTGTTGATCAAAATAGTTAAGAAGGTATCTCAGAGAACATATGGTAACAGCAAACTTAAGCTGCTGAAGTATAAAGGAAGAAAGTCACTCCGAAATTATTTGAATTGACATACGGACACTTGTAATTAAGGTAATCTGTGGAGTACAAGTCTGATGTGTAGAGACTCATTTTTATGCTTTCCACTAGATATTATTTATAAAATTGTTATTTGGCCATTAGTCTGCCCTTTTGGTGTTAAATACTAAGTTCAAACAAATACAGGTAAATCTGCTCTGGACATTAACTGAAATTCAAAAAGTATTCAGGACTCAACATTATCAAACCTTTGCATCAAAATGATTGCCAGTTTGTATCATTGCTTAAAAACTTTTTAACATTAATTTACAATCTAGTTTTTCTTCTCCCTTTCATTTTTGAGGTTGGAGATGAGATAGTTCTTATAAATGGATATTCCATTTCGTATAAATGGATATTCCATTTCGTCATGCACACATGAAGAAGTCATAAACCTCATTCGTACGAAGAAAATAGTGTCCCTAAAAGTAAGATGTAAGTAATACAAAAAATCACCTGTATCACTAAAGATTGCTGTTAATAGATTGCTAGTGATCTGTAGAAAGTGTTACTTAACAGAGTATTTTTCTTTTTCAGATATTGGCATGATACCTGTCAAAAGGTAATGGTATTTACTTTGAAAACAAATTAGGTTTTGTAAATGTAAATCATTTACATTTACATTTACAAAAATGTAAATCATTTTTACATAGCCTCTTCAATATCCAAAGAACCTCTGTGTTTATCTGTGTTTTTGAAAATGTGTGAATGGGCATTTCTGTAGCTGATTAAAATATCAAGTCCTTTGTGATAAACAGGCAGATGTCTTGTTTGATGAATCTGACTTTATATGCCAGTTGCCTACTTAATTTAACCAATTTCTATTTCCTCATTATTCGTGGATATTACCTGGAAATTTCATTATCAATGCACCTAGCTTACAGAGAGCTCCACTGCTGCTTTCTGTACGTAACATTTGATGATTGCTTCAGAGCTTAGAAAAATTTCAAATTATTGTCCTCTTCCAATTTTTGTTGAGAAGTTGAAATGTTAAGTGGAATGTTTGATGATGGGAGGTGTGTCTCTGCATAGACATTTATATAAGCAGTTCAAGTTGTTATGATTATTTTCGCAGTTTCCCAAAATTGTTTCACTTGAAGAGGTTTTCTCAATTTTATGTTTGATCAACTTTACTAGCCTAAATAATTGTATGCTTGTTTGATGTTCTATTTAAATTGCTGGAAAATAAACCAGTTGTTGTGAATGGTATCCAAAGGAACTTGTGGATGCAAAACAGGAGGCCACGTTCTGAAGTAGCTTCTTGAATACATTCACATTTATTTTGTCCCCATTATTTTAAATTACTTTTTCCTTCCAGTTCAGCAGATGAACCCCTTAAATGGCAATATGTGGACCAGTTTGTGTCAGACTCTGGGGTAAGCAATCAATATTTTATTAAGATGTTTTCTGGGAAATCTGTAATGGTTCTGAAATACTTTCTCCTCTGACCTTATCACAGAAGTTATTGTATGTATTTCTATGATGCACTGTCTTGTTACAAGGGTTCTGGGACAAACATCTTTTGTGATATGAAATGATTCTAGAATCATTAAATAAGGAAAGGGCAGGATACAAATGAAATATCTTTTACTCATTAATTGGTACTTTACTTTGCTTGAGCTTATTAACTTACCAGGCTATAGTACTACTGTATAAATCTGTAACAGATAATTTGGTCTATCTTAGCTATGTTAGTGGAGGAATGACAGGTATGAATGCAAGTGACTTCTGTGGGTTGCAGCAATGAAAAAAGAGACCACAATTACTGTGCTTTTACTTTCAGGAAGAAAGACTTTGTTAAGTAGTGAGCTCTCTCATGTATTTTTCCAGCTCTTTTGTCAGGAAACATCTAAATGATTATTTTTGCCATATCACTTTCCTCTAATTTTCCTTCATCCTTTTTTGAAGACAAAGTTTGACTATTTAAATGATCTTCTCCAAGTAGAAAGATAAGGTCAGTCTTTCACCTCAGCCATGCAGCTCCACTGATATGACTGTACTTCACATTCATCTTCAGTAGGAACTCAGAGAAATCTTATCTTGATGTTGGCAGGGTTTGATCCTGGCTTCATGAAGTTTTATAATAGTCTTGATACGAGTTCAACACAGAGTAACATCTGCAACATTTTTTTTAATCCCCTACAGGAAGGAAAGGGCAGTGTTGCTGGTCTTGCTTCTTCTGGAGGGAGAGAGAATAAAGAGAAGAAAGTCTTCATTAGCTTGATTGGTACAAAAGGCATGGGATGCAGGTGGGTACATATTTCTTATTGAATGTTACTAGTTTAAGTGAGACATCCAAGGCCGTTATTTCCATCCTTCATTGATATGGTATCAATGGAGAAAATGGAGATCCACGCTGGATTAGGAAGGCGAACTGGAACAGGAGGATATCTGTGGCCCACATTATGTATCATTAGACGAAGCATAAATACCTGTGTTACAAGTTCTGACTTAAAACCAAAAAAAAGCTTTTAAATTTAAAAATAAGAGCAGGCTGAAAGTGACATAATACAAGTTGTCATGGAATTGGATCTTTTAAATGCTTTTACATTTTAAAATACTTTTAAATGCTACTTTGTGACATAGCAAGTTCCAGCGCTGTCCAGCGTCAGGTTCACTCTCTGAACTTCAACTGCTTTCTGTTACCCTTTTCAGAACTGAGAAGCGGTCACACAGCTATATCCAGTTCCTAAAAGTAATGTTGAATTTGCAAGATTTTTGGAAGTATTAACAGATGCTTCTCAGACTCCTGTCCTTGCAGCTAGTTATGGAGACTGGGATAGAAGGGATATTGTAGGATTTCTTACCTATCTAGGAATATACAGTTGAAGTTACTAAGATTGAACTGCACAGAATATTTTTTAAAGCATAAGTTTTCTTTCATATTATTTGGAAAGTCTAAAGGTTTTTTAAAAAATATTTACAAACCTGGCGGGGTGGTTCATCATCACCTGCTGGATATATTATCTACAAAAATCATTGCGGTGTTTGGGCCCAGCTTAGACTGCAGCTTTAAGTTTCCAGGGTAGATGTTGGCCCTTGGTTGAAATATCCTTCTTGCTTCTAATAAATAATCCTGAACAATAACATAGTATTATACATATAGTATACTGCAGTTCAGTGAGTAAAAGTGCAAGAAATGAGTAATTCTTCATTGTGTTACATGCTTGATTTCCAATGTCGTTAGTGTCCTAGTCCCTTAGACAGTGTAGGTCAGTATACTATGTTAGTTTCAACATCTAAGGAAAAATCCAGAAGCTTGAATACTTTCTTTTAGCTTTTTCTTAAATCACAGTTTTGTGGTGTAAAGGATAGAAAAGTAGGATGATAAACCATTGTGTGTGTACTGGCAAATTTTGGTGTTTGTTTCAGAGAAGGCTAGTACCACAAAAACATTCTTTAATTGGAAACAAATTATGAGAAGACAACTAAGACTTCTCATGGTATTACACTCTATTATTCTATAAATATTATCCTATAAATGTTTATTTTTTATATTACACCAGTATTTCCAGTGGTCCAACACAAAAACCAGGCATTTTTATCAGCAATGTTAAGCCGGGTTCTCTTTCAGCAGAGGTAGGCTTAGAGGTAAGTATGCCACCTTCCAAGGTAGGTACCTCAAGGAAATCGTGTTTGGTATTTACTACTTCAAGGATTCTGGATCACTGTAAAGTCACTAGCTGTGGGTTTTTTTCCATGGGAAAGAAATACTGTGTGGTTACATTTCAAATGAAGTGAGTTTCCTAAATTTTAAGAACGTGAGAAGTGCCCTCCTGGGTCAGACCGATAGTTCATTGAGCTCAGTATTCAGTCTCAAACAGTGGCAATAGGAAATGCTAATATGGGAGGATGTGCAGGCCTGCCCAGTTTCTGCTGTTCCCCTTGCACTCTGCCAGTGCCCATGATTATTGTATTAAGAAAGTTAGAGAGTATCTCTTTTTCTGTTTTCGTTTAATATATGTACTAATTTAGCATCTGTACTAAAATTTGGATTAACTCCTTTAGGTTGGTGATCAGATTGTTGAGGTAAATGGAGTGGACTTTTCTAATGTGGATCATAAAGAGGTAAGATCAAGTCTTCCTAATTCCCCGAATACGTAGTTGTCAGCTTACTAAGCATCTGTCTGATTTTCCTGGCTGAAAAAAATATGTTCTGATATCAGGCTACTTAACCAAAGAGGTTGTGTATTGAACGTGGGAATTTGGAGATTTGAATACCTACCACCCTGCTTAGTTCCAGTGGGTCTTCTGGAAATTCCACCCTTGACAACCAGCATCTTTCATCTTACATATACATGCCTTTTATCACTTAATTCAAACTGATTTTTGTTTTGCTTTAATTTGCAGGCTGTCAGAGTGCTCAAAAGTAGTCGTACTTTGACTATCTCCGTGGTAGCAGGCGCTGTAAGTAGTATATGTATAAAAGCAGAACACTTGTGAAAATTACTATGCAGGCAAATAAATGATAAAAATAAATAGATAAGAAGTAAAAGCTGTGTTTCATTATAATGTCTATACCACTAAATTCTGTCAAGCCAGGGCAGTGTTGAGTGGCTTTTGATTATTTTATTGATAACCATCCACAGTATTCTCTAACAGTTTCATGACTGTGGGCCAGTGCAAAACCATTCCCTTGACAAGGCATGGAAATTAACATTATTGTAACGGTCTCTCATGTTTCAGAGCTTCTGTTCTAATAGATAACTGCTCCTGCTGAAACATGAAAAGTGAATTGGATTGGAGTGAATTAATTTTTCCTTGTGAATAGCTGATGTCTTAGTCTTATTCCAAATTAATTCCTTGTGTAACTCTTCATCTGATCTCTTTAGTGTATCAACACACTGAAAATTGTTCAGTTTTCCATTTCCACTGTTCTGTACAGCAGAGCTATATGCCTTTGGGCCCTAATCTAAAGCCAGCTGAAATTAACTAAATCTTTCCACTGACTTCAGTGTGGCTTTCAATAAATGTTTTAATGTTTTTACTGCTTTTAATCCTTTGTATAGTAAAATGTACAGTTATATACAAAAGGATACTCAAGTTCCATAGACTAATCAAAGATGGTATTTTCTAATTGCCTTGCAACTGAATTAAATAGGGAAAACAAGACTTAATGAATCATTTAAGGTACTTCCTAATGGCTCATGTATACTGTGTAGCTATGTGAAGGAATTCATGGCTTAATTAAACTACCCTTACAGTAACAAAAGATGCAGTTGTCCAAAGGCATTGTAGACATTGTTTAAACAAATGCTCCAGACTAGTTGATTAAGCTCCAGGAACTCAACATCCTACGGACTTAGATTCAACTCCCAGATATGTTACCACCTGTTAGAAAAGATGGGATCTACTCCAGCATGTACCACTAGGATTGCATCCTTAAAATGGTGAATTTTTGCTATGGAACTCTTCTGCTCCACCCTACTTCACCTTGCATGTCTCTCTTTTCCTCAGTACACATCTTTGTACTGAAGAAGAGATTGCAAAAGGAAACAGTTCCTCTACTCCTGTTTTTCGGTCAGCAAAGACTGTGGTGCAAAGGCGTTCTTCACTGGCTGTTTTTGTTCGAGCTGTCTACTTTGAGCCTAGAGACATGAAAAATTCTGCCTTCCTAATTAACATGGGATTGTAATTTCAGTAATGAAAATTAGATAAATGTTCTCAGTATTCCACAAATAGCACCATGGAAATACCTTTCTTGAATAGAAAATAGTGCTTGTGTCTTACTTATAAAGCAAACGAAACGGGAACAAAACCAACTGAAACACATCAACTATATAACCTTTTGGCAATGTATGTTCCCTGTATTTGGGTTCCCTGAATGATGGTACGTTTCCACAGCAGCCAGGCAAAAGAGAATTAAAATGCAGCAACTGTGTAGTTGTCTTCCACATTGGGATTCATTCAATGTGCTGTTCTCTAGCATTGCATTGCTCAGTTAGATTTCAAGAAAGTATAATTTGGAGTTTTTTCTGGGTGACACACTGAGCATGCCTTTGGCATGACCCCTACACTGTCGGTGCTGACTTAAGTAGTTGCATGCTTCTTCTGAGGTGTTTAGCACATCATAACTTTGAGACTGAAACTGGAGTAGCTCTTTGGAATAAAGTGGTCAGAACTTCCAGGGTCTTTCAGAAAGCATTCCTCAGAAAAAGTAATCTGAGGAAAAGGCAGATGTGCTAGTATGTAATCGGTTTTGAATTATTTCCTAGAACTACGTTCATGAGACTTTCATAACTGATTTGGGTAGCGATTCTGATTGCAGGGAAAGGAGCTGTTCATGACTGAAGAAGAAAGGCAGAGAGAAGCACGTCTCCGTGAGCAAGAACGCCAGGAGTTAATGCATCAGAAGCGGCTTGCGTTGGAGACTAACAAAATCATCAAAGAGCAGCAAGAAAAAGAGAGATTGTAAGGACTCTGTATAGGATTGCCTGAAAATTTTTGCTAGGATTTGGAAAGGGCATGGAAGACAGGAACAGCTGTGAGAAGATTCCCAACTTAGATTAACTGAATTTTGCTATTGCAGAGTCTTTGTTCATAAGTCCTTAGCCTGTGGTGCTCTTGATGTTCTGGGTTTTCAAAGCTGGTATCATTCAAACACATCTTGAGTAGAAGGGTCACTTTGTTCCCTGACTTGTCATACCACTATGATTCAGTGTGATATTGGTTATTTTCCTGATGCCATTCCCTCATCCTTTTTTTTTTTCTTCTTTTAGCAAGACAGTTACAAATTTTATACTCTTACAATAATACACTATGGAACTGTCTCAGAAGGAGATAGTGACTTAGAGTTAAATAGATGATATGCCTTTATTATCCAGATGGTCATGAATGTCCTCAGGGTTCCTATGAAAGTATATTGAACCCTTGGTATCTTAAAGATGACTTTTAAAAAGGAGCATTTTTCCCCAATGCATATGTATTTACTGTCTGTATCTTTTACTAACTATATGCTGACACACTTTGTGCAAGTTCTTACTCAAAAAATATTATTTCTATCATTTTGTCCTAATTCCTCTTATTATAGAAGAAAACTGGAGATTTCCCAGAAGGCTGCAGAGGAAGAAGAGAGATATCGCAGAGAAATAGAGCAGTAAGTAAAAACCTACATATGCAATACGCTGCCTGAAAAAGGGTCCTTATAATATATTAGATCTGGCTGAAAACATTCTGCGTATTCTTTTCTAATAAAATAGTATATGTTTTCATTTAGCTAAATGTAGGGTCCAATGTATATGAGTAAGTACACCACAGTTACAGAATGGGAAACTGATCTCAAAATCAGCACCTGGAAAACATGAGGATTATGGTGATAAAAAAATTAGTGTGAAATTGAAGCTGGGTGCTTATGTTAAAAATGTTATAAATGTATAGAGAAACTTAAGATTAAGGGGGTTCTGTGCCTCAGAACTTGTTTACTCTGTTGTCACTGAACCGCTACCTTTAATTCTAACAGAAAAAAGAAATTAATACTGCAAGGAAATAGATCAGTGAAGAAACAGAGAAGAATGACTAAAGAGTTGGAAAACAACACTTGGGTTGATGACACATCCACTTGCTTATATTTAAAAAAAAACAAAACAAAAAACAGGTAGTTTGTTTATGATCTGTAAGAGTGTACACAGCGTGGAATTCAATAGCTTCTTCAGTCTATCAAAGTTCTGAAAACAAAAGCTAGATAGATTTAGATTAAAATAAGGGCTATGTGATGCTAATTGTCTTGAGTAGAGATTTCAGTCATAAATTTTAAGTTGGCTTTTGCTTTTCTAAGGAGAGAATTAATTAAATTAAAATTGTGGCACTGAAAGCAGGAAGTTCTATAACCTATTTTATTCAGGAAATCTGATTTTTATTATCAGTCTATTGTGGTTTTAAAAATCTGTGATTCTAGGAACTAGACATTCAAAGATTGTGTCATAAGGTCAGTACTATAAATGTAACTTAAGCATTGTTTTACATTTGGAACTTTAAAATTAACTAGTATAATATGTTGTTGTTATCACAGTAATTAATTTCCCTTCTAAATGACATTGGGAAATTGCATGAAAGATAGTGTGAAATTGCACAATACCTGTTTTGATGCAGCCTTTTAGAGGTAAGATTGACCCTGAAGTATTCAGCTTTGTACCTTTGACATCTTAAACAGTTTTTAGTTCATATTCATTCACTTAAATCCCGTTTCATATACCTGTATTAGCTAAAATTCTCTGATAGAAAAAGTGCAGGGATTTCTGAATCTGTGAGGTGCAGAAAGGAATATATTCCCCAGCTGTCACAAGAGAAAAAGTCTTCTGACTGGGCTCTACTGCAGGACACGCATGAATTCTTACATGTTTTCCTTTTCTAATTCCTGGGGAATAGATAACATCCTGTTCTTTATTGTGGTCTTCTGTAAAATTCCTGCAATAGCCATGGAAAGCTGCTATAAAAGCAGACCATCACAGGTGAAGAATGATTCCTTTCTCCAAATACAGATTGCCTGTCTGTTATAATGAATGTTCGCTATCTGCAGTATCCTTCTGAACTAAGTGCATCTTTACTCACTCAGTGGGGACTTTCATGACTAGGCTGCCTTGAGGGCTGCTCATTCTAAGGTCTAGCATGTCTTTGTACTTCCTTGTATAATTTCCAAGTGCTGCTCAGGCACTTGTTAAGTTTTCCCATATTACAACCCAAACTGGCTAAGTCAGCATCAATCTCCTTGGTGTAGGGGAGGGAGGATGGTAGCATAGGAACTTACATATTGTAAAGCTTAGATTTAATAAGCAATTGCAGACAGGCAGTTTCACTAGAATATAATGCTTTCCTGTATTAACAGTTTGTGAGGATGACCCTTTGTTCCATTTTTAAAATCCTTTCTGCAGGAATTCCTTATATAAAGTCACTGTGTCCTTTATTAGTATCCCACGTACATTTTAGGAAAAAATTTCAAATGTGCCTAAATGGCAGAGGTCCTTAACTCTGTGTATTTCAGGTTACATTGTAACCCCCTTTTTTTTTTTTAATTAAAATGAAATGTAATAACAAATCTAAATGTTCTGTCCAATGTTCCCTGCTGTTGACTATGCCTCCAAATTTAAATACTGACCTCAGCTGCAGATTTAATAGTGACTTGATCACATGTGGATATTTTTTTAATTTACTTTAGCTAATTTAGAGATGCAAAAGATAATCCAATTGTAAATAGCATCATATATATCTTAAGGCCTGGTAAATTTTGGCACCATGTATCAGTTTACCAGTTCAAGACAGGCTACAGCCAAGAATAGATCTTGGATCACGTAAAGGCACCATATATGAAGCTACAAGCTATTAGCTTATATGGCTGGGGTTTTTTGGACCTACTTGGGATTTGCTGAATTTTCCTTCAAAATGTCCTTTTTGTGATCACGGTGCCTTTCTACGTACCTGCTAGGTAACTTCCTTGTTTTATGAGTTCTTTTGTCCTGAAGTGTGACAATTCTTCCCCTCCGCAGAATGCTGAATTTAATGTGGTTTGTGTCTCATCAGTATTTAGTTCTTTTTGAGAAGAGTAACTTTTTAGTGTAGCCTAGGACTATATAGGAAGCAATCATCAAAATGCAGGTAAGATATAGAAATAAGACACACGCTTTTTAGGTATAATTTACCATTGTAAGATCTGATTTAGGCATGTGGTAGATGTTCTCTCAATTAGTTTTTTAGTTAAAACTGACTGTTTTTCTAATAGATACTTCCCAGTTCCAAAAATGAAAAATTATTAGGTGAGAGATGGTTTTTGGCTTCAGTTTGGGTGACAGTCAGTATTGCAGTGTATCACTCTGGGCTTAATATCTGTGCAGGTGTTTATATAACTGGCTTTAGAAGTCTCAATATTAAATAAGAATATTTTACTCAGTTACATTATATTTTACAAATTATCTTAGTAGGCTTAGTAAATGAAACTTAGATTGATTAAAAGAATTTGGTTTGGGGGAAGGGGCAGTTTATTATGCTTTATATTAAAGAGAAAAAAATAAACATACTGAAAACTAATTAATTGTAATGAATATTGATGCTATTGTTTTTATACTCAGAATTCCTAGCTGCATTTTTTTTTTTCCCCTATAGGATAACAGCAGAGGAAGAGAAATTTAAAAAGGAGTGGGAAGAAGACTGGGGTCCTAAAGAACCTCCCAAATCTCTAAAAACTGTAACTGCAGAAGTGCACTCTGCCCCTCGTTCCAAACACAAAAGTAAGTCATTGATTTCAATCTGCTTCCTAGGGAAAGTATTTGTTTCAAACACATCACTGAGCTGTATAGAATATATCACCAGTTTGTGTCCAAGCCAAGCTAGCTATGACTCCGTTATTTTCAGAAGGCTGGAAGCATGCGATGGATTAATTTAATAGCTCTTATTTAACAGGTACCTAGCTTGCAAAATCTACATCCACCCAGTCATGTTTTTTAACAATCATCAGCAGCAGGAAAAAGAAAAAAAATAAAGCTCACTAAGAAATTGGCTGAAGTATCAACCTCTTTAGCTTGGGGTTTTGGTGTGCTACTTTCCATGTTGTTTCTGCTCAGTGTTTTGCTTGTCAAACTCTTCATAGAGCAGTTCTTGTATCAGTAGACTTGTGCCGATTTCCACTATATGTCCAAATGGAAATAGTGCTGCATTTTTTATGACGTGTGATTATGTTTTTATGTCCATGTGGATAAGCTGATATTCAAATGCTAAGTTATATACATACGAGTGCTTTCATCTCAGTGAATAAAATATTACATACAGTAATAAGTAATATTATAGGTTTTATGGGCATTTTGTTATTGGGTTTTGTTACTTTTGAAAATGAAGGTATGAAGAAGGGGAGACAAGTGTTTGTTTTTGTTCTTTTATTTGGAATTAGCTTTGAGCTTTCTGCATTAATCATATTAGCAAATAATTTAACATCATTTTTATATTTGAGAAGAGATCTTGGGAGGTGGGGTGTTTGAAAGTAGAAAACTATACTAGATTTGCAGTCTCATTTGGAGTCAATGAATGCACTTTGTACTATTCCTATTGTTACCTTTTTTCTTCTCCCTTACTCTAAGTCAGTGTGGAGATTAGGGTTTTGAGTATTTTTGTATGCTTGCTTCTAACTAGAAAAGATAGATATGGAATCCCTGCTTTTGGCTCGGAGGAAATGAATTCAATGTCTAATTTTCAGAAAAATCTAAAGATCTTTTCCCTCATCTCTTCACCAGCGTCTCGGTCCTCTCTTACTTTGGCAGTCTTTGGGGGCTGTAGGAATGTCTTGAAGCTCCCTTGCTTCTCTTTCATGAGGAGGAGTAAACAACTTAATATATTGAATGTGATAAAAAATGCAACAGAAGCCATTGTTGCAAAACAACAGTAAGATGCTAGACAAAAATGAGAAAAACCAAAGATTCTTAAGAATCAGCAACTTTTAAAAAGTGTTTTTCCTAGATCTTTTGACAAATCTGTTTCTTGCCAGTATGCCTTTCACATCTAACTTAGTCCTTCTCAGGCTAAAGTATTTACCACATCATTTTTCTGCATATCACTTTCTTCAGTTCATGCTCTTTTGACAACTATCTTGAAAATGAAATGATGATGGCATAATCATAGAATCATTGAGGTTGGAAAAGACCTCTAAGATCATCAAGTCCAACCATCAACCCAACACCACCATGCCCACTAAACCATGTCCCTAAGTGCCTCATCTACTCGTCTTTTAAATACCTCCAGGGATGGGGACTCAACCACTTCCCTGAGCAGCCTGTTCCAATGCTTAACCACTCTTACAATAAAGAAACTTTTCCTCACATCCAATCTAAACCACTCTTCAAAAAAAAACCTTTCCCCCCCATCCAATCTAAACCTCCCCTGGCGCAACTTGAGGCCATTTGTCCTATCGCTAGTTACTTTGGGAGAAGAGACCGACCCCGACCCCGCTACAACCTCCTTTCAGGTAGTTGTAGAGAGCGATGAGGTCTCCCCTCAGCCTCCTTTTCTCCAGGCTAAACAACCCCAGTTCCCTCAGCCGCTCCTCATAAGACTTGTTCTCCAGACCCCTCACCAGCCTCGTTGCCCTTCTCTGGACACGCTCCAGCACCTCAACGTCCTTCTTGTAGTGAGGGGCACAAAA
>NW_008796218.1:3389725-3401847 GCF_000699145.1 Aptenodytes forsteri
TAACGACAGCAGCCAGATTGTGTTCTAGCTGGGGTTTTGCCTTTCTCATTTCCTCTCTGCACGACCTAACGAGATCCCTGTACTCTTCTTGAGTCGCCTGCCCCTTCTTCCGCAAGCGGTAAACTCTCCTTTTTTTCCTGAGTCCCAGCAAGAGGATGATACTTACAGCCGTTGCAAAAAAAAATCTTGCATGCTAAGAGCTTGAGTAGCAAAGCATGTAAGCATGTACTAATTAAAAGCATGCAGTCAGAACTTCTGTATCAATTCCTAGTGACCTAATCGTGAGAAAGCTAGGCACATTTCTAAGAACTTGCAAAATTCAGGCATCTGTCTGTGAGGTGCTGTGTGTAGTAGCAGATCTGTTAATATCTTAAAGAGACTATCTGTCAGAGTGGGGAAAAAAAAATCCTGCTTTTTCAAATGTGGATTACCTGTAGACTTTGAAACACCTTTTCCTTACTTCTTGTTTTTTCTATTCCCCTCCTACTATCATTTTCCTTACTGAATCTCTCTCTCTTTTTTTCTTCCTCTGTTCTATTTTTTCCTGTCTTTTTCCTCTTTTCATCCATTGCAGCAAATCTTTCAGAAACAGGCTGTAGTCTTCACAGCCTGAAAATTGATTTGATATCACTGGGCAGTCTGCTTCAGAATTAGTCAAGAGACTGTGGAGGTACTGTTTGTACACTGCAACTTTTCCATGAAGAATTGCCCTGACGTGTAAGTTTGAGTTGACAAAACAATTTAAGACACTTGGAGCTTAATTTGTAGTTAAGAAGCTAAGTTGGGAGCTATAGATAGTATGCGGAGAGTGTACTAAAACGGTATTAGACACAGGAAAATTGGAAAGTGCTTGTGGAGCAGGTATTGCATAACTTAAGGGAGACCTGGGTTGGTTCCTAACCTGATTATGTTAGTTTTTGTGTGACTTTGGGGAAGTCACTTAACTTTTCTTGGATGAGAAACTGAGATGGGGAAATACTTCTTCTGCAACCATCTTTTAGCCATTTAGTTTTCTGATGCTTCAGGATAGTGTTTTCTCTGTATAGCATTTACCAAAGTGACAGTGCAGTAGAAGGCAGATATTTCTTTTCGAAGCCAGATATCCCAGAACTGCTGATGGTTTAATTACAGGAAAAGCTACCTACCTCTCCAGGCTTCCCTTCATAGCGGAGCAGACTAATTGGCCATATGCAGATCCTAACTGCTCTTCAGGGTTGAAGGAAGTTGGAAATTGATTTGATTTAAGCAGGAACTCAGGTTTTTTCAATTATGTGGAAAAATATCCTGTTGCTAACTTCTTTTTATGTTATGGAGACTCCTAGTCACACATTGCTGATCTTTTTCATTTCATGGGAACCTCCAGTTAGACTGTCATTTCTATCTCCTCACTCCTTTCCTCCTTTGTTTCTCTAGTAGATTTAAAGGGAGTTGCACATGACCAACTTGAAACAGATGACATGGATGAAGTGATCATGAAGCAGGACAAACAGGTTTGCTGCTCAGCCTTGACTTTCTATCCTGATTCAGATTCTTCCTGTGTTTCCCTTCCTCCTGACAGTCAGTCTTGACACTGAACTGATCATTTGGTTTTGCTAGGGCAATACATGTGGTCATTGTTTTCTAAATATACCTTGATACAAATACAAAATCTGTCAATCCTACAGAAAGGTGGATTGTATTTAGAGCTGTGTGTGTTATAAGTGTTTCTTATATAAAATTATGATAACAAATTATTTTGTATGTTTTTAGTTAGCAATGTGTCTTTTAATATTTATGTACTTGGCTTGAAATATTTTATCCTAGGAAATGGAGCTTTCCTTGTCTCCTCAAATGCCACTGTCTTCTGCCACAAGCTTGAATGAGTTTGAATACCTGTTTCATTTTAAGAAGTCTTGTTAAAACTAGTGTAAAGTAGGACTGTGACCATAGAAATCTTAGTAATGCATATGGCTGTATGGTTCCGTATGGAGATTACTTGTTGCATTTGCTTTGCTTAACATAAAATGTGTATCAGTAAAATAAGGGTAACGTGACTAAATGTAGTAGCAAAATTGATCAAGAAGTCGTCTAAGAACTTGTCATGTAATATTGAACCTTTGGTGTTGCGTCTTCAAATAAATTTTAATCAGTTACATGTGTCAGCATGGATTGATCTGAATCTGAACTGGTCCTCGACTTTTCTTCAAAAAACAACTTTTCCTTTACCTTTTTGTAGCTTTTGGATGGTTTTATCGGTATGAAGGAAAATTTCCCACAATCCGCAAGGTACAAAGTTTGATGTGAGTTTGTTTGCAGTGCATTTCAATTTTAATTCATCTTTTTTCTTCTCTGTTATTACTAGACATTCTTTATAGTCAAATGCTTCTTCTTTTAACATGTGCACAAATTAAGATGCGTTTGGGATGCATCTGCCTAGGAGTATGTCCTTTTGAATACTTTGGACTTTTCAAGTCCTGCCAGCTGCAGTGGGAAGTGTATGTCAATACTTTGCAGAAGGTGTTCAGTACAGGTGGGCAGTGTATATCTTTATGTTCTCCAAAAGTCCTCAGAATAATGTTTAAAAAAAAGCAGAGACAAAAATTCAAGGGGAACCAAGTATGCAGTTCCCAGTTATACCTTTGCAAATTTCCCAGTAAGAGGAGTGCTGATGGCAAAAAGCATGTACATCACAGAGAATGAGTAAAAACAATTGAAAATCTTTAAGCTTGATAGAATACTTCTATATCTGTAAGTTGCTCCTAAAGTATTAAGTAATTAATACTTAATATTAATTAATATTAAGTAATTAATTTCAAATTATTAGAGTCTCAAATAATACTTTATTCCTGCTGTTGCTTTATTCTCTTTATTTCTTTCAATGTATATTAGCCATGTTATAGGGTTTTTGTGGTTCTGTTGTGGGTTTTGTTGTGGGTTTTTTTGTGTGTGATGGCTGATGGTAATTAACTGGGGTATAAAGTGTCAAAGAGGGTTCATATGTCTATCTCCTGAGAACTCAAGTTTTCTGAGGAGGTCAGGATTGTATCTGACAGGTGAAGTATAGTCCTAAATGGTGACAGAAATTACTTTAACTTTGTGTGGTCAGGAAATGCCTATTCTCCTTAATGAAGAATAGGAAATGATGGTATACTCCAATACCACTTTGTACTGCTAGTGACTGTAAATCGTCATGGATCTGTAACTTGTGTGAAAGTCAGTACAGTTAGGATTTCGATCTGAAAAGTATAAATACCTGTTATGAAAACTCAAGTCTCTTCACACAATAGGTGATCTTCATTGCTGCTGGCAAAGATAGTTTAGAGAGCCTCCAAATACCTTTTAATATAGTAATTAAGATCTTACCCAATTCCTGTTGAACTCTACTACACAGTGTGGACTAGACGCTCGAAAAGATGTATTTTTAATCTTTTTCTTTTAGAAATATTTTTAAATCTGGAAGTGATGAATTTTCACCCTACTCCAAATTGCTAATTGCTTTTTTGTTTTGTTTTAAAATGAAAATTTCACTCTGTACTAAAAATGTCTTTAATAGGAAGTAAACTTGAATCCATGGGGAAAATGGATGGAAAGGATGACTCATCCTGTTGTATCTGAATGCAGTGAATGCAGCTAAGATTGTCTGATATATGTTCATATTCTGGAACATTTTGGCATGTGTACTGCTTAGTGTGCCTTTAAATTCAGTAATTTTTCAAATGTTGATACCTGCCAGATGTTACATTACATTACATTTAGTAGAAAGTACTAAATGTATCTTCTAATTTATTAGAGGGTAAGATAATATCAGCAATTGTTATTAAGGCACAAACTAATTAGCCTTGAATAACACATGCCAACAGAATTATATTTATGTTAAAACATTACTGTGAAAAGCTAGGGTTTTTTTACTTAAACTCTTTCAAATTTTTGTCTTCGATGATTATTGGTTTGTTTTTGGTTCTTTCCTGACAACACCCCCACTTAACCATGAAGCAATAGACAACATCCCACTCAACTCAGCAGTACAAAGTTCCAATTAACTACTTGACTGGGAGAATTTACTTTTGTAGCTGCCAGGGAAAATGTCTATTTCCCAAGGCTTTATTACCAATATTACATGTAAAAGGTGGAAGGAAGACAAATAATGCTATGTAAGGTGAAGCATGTTCGTGCCTTGAATTCCCAAAACCACCATGAAAAGTCAGTAGCTGATGATAATGAGCAGAGCGAAATCAAACCTGAAGTTTAGCCTCTCTGGGCACCAGCAGTAATTGACAGTAAGTGGCCAGCTGCTCCTCGTTTTCACTTTTTGGTGAATAAAAGGAGAACATGGGCTTTCGAATATGAACTAGGCCCTACCAGTACAAATGGGAGAGGGTAGCAGAAATGTGACATCGTTAAAGTGGAAGTAAGGAGCAGGGTGTATTTTGAAGACAACAGGAACAGAGGCTCCCAAAAGACTATGTAGTTTTCCCTTTTGGTTGCACTCTACATCTAAAATCTTAGAGTTGCTTTGTGCTGTATTAGTTCACTCACGTGAGATTTTATCCGGTGCTTGTAGGAGCTACTTGGTCTTCGTGATGCAGTGTTCTTTCCTGGGAGCAATTCAGTTTCTGCACTGAACTAAGCCTTTCCTTTGTAATTGCTTATTTCAGTTGTATTAAGGCATGCAATGCTGGTTTTAGGACATATGCATGAAGATGTTTTATGCGTAGAATATTCACATCTACCTATACATGAGCATCTGTCACCTGAAAGCAGTCAGTCTTGTATTTATATAAAAATGCCAGAACAGAGAGATGGCAAATCAAGACCTAACCAAAACTGTTTGAATATTCAAAATTTGTAGTGGGCCTTTGTGCCCTAATGTTGTAACTTTGCAGAGGAGCAAAAAAGTTGAACTGTCTGATCTTGTCCTACTTATGTTAATGTGCACAGGCCCTCCAAATAAGGTATAATTTCCTGCAAATTGCTGGGGAAATGGACTTTAGATTTTCTTTTAAAAGACCATCCTCATACTTGCACAGACTGTAATCAAATTTTCAAGGCAGGCACTCATGTACTGAGCTTGAAGTTTGCAATGTTTTTAGCTGGTGTAAAAATCTGTTGAACTAAAAAAAAAAAAGAAAAACAAAACCATCAAAACTTTCAAGAAAGGGAAAGAGCGAAAGAAGTCAAAAAGTGACAGTCTGTGTGAACAGAAGAAGAATAAAAAGGAAATGGAGTTTGAGCAAAAACTTGCCAAAGAGAAAGAAGGAATGTTGGAGAAAGAAAAACAACTGAAAATAAATCGTCTCGTGCAAGAGGTATGTTGTATTCTCCTATCAAGTGCAAAATTATATTGAAAGAAAATGAGCTGCATCTTCAGTGGAATTATCTGAGCAGGACATTTGTTTAATTATGTCAAAGATAGTGAAGTTTTAAAAAAATTGCTGTTGCACTGCAAAACTCTGTTTCCAAATTTGCTTGTTTCTACAGTCAGTTTTTGCCCAAATGAGGATACCTCTGTAGTTAATGAGTGTCCATGTGTAGTGATGAATTTAATGAAAGACAGCAAAATAGGAAATTGTTCTCAAAAGCATAATTAGTTTTAAAACTAATTTAAATGCCATTTCATACTTTTGAAACAGTCACTATACCTATAACCTTTTTTCATGCACTGATGTTACGGTTAAGGTATCTGAGACAGAACGAGAAGACCTGGAAGAATCAGAAAAGGTGCAGCACTGGGTGGAAAGACTTTGTCAAACACGGTTAGAACAGATTTCCTCTGTGGAGAATGAGTCTCCTGAGGTAAAATTCTGGCTTCTCCATATATTGCATGATCTCTAAATAACTCACTAGTTGTCTCCTAGAAGCAACAGGTTTTTACCAGTGAAAAACCTGTCTTCATCTTTCCGTCTCAGCCTTCATTCTAAGAGGGGGGAGAAAAAATGTCAGTAACTGATGAATTACAATCTATAGCATTTGTTGTTCCTATATTTTATGGTAATTTCTTTATTATTTTAATGAACTGTTTTTATTTTTTCCTTTTTAAGTATATTATCACCACAAAATTAGCAATTTCATTGGCTCGTGTGTTGTCTGGGCTAGATGGGATATGCTACTAATAATAAAACTGAGACTTGAATACCCACCCATATTTTTTAGTATCCTATGCAAATAAGAACTTCATTGATGATGAGCTCTTGGATGCTTCCTTGTATTGCATGGAATAAAGGTACAGGTTAAGAAAATGACAAAAAGATAAGAAACTCCCAAAGAACAGGGTTCAGTTTTGTGTTTTAAATAGTCCCCTTAAAGGGAGTTGCAGATAGTGATTGTGCCTTAGAGCCTGATGGTTCTAGATGTGGAGTGAGGCTTTCCCACCATCCTGCTGCTCTGGCTCTCTTCCAAGCACAGCTGCTTTCAAGAGGAACACTGCGATCTGCTGAACTCCCCTGGGATCCCCAGGAAATTGCAACCACAAAGGGGACCCTCGGGGAACACTCTCGCATGAATTTCCTTCGGGTCAATGTGGAGCAGCTCTGAAAAAAACAGCTGGTCTTCTGTTCTTCCTGGCCTCAGGATAGGATCCATGTGGCTCTTCAGTGCAGGTCTCTAGGACAGTGGAATGATTATACTGCGTTTTCTCTCACTACCTAAATTTGGCTGCCTGTGTTCTGCTAGATCTTTGTCCCCCTTACTTTGTAAAGTAAGAGGGAACATTACAGATTAAAATCACTGTTGTATTTCCAGAGCTCTATCCTGATTTAAGACAAGCACCCTGTGTTGTATTTGCTCCATCAATTCTTATATTACATTATATGTAAATATTTTATTACAGTTCTTCTACAAAACTACCCAAGTGGTTAAACTCATGTAAAACACAAAACTAGAATGCTTCTGAGGGATAAATGCAGCTGAACGATATTCAGGTCCTACAGGCTTGAATTGCTACTTGGGTACAAGAGCAGTCAAGATCTCTTGACCTCTGCCAAAGAAATACCTATTTTTTAGTACCAAGGGGTAAGTATGGCAGATAAGGAGATCCCAAAGAATGTCAACAGAGATACCCACTTGAGGGAAGTATTGTCACATTAGACTAAGATGCATGTGTTTGTAGGACAGCTCATATCTCTCTAATAATGAATCCTTCTTCATGCACATGAACGTTTTTTGGCTGAGCTGCTCATTATGTTCAAACTATGGAGTTTGTTTGCCATACAATGCATCTGGTCTTGATTAACAGAAATTAGAAGGTCCGGGTGCTTTTAAAAAGGCTTTTGGAGAAAAAGTTTGTGTATTCTGTGTGGGATAAGCCAAGAGCTTCCTGTGCAGAAGCAGTTAGGCTGAGTGATGTTCTAGCATTTGTCATTAATTTCTTCAGAGCTGTTGCAGGCAGATGAACTGTTAAGGCAGGTTTCTGTCCTGTTGCACATAGTTGGCAAGTGGACAACCTTCTGCTTCTTCTGTCACATCAATGCGGTGTTTTGCCGGCGGCCTGCAGCTTCATACCACAGATCTTGATGATATAAACTTAGATGAAGTTGACAAGCCTAAACAACGTGTGACGCCACCTCTGCCACCACGAGCCACTGTTACTCCAGCAGCATCAGCTCATCCATTTCCTACATCAAATGTTCCACTTTCAAGAGGTCCAGCCCTGGCAGTAACACCAGCTTCCCAGGTGACTTCATGATCTGTTTGAACGCATGTGCCTCTACCATTTTCCTGCCTGGCCTCCCTCCCCTGCTCCATCACCCACGTCATCCACTGGATCTACCCATCTGCCATATGCAATATTAAGAAATGGGATGGTTTCATTGTTTCATATTAGTGAATGCAGTCTGGAGATAGTTTAATTTTTTTTTTTAACTTAAGTTGAGGGGGTTTTGCTCTCTCCTCCCTATGTACATTGTAACCCTACCACATGCAGGTATCTTGGGCAGAATGTATCAGTTAAACACTCAAGTCCAAATTGCCTGTTGAAAGATTAAAAAAAAAAAGCAATGGCAGGTGGCAGATTTAACTCGTAGTTAAAGTTGAGAAAAATATCTGTGTAGTGAAAATTACTTGTGACGGTGTTTTAATATGTCATCAAATTGCTTTGTTAGATGAGAAGAGTGGACAAGGAAAATCAGCTTAAAATCAGAAGCTCAAACTTTTAAAACATCAACACGGTATAAATTACTAGTAAAATACTTTTAAAAGAGTGAGAGTTGGTAATCAGGTTTTACTTTTTTGGACACAAAAAACTTCTTTGAGAAAATATTGACTTTCTCCTTATTACAATCTCAGTCCTAAAGAAGATCAAATGAGAAGAGTGGACAAGGAAAATCAGCTTAAAATCAGAAGCTCAAACTTTTAAAACATCAACACGGTATAAATTACTAGTAAAATACTTTTAAAAGAGTGAGAGTTGGTAATCAGGTTTTACTTTTTTGGACACAAAAAACTTCTTTGAGAAAATATTGACTTTCTCCTTATTACAATCTCAGTCCTAAAGAAGATCAAATATAGGAAATCTTGTGCCAGATCTCACTTTAGGAGAGAAATGGCAGCTGTTTCATCATAATTCCCTTTGCTAAGCCCTGTAGTGGGATTCATGTACTCATTTTTATGGCAAAAGATTCTTGTTTCAAACAGCAGAAGAGGATCCCATATGGTCACTTCTTTCCTACACAGTTTTCTGCATGGATTGACTGCATTGTTGGTTTTCTTTCTCTTTTTTTTTTTTTTTTCTGCATGTTTACTTGAAAATACTAGGCTTTGCTTTTGCATGATTCTGGTTGGGGTGGGGAAGGATATGCAAATTAATCAGGGAAAACCAGCAGATTATTTCTATGTGAATAACTGCCCTAATGTGAACTATCAATCTCTCCTTATAAACTTAAGTAGACCTCTGATAGTGCTTGATCTATGTGGTTTATATGTTTGAAGTGCCAAGAATATGCTAGATCCACTGAAATGGAGATGTCAGATGTTCTTATGGATAACAGGTTTTCCAAGTTATTTGCAAAATAAAAATGATGTGAAATGATACAAGTGTACAAAATACTAGCGTTCAGAGGAGAAATACATTCTCCTAACGCTAATAGAAAATATGCAGATAAAAGAAGTAATATAGGAGCTGCCATACTGGATCTGACCCCAAAACCATATATTCTAGTATATGTTTCTGGTAGTTTTTCGATGCTAGATATGTTAGAGAAAAGAGGTTAATAATGAAATTAAAATATATCGGGCAACAACAGCAAAAAAATAACCTAACCTTCAAAAATAAGCCAGTTTTCACCAAATATAATTAGTCTATATGAGGAAAGAACTAAGCTTTTAGTAAAGTATTAATACTGAGCCAAAGCTGCTTTGTTTATAAGTAGATAACCCAGTATTCCTGATGTGGTTTCAGACACAGAAGAAAAATCAGAAGCTAGACAATTTATCCTTGCTGTTTTTTAAAAAGTCAGTTTTTAATACCACAGATAAGCAGAAGCAGTGCATATTTCTGACTTCAGTGAAAAAAGATCTTGTGTTTATGCCCGCTAAAGCCAAAAATAAGACAACTGTTGTCCCATAAGTTTACTTTTCTAATATTACCCAAACTGGTAAATCTTATCTATGTTGCTAAGTTGTTTTTTTTTTTCCCCAGATCATTTAATTTCAAATTCAGCTTGAAAAAATACCTGACAAAAAGAAGGAAATCCTGTCAAATACATTCTTGACAACTAACTATTAAAATATCTGGTATAAATTGATCTGTTTCTCAAAATTATTATCTATATACTTTATATGGAGCCAGTACTAAGTCTGTTACTGTTTAGGTCGTAAGAAACACCTCCCACGTCGGCAAAATATCTTCTGTGTCAAGCAATCCGCTGGTATGTCATGTACTGTTAATAATGACTGTACTTTTATGAACTTCCCATGTAATGCTAAAGTCAAGGAAATGTCAAGGGTTCAACTCTGCATGCTAATTTATTTAAAATTCATCACTTGCATTCATGTGCATGGATCCATTGCTGTGTTACAAGATACCTAATACCAGGTAATGAAAGTGACTCCTAATGGTCTGAGGACTTGGTATTTCCAACGCTTCAGCAACATACAGTCCATGTTTGCATGTTCTGTATGTCATGGAGCATATACTTTGTTCTTCTGTCAAGACACACAAAAGGAGCTGGGACCAAACTATATTTTAAATACAATGGGGGCTAAGAAGCAAGCTTTCTTCTCAGAGGAACCCACATTTGTTTGGTAACTCTTTGCACTGATTTTGATTCAGGATGGCCGGATGTCAGGTTTCCCCATTCTGAGGCCCTCTAGAAAAGTCTGTCTCTAAACTGTGCAACTCCAGGAGAAATCATCCAGTTCCAGTGCAACTTTAGCAATTCGATATCTGTGAACCTGCCAATTCTTCTAAGATCAGAAAGCTTAACGATACAATATATTTTGCGGTGTGGAACAACATTAGTTGAGGGAAATCCACAGGGACTCTCAAAGATCTGGTTCCAAAACTATTTTCTTAAATTATTTAAAAAACAAACAACAAAAAAGACAAAAACACCCCCAAAATTCCGCTATTTAAAAAAAGTGGCTTAAGCAATTTTCTGGAAGCAATTCAAATAATTTCAGAAGATACAGCTTGTACTATATGAATGATATCTGGAATACATCACATTTCCTATGAGAAACACTGACAAGAGTGTGCTAAGAGTTGCTGGGGTTAAGTCAGAAACTAAACCCACAGGGCTCCGTTTTGAACTCTTTTCTTGAATAAAACTATGCTTGACGTCAGTGGGATTTTTGACTGAGTAAGAAGTGTACAATTGGGTTGTACATGCTGGATGATTAGGTCTCAGATGCCTCTGGGTATCTGTACTTTGTAGAGTCAAGGGTAGGTAATTAGTGTAACTAACCCTTGCTCTTAAGTCAGGATAAGTTAACTTGGAATTCTTTATGGAAAGCAGATTGCTGCAGTCCCGGTGAATTTCATCTTAAAAGATCTATTTAGCCATAGATTAGTTAAAATCTCATTTCAGGTTCACTATGTTCTTACACTCAACTTTAGCATTTTTTTTTTTCTCGTAGTTTTTCATTCAGTTCATTGCCTTTATGGGATAAATGCCAAAAGCAGGATGAGATTTTTTCCATGATCTTGCTGGTGAAGTCAGAGTTTAGGGGGAAAAGCCACTATTTGGATGCAAGAGAAATTACATTTTGGCTTGTTAACTTCGTAAGTCTTAAAATAATTGTGTAAGCCTTTTGTTGTATTAGGGTCATTAAATTCATTACCATAAAATATGTGTATTGAGGCATCTTGGTGAAATGATGGATTTGCACAAATTACATTCTGAATTGTAATTTTCTTAAATTAACCCCATAGCAGCTTGCTCCAAGTCCACCTACCCAACGACATCCAGGGGTACCAATAGTCTCTAAACCAATCATGCTGCATCCTGACCCAAACTTTATGGTCAGGCCAACAATCAAATCAGAGGCCCTGGTAAGCCTTTTAATGTTCTTTTTCTGAGTGCTGCAGTGCTGTGGGATTTGTTGTTGACTTGTCCTCAAAGAATCAATGCTTGTCTTGTTTTCTGCTAACTAAAATTCATGCAGATTTTCAAATGATCACTAATGGTAAGTACAAAAGGGTATTTTTCCATTTTTTTCATGATCTAAAAGTCACTCTTAGTGACAATTTTTGTACTGGGGTGCATAATTCCAGAACGGTGTAGAGCCTTAGATTCTGTAGTTCTTATTTTCATTTATTCATATGCTGGTTTGTATTTTTATAAATTCTGAATTCCTTTGTCAGAAATGAAATAGCAAAAATTAATTACACTGTGTTTTTCCTTTGTAAATAGTCATGAACATACTTGAAATGTAGATATATGACATAGACAGTGGGATCGAGTGCACCCTCAGCAAGTTTGCAGGTGACACCAAGCTGAGTGGCGCGGTCGACACGCCAGAGGGACGGGATGCCATCCAGAGGGACCTGGACAAGCTGGAGAAGTGGGCCCACGGGAACCTCCTGAGGTTCAACCAGGCCAAGTGCAAGGTCCTGCACCTGGGTCAGGGCACCCCCAGTATCAAGACAGGCGGGGGGATGAAGGGATTGAGAGCAGCCCTGCCGAGAAGGACTTGGGGGTACTGGTGGA
>NW_008796218.1:3402126-3408076 GCF_000699145.1 Aptenodytes forsteri
TAGCAGGGCCTGTTGCGACAGGACAAGGGGGAATGGCTTTAAACTAAAGGCGGGTAGATATAGACTAGATATAAGGAAGAAATTTTTTATGCTGAGGGTGGTGAAACACTGGAAGAGGTTGCCCAGAGAGGAGGTGGATGCCCCATCCCTGGAAACATTCAAGGTCAGGTTGGACAGGGCTCTGAGCAACCTGCTGAAGATGTCCCTGCTCATTGCAGGGGGCTTGGACTAGATGACCTTTAAAGGTCCCTTCCAACCCAAACTAGTCTATGATTTCCAGAGGAAAAAAGCTCATTGTTATATCTTAGACTCCGGTATACTTGGTCATGCAGTCTACTGCAAAGTTGACTCACAATCAGATTCTTTTTCTTATTTCTTTTCAATTTCTGTTTCAAATGTAAATGAAGAAAAAACCCTTAGGCTAAATATTTTAGGACCAACCATGTAGCATCTTTGGAAATTGTGGTATGTGAGAGAAGGTGAGCCAAGGCTTACTGGAAAAAAAAAAGATAAATACTGCTCCGACAGTTGATAACTCCCAAATGACAGCCCTGAAAATTTGTCTAAGATAGCTGATGGACCAATTAGTAGTATTTATTCTCGAGGGTCATCATGACTTATGCTGTTATGATTAGAGTTCTGTGCCTGTTATATGCATGTGTGTGGACATGTGTGTATATGTACATTTATATGAGCAAGGCAGTGTATTGCAACGTGAGCTTTCTAAGCGATGGAAAAATACATCACATTTGCATTTCATTTATTTAATTACAAGCTTATGCTATATCTGACAATAAATGATGGGCACAATATTCCTAGCTGTCTTTCATTAAAGTGGGATGGACTTTCCGTTGTCATCTTCTGCTTTAATAGTTTAGATACTCTTGTTCCTTTATTTTCCCAGTTACAGTTTGAACAAATTGTAGTGATACTTAGTAACCAGTTTTCCCACAGACGTAGTTGTCTTGAAACTTCTATATTATAAAAGGATTGAAATGATAAATGAAAGCAGTTTTTATAAGTTGCTTAAGAGAAGGCAGGTACATGAACTAAAAATAAATTCAAATCCCTCCAGTGTAGATATTTCCTTCAATTGTATGCATTGGAGCTTTGGAGCTTTCATTTCGATTGTGTTCAGTAATTCAGCATCTCTAAGCAATTTGAAATTCCTTAGGGTAGGAATGAACAGAGTAAAATCATAATCTGCAGTTAATATAATCTAGCTCTTGAAAATAAATGCCTGGTGTGCAAATATAAACTAGTTTGCAAAATTGATGATACCCTTATGTGTGATCAGACAGTCTTGGTACAAACTGAAAACATTGCTTGTGTTTTTTGTTGCTCACTGCTTACAATTTGTTTGAGAAATCGGCAATAAGATCTGCCTCCATAGGGAAATTTCTTATGTTTTGTTATGCACGCATGCACATTTTCCAAATCACAAGTCTGCTAAAATGTTTCAGATGTCAATCATCTTCATTCCCAAACTGCCTTATATTAGTTGGAAGATCACAGTTTCAGTGGGAGCAATATTCTGATAGGACTTTGAGAGAAACGTGTCTATAAATTGTTGTTGTAGACCTGTTACCTCTTACTTCCTTTTATGACAATGCAGTAAAGAGTACTCACCCTGGCTGCAGCGAAGTCACAGTAGTATGTGGAGTAAGACTGGCATGGATACTGAAGTAAAGAGGGAGGCTACTTCTATTGGGTAAATAATGAAAAGGCCAGTGTATGACAAAACAGACAAGGAGGTACCTGCCTGTCTCCAGACATGTATAAGAGTCATAATTTGATTTCATGTGGAAGGAATGTTTTTTGTTTGTTTGCGGGGCGGGGAGGGAGATGTCCTTATTTAAGTCAATGGTTCAGATACAGGACCGGTTCAGCTTTTCCTAGTGAAGGGAAGTATCACCAAAGGCAAAGTATCTTTTGCTACCCTATTTCTTGTCTTGCTAGATTTCACACACCTTATGGAACTCCAGTCTTTATGTCTTAATATGACATAATGCACATAATTTCTTCTACCTTGGTTTTTATCTGAATTTAGCTGTCCTGAGTGCCAAACTCTAGAAACTGATCTTGATGGATTTACTTGATTCAAACAGCTAAACAAATGAACCTATACTCAAGGAATTCACCAGTAAAGAAGATGAAAAGCATGAACATAAGAATAAAACAAACATGCAAGAATGGGTAAAACATTCCTGTTATCTGGGAGGTAGTTGGGCCAGATAGGAACAGTGAAGTCTGTTGTGACTTAAGTTTTCATATTAACTGCATTCAGGTCAGAACTCCCAGGTTTTTTAACAGTTCATTAAAATTAATTTTTTCTCCCTTATAAATAGGGAAGTGATGGGTGAGGATTAAACCTTGAGTGTAGTCTTGAATACCGAGGGCTGCTCTGGGTCAAAAATTGGTGTGAACTGTTTGCCTCTGCTGTACTAGAGTGAAATGGAATACGCTCATGGCAAAGCTAATTAAATTTTGGCTCAGAGAACAGGAGAGGATTGTTATGATTTAGGGGTGGGGTTTTCAGAGAAGCAAAACCAACATGAACATTAGTCTCTGCTCTCCCAACTATCACAAACATCCTGTTGTGTGAGTTAGAAGGCTTTGATGCACTTGCTGCTACTAAAGATTTTTCTTCCCTCACTCCTTTGTGGTTGGATGCAGCATTTCTGAAAGGAAGAATGAATATTTAAGCTTTCCTCTAATTTGCAAGATTTGAAGCCTGATTCTGCGGGACTGCAGTCAGGGGACCTGAGACAGGTGCTTAGATACTGTGTGGCAAGACATGCAATGATTGGAAATTTCAGTTATTGTTGGCCATAGCTATACCAAAACCATCTCTGTTGAAAAGGAAATAAATTTTTTTTCTAAGTGGCTAGAGAGGGGCTGAAGAGTTTTGTGGAAAATCTTGCCAGACTTGTCCAAAAGTCCTTCAAGACAAAAACTCAGTCTTTGTATTAATTATAAGCAGAACACAAATCTTTCATTAACTCAGCAATAGATATATTTTTCCAAGTAATGGTATGACTATAGGACACTGATAGAATCAGTAGTGAAACTGATATATAGTGATTTGTGTTAAAGCAAATTGAGTTTGGAAATGTAAATGCCATAGTTCAGTCTGTAGAAAGTTGTTCTTGTTTCAGAAGACTCAGATACGTTACCTGATTTGATGCAGGGTTTTGAGCGGAGGCTGGAGATGTGTGAGGAGTGTTTTGTATAAATTTTTTTTTTAGCCCATTTTATTTTTGAAAATTTTTCTAACATAGTAAGAGGTTCTTTATTTTAAGTGATTCCAAACTACAGTGTACCATTTTGATAATGCACTGGAAGCGAAAGAAAAACACAATCAATATGGGATTAAAATCATTGAAGCCCAACACAATAAAATAAAATCCAGCAGTTATTAATCAATATTGTGAAATTACTTGTAGCTATCCAAATTGAAGCAAGATCACTCAGAAATAAGTCAATTAAATTTGAGAGGAATTTTTCTTTAAGTAGAAAGAACCTGTACTAGTAATTAGTATTTAGGTAATTGCTTCTTTCAGGATGAGCCCAAATACACATATCTTTTCTTTCAGCTTATCAACTTCATGAGGAATTTAATATTGGAATTCACCTTTCAGTATAGGAAATCCCTGGTAGGAGACCAAATCTTAAATGTATAACATATATTTATCATGACTTTTCAATATTTTGGAAATTACTTGTCTAGCATTTTGTCCATGGTTTTTTTTTCAATTATTTTTTCAAAAAATTACAGCGAAGAGACCCTAGCACTGTTCGGTAGAAATTAGGGATAAAAGGAGTAATGGAAAATATTTTTAAGAAATCTTCTGGTATGAAAATGTGCATTATTTATGTAGCTGCTCTAGAATTCTTTCCTCTTTGTATTCAGTACTATTTCATTGTGTGCGTTCTCTCATTTTGCAATGGTATAGGGAACAAGCACTAACAAGTGCAAGTGTGATTCAGTCCCTAGAACAGCAAAAAAAGCAGTGAGGTTATTTGTGAGTAGGTGATAACTTATTTACAGCAAAAAGTTAATATCTGGTTTGGCAATTTTCTTTCTTTTGCAGCCACAAGAGATGTTTAAAAGGATGGTGGTTTACAATTCATCATTTAGATCTAACAAAAAACAAGTAACATAACATTTTTCATGTTTTGTGTGCTACTTCTTGTTTTGACTGATCATAGATTTAAAACTTTCCTTTCTAATCCTGTTGCTCAGTTTCTAAAACAGAGGATGCAAGATAGCCCTAGTGCATGAAAACTGCTAGTCTTTGTAAACTTTCAGTGTGTGCCTGCGGCTTCTGCGAGTCTAGACAGATGAAGAATGAGAGGACAGTAAATCCTTCAGGTTGAACCATCTGTACCTACTTATATGGTTAGTGCAATCTTTAAGATAGTTGGACACTGATAACTGATCTGATGCTGGCATTTTTTTTTTAGTGTTCCTAAGGTTTCCTTGTTTCTTTTAGTCTCCAGTTGCGATGATTTCACTAATAAAATATTTTCTCAGTTTAACAAATAGAGCTATTATCGTAACATAGTTATTGATAGGAAATCAGAGGAGCTGGTGTTGGAAAGCACTTATTCATATAGCCTTTCTGTATTGTGTAGGATTTTTCTACTGTTTTACTACTTTTATTGCTTTCCTGTGTCATAGTGATGAAATTTTCATCTCTTCCTCTTTGGTTGACTGGTAGTTCAATAGATGGTCCCTTGAAGAAGTGAACTTTGTGCGTAACTTCTCTGCTGCTGTTAAATGTGCCAGTTTCTGTGCAAAACACCTTTAAGGTTAGATGCATTCCGATGTCATATGAAAATGTTGGTGCAGAGTTGTGAGCTCACAGTGTGAGCTTTTGAGTGGTAAACCATTAACATTAATAATGATTTTTTTTTCTTCTTTTGATCAGTTTCAATCTAGATCTAGAAGGGAAAACTGGATTTGACTGAGATAAATCAAACTTTGATATTGTTCGTTTGCCCTTGAATGTTAGTATGTTCTGTCTATATAACAGTTGTGTTCTCAGCAAATGTGTTTTTTGGAAAACTTTTGTTATATCTGGTCATGGGTTTCTCTTTCAATCTTTTTTGTTTATTTCAGTCAGGTCTCAGTTGCTGTTGACTATTGATGCTAGAAACTTCAGTGAGCAGTACGTTGGCTTAGGTGCTTGTGTTTTTGTTTTGGTTTGGTTTTTTGGTTTTTTTAAGTAGTAACTTTACCTTTCATCTAGAAGTCCAGACAGATAGTTGTTTCAGTGCAATCAAACATTTTAATGTTCCAAATTCTACTTATATTCAGTCCTGTGAATGTTATTGTAAGTCAAGAAAGGATTAGAATGGTCTTAACTCTTTTGCCTGAGATGTCCTGAGTAGTGGGAGGGTAGGCTTAGCACTGTGGTTTCCACTCAGTGTTGCTTGGTTCAGTAGTCCCTGCTTGGATATGGAGTGCGCTCTCTGCTCTCCAAATTTGTGATGCCTATTTCTGGGAAGATTTATTAGAGTTCAGTGGATGTCTTCATTGTATCATAGCTGTATTTGTACATTATTGGATCCAGATCATATCAATTCTTTGCTTGCAGTTTTTTTTATTGTGGGGTTTAGGGTTTTTTTTCCTATTTAAAAATTATTTTCCCAGGAAAACTTTCTTCAAGGGCAACATCTGTTTTTCCTGAGGGCGACCTGGGACAAAGAGAGTTCAATTACTTCCTTTAGATTACATAATGAGTTAGTGACTTGGCTGAGATTGGCGTTCTTTCCTCTAAGTTGCTTGCTCCAAGACCGTAAGTGTCTACTTCAGCCATGATTCCAAAGGTCAATACAAATTCAGCTATTCAAACTATTAGTTGTTTAGGTAGCTATCATTGTAAAATGTTTCTCTTACAGTTTTAGTAAAACGATTCATAATATTAATGCACTTTGTAAATGA
>NW_008796218.1:3408129-3425643 GCF_000699145.1 Aptenodytes forsteri
ATTGTTCGTTTGCCCTTGAATGTTAGTATGTTCTGTCTATATAACAGTTGTGTTCTCAGCAAATGTGTTTTTTGGAAAACTTTTGTTATATCTGGTCATGGGTTTCTCTTTCAATCTTTTTTGTTTATTTCAGTCAGGTCTCAGTTGCTGTTGACTATTGATGCTAGAAACTTCAGTGAGCAGTACGTTGGCTTAGGTGCCTTGTGTTTTGTTTTGGTTTGGTTTTTTGTTTTTTTTAAGTAGTAACTTTACCTTTCATCTAGAAGTCCAGACAGATAGTTGTTTCAGTGCAATCAAACATTTTAATGTTCCAAATTCTACTTATATTCAGTCCTGTGAATGTTATTGTAAGTCAAGAAAGGATTAGAATGGTCTTAACTCTTTTGCCTGAGATGTCCTGAGTAGTGGGAGGGTAGGCTTAGCACTGTGGTTTCCACTCAGTGTTGCTTGGTTCAGTAGCTAGAAGTCCAGACAGATAGTTGTTTCAGTGCAATCAAACATTTTAATGTTCCAAATTCTACTTATATTCAGTCCTGTGAATGTTATTGTAAGTCAAGAAAGGATTAGAATGGTCTTAACTCTTTTGCCTGAGATGTCCTGAGTAGTGGGAGGGTAGGCTTAGCACTGTGGTTTCCACTCAGTGTTGCTTGGTTCAGTAGTCCCTGCTTGGATATGGAGTGCGCTCTCTGCTCTCCGAATTTGTGATGCCTATTTCTGGGAAGATTTATTAGAGTTCAGTGGATGTCTTCATTGTATCATAGCTGTATTTGTACATTATTGGATCCAGATCATATCAATTCTTTGCTTGCAGTTTTTTTTATTGTGGGGTTTAGGGTTTTTTTTCCTATTTAAAAATTATTTTCCCAGGAAAACTTTCTTCAAGGGCAACATCTGTTTTTCCTGAGGGCGACCTGGGACAAAGAGAGTTCAATTACTTCCTTTAGATTACATAATGAGTTAGTGACTTGGCTGAGATTGGCGTTCTTTCCTCTAAGTTGCTTGCTCCAAGACCGTAAGTGTCTACTTCAGCCATGATTCCAAAGGTCAATACAAATTCAGCTATTCAAACTATTAGTTGTTTAGGTAGCTATCATTGTAAAATGTTTCTCTTACAGTTTTAGTAAAACGATTCATAATATTAATGCACTTTGTAAATGAATGAATGATTGGGTTTTTTCCCCCGGGATGAAATTCTACCCTCGCTGAAGTCTGTGATCAAATTCCCATTTATTTAGTTCCTCAAAGTTAGCAGTTAACAAATGTAATGCAACCCATACTAATTTAAATGCTAAATAAGGTCTCTCACATTCCTATTCCCAAAAGATGCTTTTAATACATATTTCCCTACGGGGAAAAAAACCCAGTTGTGGCAGTAAGCAAAAGTTCTGCAGTTGTGCCCTGAAGATTTAGCTTTCTGGAGCCTGGAGAGACAAAGTCATGCTTCAACCCTTGCAAATGTTTCTTCTGTCTCAGAAGAAACACAGAATGAGGACATGATTTGCTTAAGTTGGTCTTCTGATCTCACGGAAAAGGTGAAGAGAGGGACAGCCTGCAGGAAAGCCAGGGTTCACGCTGTACAATTCAGGATGCCTGTGTGTAATGACTGCCAGTCCACACAAGTCATCAGTACCACTGTTGCATGGTCTGTATAAGTGTGGTTAGACAAATGGGCAGCGCTGTTCTACACTTGAGGGTCTGCTAATGCAGAGCTGTGTAGTAGTGCTCACTGACTTTATCAGAGGCAGTGGTGGTAAGGATGACATCTGACCCCACAGGAACATTCATAGTCATGTCAAAATTAGGCAACCATGAGATGATAAAGTTGATAACAGGAGGAGGCATTAGTGTTTTCTGCTGCAACTTGGTCATTTAACAGCCAGCCCTTAAAGATAGCAGAGGAATCTTAAGCTGTGCATTTGATTTACAAGTGGAAAAAGGCTTAGCTGAGTCTGAAAGTGGAATAGACTTTGTCATCAGATGGATCCACTAGAAAAGAGGGCAATAATAAATATATCAAGCTTGATCACGCACTGAATCACTGGTCTGCATCAGATATTGGCTTGCCTGCTATGTCAGCAAAGGGTTGTGCGGTTCTGCGTTGGTCCCATATCCCCAGGTTATTGTAGGTTGAAGCCACAAGGGTGATACAGCATTTAGGTGCCTCAGTAAAAATTTCTGTGAAGTCCTTATTTTAACATGCAGGATAAGTACAGAGTTTTTATAAATCTCCAGCATCGCCCACGCAGTCTCACCTGGTAACTACTAATCCTCCTTAAGAAAACACCACCCAAACACCATTGATTCCTGATTGCTGATTCAGGAACTCTCATCTTTGCAGAAAAGGTAACTCCCACTTTTTCCCTACAGTGTTGGTCTGACAAGGGTAATGCACTAGGTTTTGAAAGTTTAAGAAGGTATGGGTCCTCTCAAAGCTTAAATTTTGCTCTACCTAGCTTCAATATTATCTTCCCCATTTCAGACACTTCCTGCCAAAACTTTTAAGTCCTCCCCAGAACCATATGAAAACAAAATTGGTTTTTCTCCTGTGTTTGCGTGTGGTATGGAGCCAACTCCCTAAAACTCCATGGAAAGGTGGAGAGAAGGGGGCTGGAAGAGGGTCCTACAACTCAGACACTGTGAAGTAGCGTTGCTGACAGGCGAATTGGACCCTGTCACTTCTGCCTGTGCCCAACATGGTGATAGTCCCAAGAAACGTTGCTCAGAAGTGTACGGCAGAACATACCGGCCCATGATGCTGTCAAGATTTGTTTCTGTTCTGTCAGGTGTAGAGAGGAACTGCGGAGCTGACAGAGTGGTAAACTACTCCTCAAAACTGCTCCGTGGTATGAGCAGCTCAAACTGCTGATCTGTCATAAGGTTTTGAAATGTCTTCTGACTGTCAGGACAGACTATTTGCTGCCTTTCTGTGCTTTTTTCCATTTACTGTCTTCTTTCATAACTTACAGAATTATATGTTCTGTCACTAATAAATAAAATGGAGTTTGTGTGTTAAGTGTGTGCATGAGCCTGACGTTTTTACAATTAAGTATTGTTTTATTCTCAGGGCTTCCAGAAATATTTGGAAGATTTTGATCCATATTCAATGGTAAGGAGAGAATTCAAATATATCTCACTGTTTAATATGAAATACACTGGAAAAAACACATCCTTGATTTTGTGGGCTGGGAGGGGGTAAGATTCTTGCTTGTTGGTTTGCTGGGGTTTGTGTATTTGTCTTTTCTAGTCATGTTGAAAAGGAGCTTTCTTACAGGAAAAGATGATCTGGTGTTCTGATCTTCCTCTAACTGTATTTTGGAGGTGGGAAAGGTCCCTGTTCTCCCATAAACTACATAGATCAGCTTAATTGTTTTGTGTTTCCAAGGTGGAAATGACTAATCATTATATCTTTCATAGTTTACTCCAGAGCAGATTATGGGAAAAGATGTACGGCTATTACGAATTAAAAAGGTAAATACTATATTACTTGATTGATTGATATTTAAAGGGTTCATGTAAGCATTTCATGTACAGTCCCATTTACTGGGAAGAAGGAAAGATAAAGCTCCTGCTGATGGCAAAAATTAACAGCCTTTTCTGAACTAAAACTCTTTTTTAATAGGAAGGATCATTAGACCTTGCAGTTGAGGGAGGAATTGATTCTCCAATTGGGAAGATAGTTGTGTCTGCCATCTACGAGGGTGGTGCTGCAGACAAACATGGTGAGTAACAATGGGGAATTTGAATGCTGCTGCAAAGTGGCTCCTTACGCTGGCTGAGAGTTGTTGGCTGACTTCATAGCTATGCCTAGTACTGAGAGGCACACTTAGACTGTCCAAGGCAGCCAAGTTCTTGTCTCGGCTGTAAGGGCAGCTCAGAGAGAGGCTTATGGTTTGAAGGGTGCTGCTTAAATTAATAATTATGTAAAATTTATAAATAGTGTTTAAGAAGAAATGGTCACTGCTGCTGTATTTTTATCACTACAGAATTTTCAATAGAGTGGCCTGAAAATGTGGAGCTGTTCTCTTAATAAGGACTCCCCTTTTTCCAGTCTGATATAAAAAAACAAACAAACAAACAAAAAAAAAAACAAAAAACCCCAACCCCCCTCCAGCTGATTCTCTGGTGTATGCTGTTAATTAAGGAAAACAGAATATGGTCTCCATTTTTTCACAATTTCCAAGCAATGACATTTGTAGTACTTCCACGTGCAAAGCAATTACCCGACCATGGCTACGCTACACTGCTTAGTTTTGTTTTTAATGCTACTTTCAATAGTAATTTGTCTTATAAAACACCTGGCTTTACTCCTAAAATCCCACTAAAGGCCAGAGCCTTCTGGCTAACAGCTTAGCTCTCTGGAAGGCAGAAGAACGTGCATACCAACATTTCCAGGCTTTGCTCCTGGTGGCCAGTATCTCTCATCCTTTCCTTGAGAACTCTGGTGATGACCAGGTAGATGGACAGGACAATATCTCCTTATGTTGTCTTTGCTGACCTTGTCCCAGCCTGCACCTAAGTTCAAGTCACTCTTGCTGTGAAAACATCTCAGCCACTTGATCTCTCAAGTACTCTGTTTCTCTTTGACTCTTCGCTGTTGTGAGGGTCTCTTATAGCTAAGCCTTACCATCTGTGTTTTCCCCTCTTCAAATCCAGTCCCAGTTAGCTGATTGTGCTTCATTCCAGATTAGCAAGTCAGAATCAGTTCTAAGGACTAAACATTACACATGCTCTTGCAAAGGAATGATAGTCCTGCAAACCCTTGACAAATGCCACTTGTACCTTCAGATCTTTAAGTAATGCTGCCATTTTCATAGTTGTAGCAGCCTACAATCAACTACAGTTTGTAAGCTGTATAGATGGATTACCCAGACAGGCAAAATGCTACTATGGAAAATCTTATTGAACTAGTTTCTTACTGGTCATGATCAATAAGAGATTAGTGTGGCTTTTCCATGCCTAAAAATTCCTTTTGCTTTTGCCTGTAGCAAACTTTCTTGCCTATGTCAATTTTTAGTGTAAGCCTTCACATCTAGTGAAGACACTTTTCATTATACTTAGTACTGCATAAATACGGGACAGAAAAGATTCACAGAATTTTTTTTTTGCTTACATGTATGTAAAACATATTGGTCTTTTCACCAGGAGGCATAGTGAAAGGGGATGAAATACTAGCTGTAAACGGCAAGATATTAATTGACAGCAGGCTGGCAGAAGCACAGGCAACTCTAGCAAAAGCTTGGAACATGGGTGGGGTAAGTAACCTGGAATACTACTTCATTCTACCTACAACACTCATATGAGGTATACTTTTCTTTCATGACATTGTCACATCAACACAAATAAGGTTGCAAACATCAAAAGTAACAGGTATGCCATGTACTACCAAAGTGAGCTGAAATCTGCAGAAGATACTGGTATATAGCATCTCTGAAAATCATGCATGTAATTTACTGTGAAAGTTCATGGCATTTAGCCAAATGTCAAGATTGGTATTTAAACACATTACATTCTGAGTGTTTATAGTACATTTATCTGTAGAATCTCTCTTTGATATTGAAAATGACTTGCATGGTGATTGGAATTTTATGATAATAGCTTATCTTATCTTTGATTTCTTAATGTACGAGTAACACTGCACTTCAGCTAGTGTTTTCTCAGCAAGAACCGTATTAGTTGCTAAGATGACCAAATACAGTATGATTCTTATAATAATTATTTTTAAAAGCTTGTTGCAAGACCAGTAGATTTTTCTTTAATTTCAGGATACAAATCAAACAGCTCAATCTTCAAATCGTCTTCCTATAGAAGTCTTTAACAGATCTTTCTGCTGCTCCCTGTGGTTTTCCAGGAGTAGATTGCCTTCCTGATTCTCTGTCTGATATTCCATGGTGGTCCACTAACCATCTCTAAAAGTAGTGTTTAGCAGCGCATGTTTGCCTATGCATTTCTTTTTCAGGATTGGATTGACTTAGTCATTGCAGCATCACCTCCAAAGGAATACGATGATGAAATGTAAGTGCATAAGTTTTCTTTCTCTGGGGATTAAAAGGCTAGTAACAATAGTCTATACAGTTTGCTTTTTTTATCAGACATATTTCAAGTATTTACTTCTTGTGGACTATGTAACCTTCTGCATCACATGGTTGCAAATTTGATAGTTATAAGTAGCTATCATGCATTACAGCAGTGGTTCCCAGGTTTACAAAATGGTGATTCTCAGAATTGGTTGTACGTGGCTACACATACTTTCAGTTTTAAGTTTGGGGATTTTTTTTGTTTTGGTTTGTTTTGGTTTTTGGGTTTTTTTTAGAAATTACATACTTCAGTCTGGATCATTTACTGTGGTCCCATGGATCATAATTTGGGGAAACAAATGCCCATAAGCATTCTTCATCACAACCAGACATTTAATTCTGTTTTGTCACTTTTTTTAATTAGATTACGGTTACTATCCTTGCCTAAGGATAGTAACACTTGCCTAAGCCAACCTAAGTGTAAAATTTTCAGAAGAGTGAAGTGATTTGGGTGTCTTGGCAATTTGTGACATTCACAGTCCTTTTTTTTTAAAGATAATCATCATAGTGGTGAAACAGAAGAATCTATGGCTTAAAGTGTGATAGAGATATCAAGTTGATACAACTTGCTTTACTTTGGACAAACAGTTTTAAAAGCAAGACCAAAGTTTTCTATCTTGACTGAAGGAAAAGATTTGAAGATATCCTTACTACCAAGTAAAATGGCAGAGGAAAGTTTCATAGTCACTGTTAACCCAGACTCTTGTTCTATGTAGAACACTGGAGTATTAGTTGCTGTAAATCAGTATAGTTTTACTGGCTAACAGCAACTGAAGATTGCTGTAAAATTGTGTTTAATACCTGTGTATAAACTAACAAGCAAGGAAATAACTGTCACTGTTATTTTTGTTTTCATATCCTGTATATTTAGCCCTACTATTCCCTCATCAACAGTCAGTCCCAACACACACAGAAAGGTTTTTGAAGGCAGTGCACCCGTGTACAGACAAGGGTATCTCCTGCAGCTGTAGCCACTGCAGTGTTCCCTCATGGTGAATAGCCAGACCTGGGTTAACATGACTGTCCATTGTGAGGCTGCGTTATTTTTTCAGCATGTGCCTGCCTGTGCATTGCATGCCACGCTTGCTTTTGTTCCTGGCATGCTGGAGTGTTCTTTGGGCTTTTGCCATGCCTGCCCTATTAAAATATAAGTATTTAGTTTCTACTTCATAATGTCCCTTAGAGGTCCTCTGCAGAATTGGTTTATCATCTGCCAGACTATGAAGTAAATAGGCCCTGCCTAAACAAGTAGGATTAACCTAATTTTTTTCCTTATCTGTGGACCACTGCTGTGGCTTTGTGAATTCATAAATGTATAAGTAACTACAAATTGCTTCCTTGTTAAGGCTTGTCCAAAGAACAAGTTTCCATTTGTATTATACGACAGTGTGCCTGTAAGCAAGTATTCATGACTGTGTGGTTTTCACTAAAGTTTGCCTGTGTTAATTTGTCACCATACAACGGGTTTGTCCTGAAATTATCCTTGTGTCACAAACTCAGTTTACTGTGTATGGTTTCTCTATGCTGTAATTACTGTAAGTACAGTCATAGATCTCTAGAAGAACCAAGGCAAGATTTCTTGTTGCATGTGGGTATTTGTGGCCTTCTCAATTATTACTTACAATACAAATCAAAATTACTCAGTTGAGATCCAGTTATATAAAATTGTGCTTACCAGAAAGGCTAAAAATTGCACTACAGCTAACAGCATCTATTTTACTATCTCTTCTTCTCTTTTTCTGCAGGACATTTTTTTAAAGAAGGCTACACTGGAGAAATTCTTTCCCCTGCAGAAACCTTCTGCTCTGCAAATTAATAGAAAATCAACAACCACATGAAATACATCTTTACTTGAAAGAAATGTGAGCAATCAGAGCAGTAAATTGAACTAGAGACTTCAGATTCTTCAGGTAATTCGAGTAATTGCAAATCATTCTATAGATATACAGCAAGAAATTTTTGCAAGACCATTGAGAAGGACTGCCAGTGAGCATCATTTGGTCTGTGAGAACTCAATCTATTTTTTGCTGTTTTGGGGAGGCCAAATTTTGAAAATTATCTTCCAATTTTCCTGGAAATAGACACCAAAATGACAAATGAAGAAAGAACACAGATGTCTGTTCCCACATGCAGCACTTGTGATTACACGTTCACAGGCCAGTTTGGGTGCGAAAAGGATTATATTTTTATAATCTCTACCAGCAAAGTAAATAGCTAGCAAGTAGTTCAGATAAAATCATTATGTGTAGTGACAGTTATACTACCAAGTTTTTCTATTGGTGGCAAAAATTACTTGATCATGTAGTCATGGGTGGAAAATTTGGGTGTGATTCACAGACTGCAGTTATGTACTTTGTTCTCAGTGAGGCTATATACATGATTAAAATGTGCAGGAAGTCACTAAGTGTAACGTTTCGCTCTTGGTGACTGTATGTCTTCTGTTTAAGTAAATTCCTTAAGATCATAAAATCTATACTAACCTGGCTTTAAATAAGTATGATTACAGTTGTAGACTTAGTAATTTCTTTATATTATGAAGATACCTCCTTAGAAATGTCATTGTCTTCCTTCCTTCCTTGTATCTGCCAGCTTGTATTCTGTTTTTCATATTGTGTTTAGATTTTTCTTACCTGGACTAATGAGAGGCAGTTTATAGTTCTTTGGCATATCAAATTCCCACTGAAGTCTTGCCTTTTCAAGGTTTGGAAAGCCTGCTTTCTGTAGCACAGAAAAATAACAATTACGTTCCTGAGAACTCTGTACTTATATAGAGATGATTAATTACGTTGACTTTCTTCATTTGCAGTATTGTTCCAGTATGCCAATTAATGGGTCTGGCAGGGTACAGATGTTAGAATGTTTAAAATTTTAACTCTTACAACTAATCCAGAAATAAAATTGCGTTTGCCAAATAGAAGAAGTCTTGTTTCCTCTTTTGTCTCTAGGTTTGCACATCATAGTAATAGTTAATCTGCTAAAGTACACAGATTTCTGAGTTGATCTTTAATAACAGACCCATTTGCAACAGAATGCCACCCTTGTGGAATTCAAAAGAAAATTCACTCTGCACAGTAGGGTCATTTGGTAGTTGGCAAGCTACTGAGTGCAGCTGCTCACGTTTATTTCATTTGCTAGGTCTTTGGGTGCCTCTCCCCAGAGCTGTAGACTTCCTAACCAACAGACTAATCTAAATGCATCAAGATTAGCACCAGAGGGAAAATTGCAGCAGGATGTACTCCTGCTGCTGCTCTGGTTCCCAGTTGCCTACATACTGCAGCCATCTGGATTGTATGACAATGCAGATAGATGAGTGACGCTATCAAATGTTCTCTTAAGGGATGCTCTGATGCTATGTAGCAGCAAACAGAGAGCCACAGTAGTGCACCAGTAATGAACTTCAGCCTGCAACCAGTGCTTGATTGTGCTAATCGCTGTCTCAGCACACTAAGAAATATAACACAGAAAACTTAAAGGTTAGGTATTAGAAATATTTTTACTGGTGTTATTTTTTGAGACAAAAGGAGCACAGAAGACTGAGCTGGGAAATCAGTGGGAGTACCAACAGTTGAGTTGTAGCCTTGCTTCTTAGTCACAAAACTATCTTTCTTCTCCCCATCTACCCTGTTAACTTGATTTGCTTGGATATAGCTTAAAATGCATGAGAGGCAGCTGAGGAAATAGTTACTGCTCATTACTTCATGTTTATAAGAAAGTGTTACTTTGTGTGTTTAACTTGTCTTAGGATAGCAAAGTTGCTTTAGGCAATGTAAGGAGGTGGTGTTAGAAAAAAGGAGGCTGACACTTCTGAAATCTTAAAATGATCTTAAGCCATTAGTCAGGTAGTTTTTTACTTTGTTTCTGGCTTTCAGTGCCCTGGGACTGGATGGCATCTTTCATTTGCCAGCTAGCTCAAGGAGTTGGAGAAAGCTACAGGAAAATACAGTTTTCAAGCAACTTCTCTTTCAGTTACTTTGGTGTGTGTGAGCAAAGTGTCCCAGATGTAAATCATTTCAACAGGCACCCATTTGAGTTGCTACTCTATTGATTTCTGGTGGCTGTAATAGTCGCTATATGTGCCCATGCCTCACCCCTGTTCAACCAAGCCAGCTGTGAAAAGATAACAGTAGGGTAAATGGGACTTTCTCTTTTTTTCAGCCAATGCATAGTTTCCTTTGGGAGTATGGAAACTCTGACCTGATGCACAAAGCAGGAAGAAGTCCAAGTACTTCACTGACAGTATCATGAGTGCTTCAAACCGCTTTTAACATAAGATGGTTTTTTGTTTTTCATTTGCTGTAATCTCAGAGGGAATATGTCTAGTTTCTCAGAGCTGTTTGTTTGGTTAAGACAGCAAAAACCCAGTATGTCTCTCTATGGGATAATAACCCAGAGGAAGAGTTTCTCAGAACTGTTAACAATCATTCTTATTCTCTCAGGAATATTTTTGGCCGTGTTAGTCACAGTGTTGTCTTCAGCATACCCTCACAGTTGCTGAACCGGAGCATGAATTACATTAGACTTGTGACTTTCACATCTGCTCTGTGAGCTTGTGCGTGCCTGTGTGCAGGCAAAAAAATGTGAGGCCTTATGGATCAGAACCATGACATGCATTACAGGATAGGAAAAACTGTTGTTTATTACTCATATGGATATTAGCATCGGGAAGTCTTTGATCTATTTATTACTGCCATTCTGACACTTTAAGAACTCATAATTTAGCCATTATTTATCATATGACTATGGCACCTTTTAAAACTTCTAAGTATGTTTCAAAGAAGTTATGATTTTTAAAAAATGCTCTATTAAAAAACAAATTTATATGCATAAAAGACGGGTGTATACATCTACACACACCAATAAGATTTTTTAAATGAATTTGAGTAGTACACATGTACAAATAATCTCAGCACTTCACAAATATGAGATTTAACCTCTGAATATAAATAAGTTGTTATAAACCCCCTTGCCTTAAAAACAGGACTGAAAGCCATGGTTTCATGTCAAAGGATGTATATCTGGTTGTAAGGTGCTTGGTACACAATAGCTGATACGTGTTTTCTGTATGCTTTAGCTGTATGTTGACTTTGATAAAGCAGGGTCAGAGTCAGGGTAGCTGCTGTGGAATTCTTAGCCACCTTTCACCAAAGAAATGTCCCCCTGGGATCTGCGCTGATGTGAACAAACTGTCATCTTTACACCATCTAAGGACCAGGTCTAGTGTAGAGAAGCCAGCATCTTACCTGTAAGGAGCTGACTCTTAGGATTATAAATCAGATGAGTCTAAAATCCCTTATTATCAATTTATGATAAGCTAGTAAGTGTTTGATCCTGATACTGAGTTTGTCGGGACTTTTCTGCCCATTTTATCTTTTGCCATTGTTCTTGTTCTCAGGGGTTTTCTCTCTTTCTCAGAAATTTCTGGAGCAGATTCCAAAATTCCCTTCTTGCAGACTTGAAATCTGAAGAGGCTCTGGGTGGGCTGCTCACAAGTCATGCAAACTATTTTCATGGAGATTGACTAGGATGCTTTCTTTTCTTCTTCCTAAGGAAGGCAGCAAAAAGCTTGCCTCTGCTGGAATACTTCTTCCTCTATTGCTAGGTCTGCATTTACTGCATTATTGGAGGAAACAGATAATAGTACAGCACTTTGGTGGGACTTGGGGTCTATATATATTTACAACAAGGTAACTTGGGCTATTTTTGGTCTTCACTGAAAGCAGCTAAGATGAAAGAGGAAGTGTAGACAGACATAGGAAAAGCAATCAATAAGATTTCTGTTCTCTAGAAAGGAACTTTTTGAAATGTGAAGCATGTTTAGCTTTAAGAGGATCATAGATTACAGGTAAGAGGAAAAAAAAAACCTTCTCTGGACTGTGATGCTGGATGTGTATGATAATGTCCAATGAAGGGCTAAACTATTAGTGTAATGACCACTACAAGGAAGTTTTTAAGGAATTAATTTCTAACAGGTACATTGCAGACTGGCAGCTCTTGGATACTTAAGCCTGAATGGCTGGTGTTCAACTTGGACTGTTTGTCTACATGGAAAAAATGTGGAGTCTGATGTACTGCAGATAGCTGCTTCATCCACTATCACAAAACCTGCTGCATGATTAGCAATGGATATCCCTTGCACATTTGAAAGGTAATTGTGCTTGATAGATACTTCCCACTTATAAGGTAACCATAGGCTAGAACAAACAAGGCTCTGATCCAGCAAACCATTTAAGTACATGCTTAAATTTAAGCATATGAGCCAATACCATTGACCTAGGTTGAGTTCAATAATATTACTCAGGCTTAAGTACTTTGCTGGATTGGGGCCTGAAGTCAAAATCTGAAGGCAAAGGATGCCTTAGCCCTGGAGGTGCTTATTATGGAAAGTTATTGTTAATGCTGACGTTCTAGTATTCATATTGAATTTCAGTTCCTCTTCATTTTCTCAAATAATCTTTAAAGCTTATTCTTCCCACCAGCTCCCACTGCCCATTTTCTTGGCTTGTCCTCCTCTTATCTTTTCTCACCGTTTCTCTTCCAGACATCAGTAGAACTCATTAGTCTTCAATAGCTATAACAGAGTTTGTTTGTGCGGTGCTTAAAAGAAAGTTTGGGAGAGAGAGACTGAGACCCTCCCAATATAAACGGAGCAAGACAGAAATCAGACAGCTTTTTTGAGGACAAGGACTTTTCTAAACAATAGGGAAGCGAGAGGGAAAGTTGCTAACAGTCATTCTTTATGCAAAGCTACCCCACCCCCCCAAAAAAAAAGTTTCCAATTACTTTTCTCTGAGGTTTTTGTTCTCTTCCCTCTGCCTTTCTCCTAAGCGATTCTGGATACTTTAACAAGAGGGGGACTGAGACCTCATGTTCATGCTGGCAACAGCTTGAGGCTTTTGAGCGTTAATGCCACTTAACAGAGAGAGTGTAAAAAGACTAGATAGAAAACATTTGAATAGAAACACTGGGCACAAAATTAAGTTTTTATTAATATCTTGTGATAAGTGTTTCCTTGACAGGGTGAAATAGCTTTTCAGGATTATCCTTTGAAACAAAGTAGATTATAACTTTTCAAGTAACAACGGTTTGGGGTTTTTTTGTTACCCTCCTTCCCCCTCCCAGCATAAAACCTGAAATTTTCAGAGGAGGCGCACCCAGAATCACTTTTTGATCAGCAGCCATTCCAACAGCAAGGAGGGAAAGAGAAAGAAGGAGAGATGCATGTGTCCATTTTGGTTATTCACAAAGAATTGTGATGAAGCAGATCTTTGAATGTGAAGTGTCAACCTGGTAGGACAGTAGAAATTGCATACTGTTCCTTAGTGAAAATCAGGCAGCTCCATCTTAGTGCAGAAGAGTGACATGCATAGCAGGAATCAAAAACTGAAGAGTTCTTCAAGCTGGGTGAGAGAATTCCAGTTCAGAGCAATCACTTAGACATCAAGCCATTCATACAGGGATTGTAGCTGGTTAAGAGGAGAGAAGGAACTGACATGATTGAGGTGTGTTCATTGTGCTTCTGACTCCAGGTTGCTTTTTCTTCACACAGGGGAAGGCAGCTTCCCTATCACATATATCATACATCTGGGTATGGGCAAATTTTCTATTTTCAAATAAATCAGCTTTGTTATAAAGAAGTCAGTGCATATGGCATGCTGTGGTCTACAAATTGTGCAAATGATCAAGACAAAGTCCAGACTGAGAGAAGGACAATAGAAACAAGTCTATTCTCCAACTAACATACAGATTTCTCACCAGTGATTTCAGTGTTAACGGGTGGGTACAACGTAGTTTATAACATTGCTTTTCTTCTTGGAGTAGAGAATTTTGATTGCAACAAATTTGTGTTAACACTCATAGGACAGATTAAAATGGAGTGGGTGGGCATATTTTGTGGTTGGATTGTTCACAGGGAAAAGTTATTTGAAGGTATTAAGTTGCCTGGCTTATTTGTAATGATTTGTCCTAGATTGTACTGCTGCAGGAAAGCTGTGTGTTTGTTTTTTAAACTACATCAACATTCACATTTCTATGCCTCTAGCCAGACAAACAGATGCAGAGACACTTTTTCTGTTCTGTTATTGAAGTACTTCATGAATTACATACCTTCTCAATGATAAAGTTACCCAGTATTGCCTTTTCTAATGGTATATTTAAACCCATGTGTACATGAACAGATACGTTTAAAATACCATAGTAAATAGATGGAGAAAAGTGGCTAGACTTATAAATGACACAAAGGGACAAAACGCTTACCCTTCTTTACACTTGGACAATGCAAGTGACTTTTATACGAGGCATATCACCATTTTCCTAGAAAGCAGATTACATCAGAGGATTAAATCTCAACTATTCTTTCTTTATTATTGCTGTAGTCTCTTAATCATGGGGCAATGACCAGTGTAATCAGCCGTGTTCCCAATAGTGGAAGAGAGCAGAGTTTTTAATCTAATTCTAGCATGATCCATTCCTTATTTTACAGTATCTTGAGCCTTCATGGCCCAAAATGCAAGTAAATGGCGAAATGGCTGGTGCTCTTTTATGATGTGGTGATACCCTATCTGAAAGAATAGGCAGTTCAGCATTTGTTAAAGAAGCCCTGGCCAGTTTCAGGATTAGGAATATGTAGAAAGCAATCTTACTTTTTCTGCCTGTTTACGTTGAGCATGTGCTGAGGATGTATCCCTGGCACACGTGAGAAAAATCATCACTTGTCAGGGCTCTCCAGCTGGATGTGGTTGTTCTTCTTGTCTCCACTGCATTGCTGTTACGCTGTAGATGAAAAACAGACAGCAGATGATTGTACGTGAAAAACTTCCACGGCTGAGCCTCAGCGCATGACATCCCCCTTCACATTTGGACTGCTAAAATGCAGACATGCAGAAAGTTTCCACTAGCTTCTATTGCCTTCTTATCACAGAAGACAAATATAGCCTGGGGAAAGCATTCTGAGACAGGCTACTTACAACCATGAGAAAAAGAGAGAATCAGGAATAATTACGTATAGGAGGGAAGATTAGAGTCTGGGAATTGTACCCTGCATAGGCACTTCTGACATGTCCACTTGTGGTTTCAAGTGGGCAGACAGAGTGTTTGTGCCTTCACATGGCTGCCCAGGTGCCTACTGAGGAGCCATGGACTTGGGCTGGGAAGTACCTGGGACTGCATTAGGACATCAGGCTCCTACCAAGGAGACCCTGCAAACTATTTCCTACAAATTCTTTACAAACTAATTCCTGTAAAGTGAGTAAGGCCTTTCTCTTTACTGTTTTTTATAAACTGGTCTCATAGGCTATTTATTATAAAAATTATAAAACCGAACACAGTGTTCATTCGTGTTACTTGTCAATTCTCGCTATATCCTCAGCATTATTTTAGCTCTATCAATCACAATTGTGTGCAACTTTGAAGCTCTTTTACAGTTTTAGCACGCTGCAAATTGACTGTTGTGCTCGCGAGTCAGGGTTGTTTCCTTAACTAATGCTATAGAGTGAAACAGTGGAACATATGCTGTTATGAAAAGAAAACATTCAACTTTGAGGAAATAGATTTTTTTTTTCAGAAAATCTTCTACAACAAAAGAATAGGGCTTCTTTTTTAAAGAAGAGATGTACAATACAAAGCATTATCTTTTAGCCTTGTGTTAGCACCAGTCAGCAAAAATTTAATACATGTGCTGAAGGGGAGAATTACTTTTGAGGGAAAAGGGGTTATTCTCTCTATAACCATTGTCAGAAAAAAAGCAATTTTTTGAACTCTTGTTTTAACCAGAACAGTTTAATTTTTTTATTAGAATGTAAGTTTTCATATTTAGGGGCATAATATTCCTACCAATAGCTCATACTTTCCTGAGAAGGGTTCTTGTAGAGGTCTGCAGCCGCTTTACATCCTGCAGTGAAGTGGATACCTAGAGTTGTTTGCTGCCATTTGTATGATAATAGTGCACATAACTGCCACTCAGCATCAGAATTCTGATACATCTTAAACATGGTCTCACCTCTAAATCTTCTTTTTTTCAAGAAATTTCACAACTTCTTGAAAATTTCACAATCCTACATAATTTTTTTAAATGCTGCTGGAAATTAATCTCCCTTCACTATTTTCAACCCATTCTCTGCCACGCTAAATTTAGAGGGATGTTGTAGCTGTACAAAGCCCTTGTTTCTATTATTCACTCTTACACAGTGCATTTACAAGGTGCATTTTTTAACACATTCAAACTAACCTGAATATTCACTACTCCCACCCACCCCTTATTTCAGCCACTTAAGGAATTCCTAGTTGTAAGAGTGGAGTAAGAGTTCAAAATATCAGGGCAGGATCATTCCCTGAGGTAAGTCCTCTGCTATTCACAGTATGAAGGACCTGTGGCATTAGCTCGAACAGCTGAGGTTTCTTTGGCATTAACAAGAGACTCTACCTCCCTGGCTCCCAAGGACAAACTATTTGTTGATCAGGGACTGGTAGCCTGGCCCCTCTCAGTGAAGCCAGTTTTCTGTGTACTAACAAGATTGCCAAGGTGTTATGTGCTGGGCAGTTGCTTTTGCTCCTACTTAGAATTTGCCTTCTGTTGTTTGGCCAAAAATACTAATTTAATGTGACCCAAACTTGCAAATAGTTTTAACCCCCTTGATGCTGCATTATTTTGCCCAGTTTAAGGGTTTTCTTATAATGCACGCCAATTTGAAGGTTTGATAATCAGTTTGTGTTATTTATCTTTGTTACAAATTTGTGGGCAGGATCTATGGACGCTTAATATTAAAAAAATATTTTTTTCCTGCTATAGACAGCAAAGAGTAGTGCCAGGTTTCATTACTGGAGAAAGTTGTGGAGCTGTCTTTTTTCCCCCTTTTACAAAAGCTACTTGATTCCTCCTAAATACTGACAGTATAAAGAATCCCTATCCAGAGTAGAGGATCTCTGGCTGGTTTGAAGGCTAAGGCTGTGGACCATTTGCTGTAAGTGAGAACATTCAGGCTTTACTGCTGCCATGGAACAGTGTCACAGACTACAGTTACTTCCATGCAAAGTTTCCATACCAATGAATGCAGGTACAGTGCTTTGCTATACACGAACAAAACTGTACTACTCCAAGAGATAATGAGCTTCAGGTTAAAATCGTCATGGAAAAAATGCAAAACAATAAGGGGGGAAAAGTTCCCACTGGCTAGAAGTTCAGTTCCTAAGTAGAAAGTTAATAAATTAATTTTCTTTATATTTTATATGGGTATTGATTGTCTTAATTCCTTTGAGCCTCTGAAAATCCCAAATGTAGTCTGCCTGTGGGCTGAACTCAAGAAGAAAGCTTCCTGAAATGGGCCTTTGACAATTCATTAGTTATATGATAAATCACAACAGGGAATAAACAGTCTTGGCTATACAGGATCAAGGTTTTTGTGCATATTCATGATTTTTTTTTTTAATAAATCCACAATATTATTTT
>NW_008796218.1:3425804-3431109 GCF_000699145.1 Aptenodytes forsteri
TAGAACAATTCCAGGTGTTGAGTAAACAAATCAACTAACTACAACTCTCTAGTGTGCCTGAACAGAAAACCGTTTTCTATTCTGAAAAGGAAAGATGGTAGCTTTATTTTGTTTCTAATAATCTTTAACAAACAATTCAAATCTTAGTTTTCAGTCTAGTTTCTGTTTTTGGAAGAGTTCCTAGAAAGGCCAGTGACTTTTAGCCCTGTTATCTTTTAGAAATTAATGCTGGTTGTATGTTTATTTGTTAGTGCGTGTGATTCTTGTAGTATAAACAGGCAAAATAATCTTTTATATACAAGAGACCATATACAAGGCAAGGACCATAAAGGCACTTAACTGAATCAGTAACTAAAATAACATTTGCTGAAGGATACCACACTGGAGCCAGCATGAGAGTTGTTTATTGGCGTGAGTTAGTCCACAGCACTCAACTTCTTCTCCTGAGGAAAACACAATACTTGTACTACAAGTACTACATAGGGAGTACTCAGAATATGAACCATTTAAATGCTGGAAAATAAACTTAGGTACAATGTGATCAGTGAGATCATGCGGAGATTGTAAGAGTACATCTATGTCTAAGGATAGTCAGGAGTGAATAGAAATTTGGTTTAGGCCTGATTTTTCAAAAATTAGTGCTGCTTTGGTTGCCTCAGCATTTCTCAGCTCAACTTAAAATATTTCCAAGTGTTGAGCACTAACCAAGCTAACTGAAGCTGGGGTAATAAATTACCTTCCAAAATACTTACCGGATGAATCAGAGCTGTAGGTGGAGTAAATAAGTGGGCAGGTAAGAGGAAAAGCAAACCTTTTACTGAGAAGCTGGCTCTTCTTTTGGAATGAGAAGTGGATGCCCAGAGGAGAGAGAACTGAGGAGTGTGACAGTAACTCTTCTGCCTAGTGAGAGCAAGGTGCAGAGTACTGTCACTCAAGGAAAGCACTGAACCTGGAGAATATTGTCCTCATGAAGAATCCTGGTGATGCAAGAGGGCAGTGGAGCATCAGGTGTATCCTTAGGTCAAGGGAAATAGCCTGTAGCCCTTCAGTTGATTCACCATGCGTTTTGCCAGGTATCACCAAATGCATGAGTGTGTGTTTAACACTTCAAAGGAGAGTGAGTGAAGAGCAGAGCAAGCTTTTTCCCCAGGTTTCAAGTGCCATGTGGTGTGGCCAAGTCAGCACTGCATTCTGGCTGTACTGAACTAGGAAGCTAGTGTTCAGCTGAGGAGCTAGTTCAAAGCAAGTATAACTGCCTGCCTGAATGTTCAGCTGTGTGTTGGAAGAAGTGCTTCATAAAATGATAGAGGTCATGTATGTAGCTGAAGCCACAAGATACCTGAAGAGTATTCAAGGACTTAAGTATTGTTTGTCCTACAATAACATAGTGTGGTTTCTTGAGTCACAAGTGAAGGAGAATGGCAATACGTAAAGATCAAGTGGAGAAAAGAAGCGCTGCTAACCACTCTTGCCATGTAAAATATGGGAAACAAACTGGCTGTTTGAATCAGTAATATGTATGCCGCTATTTTTGGTGATGTAACAAGTGGATGCAGAAGAGTTCCCATTCATTAGTTTCAGTGGAACTCTGTGGCACGCACTTAAAAATAAGCTGTTCTAATCTAAAACACTTATGTGAATATCTGCTTAAAGATCATTGTCCAACAAAGAGCTTGTGTTTTGTTTCCACTCTAAGATAGATCTGCTTACTCATAAGTTCTTTCTTCATTTTTAATGAGGGCCAGCAATTAAAAAATAATAAGGTTTATTTAGAGAAAAACAGCATTTAGAGAAACAGCCATTTCTGTGAACCTCTGCACTATTATGCTTATTGCACTATTTTTAATAGCAGTACCTTAGACAATTTTTACAAAGAAATTTCATTTGCTTTGTCAAATGATATCTTCTATGAAATAATAGAATGGAGTTCTTTGTTCCACAAGAATAAAATAACAGTTTTCTCTGGAGGTGATTCTCTCCAATTTTTTCCTCTCAAACTTTCCCAATGTGCATTTGAAAGGGATTGGTAGTTTCTTCCCAATCATGTAAATTGTTTTTCCTCTCTACCTCTAAAAGCAGAATTTAATAGGAAGCTGAATTCATAGACAAGTACATCTTGTAGCAAATTCTAAGTCACAATAAGGATTTGCTTTATTAGTTTTTTTCTGATTAAGACTTCCTCTTGATACTTGGTCCCATTAATGACTTCAAAATACACGGGAAGGTGAAATTTTCCTGCTTGATACCTAAAGTTATATGTCTAACTAACTAATTTTGAATATGGGCTGTGGCTTTTCATAACTTTCAAAAATTTATTTTTCTCTTGTATCTGTGTTTCTAGATGCAAACAAAAGCAAAAACCTGCAGAGTGATCCATAATAGCAAAACATGATTTTTAGGGATAGACCACTTCCCCTACATAGCACTGTTGAAAAAGAGAGGTCAGTGCAAAGCAGCTGAATAAGAGGAGCAAGAAACAAATGACAAAGATAGGAAAGAGAAGTGGAAACTTCCACTTAAATGAATATTCATGTCTGTTAAAAACAACTATCAGGTTTTAAATTCTGAAGCGTCAATACTTTACTGCAAATACCACAAACCTGTCTGCATCCTGTAGACAAACTCAAGTTCCAAGGCAAGCATAAAAAGTGATTTTTTTTTTTTTTCCCCTTGAATTAAAAATACTGCCCTTTTCTGTCTGGAATTCAATTTCAAATAATCAAGGTTACTCCAAAATATTTCCAGTCACCTATTGAATGTGCTGGCGGCTGCCAGGATCTAACTTGATTTCTTGTTTCTAACAGATGTGCTGAAATGATGAAGTAGAAAACTGACTTCTTCCGATATGGAAATAGTCAGAAAGGGGGGGGGGGGGAGGTTTTATTGACTTTTGAGTAAAATTAGGTTGCACTTGCAACATACAGATAAACATAGCTGTCTACCTGTTGGTTTCATATTGTTCCTTTGCCTTTTCTGTACTTTGAGAAGTAATTCTGTTCTCACAAAGCTTTACAAAAATGCAGCTTTGAGAAAAAAACCCTATTCCTCTGTGACCTGCTCCAAAGCCCACTGGACACAGGACTAGCAAACATACTCTGGGTAAGTAGATTCAGTCCTTTGACACCACAGGCAATCACATCTAAGCTTTTCAGAAAAGGGTCAGCCTCTGTCTTACAACTAATTTGTGAAGTCAGAGAATAGCTCTTTTACCATTTGTGAGTGAAAAAGAAGTTGTCATTTGATGCTTTAGTGAGCAAAACCAGTATTAGTCCAAATTCAGCACTCGATTTCATTGTTAGAGCAGGGACAAAATTGTGGCATTGTTATTGGAAGTGTAAGTTCTTCAAAGAGTTTGTGTGTGTGCACATGTGGTTATTGCTAAGAATGCTCAGCTTACCCATTGTAGGACCTGAACTGAGACCATGAATTTCAAACCACTGTGTTAATTATGTAATCTCGGCTGCATTTGAAACCATTGAAAAGATAAATTTCAAATTCCAAACTATGGAGTCATCTGATGTTTTGTTGTTTGAGAAACATGTTTTTAAAAATATTGTGATTGACACCTTGTAGTAAAGGAAGATGGTCTCAAGGTTCAGAGGCCATGCAGAGGCTGGGGATGTGAGCTCAGTTCCCAGATTCCCTTGGAGATTTTGGCAAACTTCAATTTCTGTGTTTAGTTCTCCGGCCACAGTGAAGGTAATGATGATTCCTCCCCCAAATCTTACCCCATGATTTCAGTCTCTAGAGTGTAAACTGTCAAGAGTTCTTTGCTGCTAGTTGTTCATCTGTAACACAGAGCCCTTGTGTTTCTTGGGGCCTCAGGAAACACTAAAATATAAATGATTTTTAAATTATCTGCATGTAAACTGCATATATTGTTTATTAAATAACTGTTAGGATAACAGAGATGAGCTTAACCAGAAGCTCAGATGAATGCTGGGTTCTGTCCAAAACTTAAAATAATTATAGTCTTTCCAGTGTGGGTATAACTTTAGCATTTGAAAATACATATACACAGGATTTGGCTTGGGGTTTGTCTTTTAATTTTTATTCTTAACTACACTGCTGTAGCCCCAAAAGACCCTATATAGGAAATAATGTTGCACACAGAAAATTACTTTTTCTTTCCTCCTGTCTGACAGCAAGATCAATAAAAGCAGCATGACAAAAGTAAATTTCAGGTCTATTATTGGAGCTGTCTGTCCAAGAAATCAAATGCTTTCTGTTACATCGAGCATCCATAGCTTGATCATTAAAGGAAAAACAAGGAAATTCTTCGTTTATGCGGTCATTTCCCTAAGAGGCATTTAGCCAACTTGTAGCTTTTGCAATTTGAAGAGTTAAGCCTGGATATGTGGACATTTCTGTTTGTAGGATGTGGCAAGTTGTATTAAATACTCAGCTAAGCAATGGATAAGCGTAACTGGGAATGAAAGGAAGCTCCAAGATAAAGGATTTGGTTACAAATCTTAATGTTGAGTATTTCATGGCTACGTACCAGAGATATTTGAATCTCAGGCTTTGACTCAACCTGTGCTTGGAAGCGTAAGCCAGGTGCAGACTTCTGATGTGCACCATGTTTTACTTTCCAGTATTTGGTTAGAGTTTTTGTTTGGCTTTGGCTCAGCGGAGCCTAACTTCTACTCAAGACAAAAAGGTTTGAAAAGTTTGACTTACAAATTATTTTGGTATACATAAAATTGCATAGGGAGTGATGCGGAACCCACTCAAATTAATGGTCTGATTCCCACAGACTGTTGCAGTCTCGGTGGGGAAAAAAAAAAAGTTAGGCTTGAACTCTCTTTAGGGGTAAAAAAAGGTACGAACATAATAGCTGTTCAGGATATGATGTTGAAGTCTCCTTTGAGGACAGGGTACAGCTGTTTACACCACTTAATCTAATAATATCTTCATCATAGTGGAGAAAAAAGCATAAAGCTGACAAGGTTAAAAAAATATACTTCTTGTAGTCTATAGTTCCTCTGTCATCACTAATTTAGTGCTTTTTTTTTTTAATGTTCTGTCTTATTAATGATGCATAAAATGCTGGATTACCGAGCCCCAAGAAACCTGGAACACTGTTTTACGTTGCTCTGAGGTAATCGAGGGCTGTCACGGTGCTTTTGCATTTGGTCTCTGTTCTGTCAGGAAAGGGACGCACCTTCCTGCGGTCCCGGACTCCATCTCTACCCGACGCCCCCTAAGCCCCCCTCGGGCCTCGCCAGGCCCCTTCCGAGGCTAAAGCCGAGCAGCGGCCGCTTGGGGTTTTTACCTTGCCCTCTCCACACACTCCCCCCCCCCC
>NW_008796218.1:3431220-3456168 GCF_000699145.1 Aptenodytes forsteri
TGCGCGGAGGCGGCGCCCGGCTGCGCGCAGGGTCCCGCCATGGCCCTGGCTTTCTGCGGCAACGAGGGCAACTCCACCGCCTACAACGTGGACCACGGCGTGCTCAACAACGGCTGCTTCGTGGACGCGCTCAACGTGGTGCCGCACGTCTTCCTGCTCTTCATCACCTTCCCCATCCTCTTCATCGGTGAGTGCCTGCGGGGCTCCCTTGCCCTGTCCGCCTATGCCTTGCCTTGCTGTGTGCCGCCCCCCCTTGCCTTCTGACCGCCACCCCACGTCTTGCTTTGTCGTGCCCTGTCCCCGTCCGCCCCCGCCTTGCTTTGTCTTGCCGTGGGTTTCCCTCCCCCGCTGTGTCGCGTTCCCCCCCGCTTTGCTTTGCCTTGCCTTGCCTTCTTGCCTTGCTGTGTATCTTCCCCCCCGCTTGCCTGGCCTTGCCTTGCTCTCTGTGCCGTGCTCCCCGCCGCGCGTCAGTGCGGGGAGGCGGGAGGCTGCAAGGGGTGTTAGGACGCCGTACAAGCTCCGGGATGCTCCGGCGACCGCCTCTCCCGAGGCTTCCCGCCCGCTATCCGCGCGTCTCTCCGCTCCTGGCAGCGGTGCTCGTTTCTCTCTGTTGGGGACTGTCCGAAGTGGGGCAGCCTGCGGGGCTCCCTGCAGGTGAACCCCCCTTGCGCAGGGCCTGGATGGATGCTGGAGGAGGCTGCAGGATTTGTCTGCAGGTTTTGACTAGCAGCGCGGGAAGCGAAAATAAACGTGCCATTAAAAACCAGAAAACCCGGCAAGTAAGTCTTACGTTATCAAAGAATATTCCCTGCAATTACTGAAGAGTTACAGCGGCCGGACAGCCCTTCTCGTTACTGGTAACGACTAGGAGGGCTGCCCGGCTGCTGTAGTTCTTGCCATATCTGCAGCGGATATTATTTGATAACATAAAACTGGGGTTACCAGTAGGTGGCCCGGTGGTTTAATACATGTGGCTGTTACTACTTTGAGTACCGTTCTGTTCAGCCTGGCCTGGCCTCTAGATCGCCGTGGCATGAGCTGTGTGACTTAACGCTCGCTTCTGTTGATCATAAAAGTTCTGGTGCTGAAATAACAGCACAACTGTTAAAACGGGGTCAGCTGAAGAACTGCTCAGGATAATCTGTGTTTATCTGGCTTTTCTCAGCATTGCTAATTTTTATCTAGATCAAGAGAATGAGTTAATTTAAAAAAATTGTAAGATAAGGTGTAAATTCTTTAATTAAATGCATTAAGGGAACAAAAAATAGTGTATGTGTTATAGTGTTTGTGCATATTTGTCAGAATGTTCGTTTGTTGTTCATTTAAACTGTTAATGTATTTGAAAAATGTTTAATGCGTGTAATTACTTGATAGTAAGCTGTTAGAGGTATAGGAATTTAAGGCTGTGTCCTGTCTGTGTTGTTGATTTTATTCTGTACGAAGTGATAAGAACACAGTTCTGAAATAGTACATGCATGCTTAACAACACTGTTGCGTCAACTTTTGTACACTAGTTTAAGTATATGCTTTTCTGTATGCAGAAGCTTTGTATGTCACTCTTGTTGTTAAGAAAGCTCTTTATAATTCTGTTTTCCTGTTTAGGATGGGGAAGTCAGAGTTCCAAAGTACATATACATCATAGCACATGGCTTCATTTTCCTGGCCACAATTTACGCTGGATACTGACTTTTATCCTCTTGTTTGTGCTGGTGTGTGAAATTGCAGAGGGCATAGTGTCTGATGGGTAAGTGTGTGTCTACCTTCTCCTGATAGCACTGAGCATTTTAAAGGTTTCAGGGTAGGTATTTTCCCCCTGTCTAAATTCTCATCTAGACCATATTCCTTGTGGTTATAAACATGTAATCTGTGTTCTTGGTGATTAACATACTGCCCTTGTACTAGAAATTCCACGGACCTTGCCAAGTTATGTACACATGCACAACTGTCCTTAATCATTTTTAGTTCAGCTTAATGATACTATCTTTCTAAAGAGTAATCATAGATAAATCCTAACAATTCAAGCAGATGGTGACATTTTCATGATATACTTTATGTCCAAGGACCCAGTCCCACAGTCCTTACTCAGGCAGAGCTCCCATAGGCACAGTAGGTCATACTATTCCCCCGCAAACTGAGTTCTGGTCATCTTAATAAAAGGAGTGGATCTACTGGCCTTATCTCACACCCCATAGAGTTTCTTTTGATGTTTGTGCAGTACATCTGATCTGTTACGTTGAGCAGAGCAGCTCACACTATATGAGCTGATCCATCATCTGTTATTCAACTTAGGATGTTTATAAACAGTAATCTGTGGGGAAAAATTATTCCGAGTGAAACAAGTGGTACAGGAGAGTGATTTATCATGAAAAAAGCTAATGTTGTGTAACAATGACTACGATCATCTTCCTCTGAAGAAAGGTCTGATTTTCATAACTATTATGAATTTGCAACCCAAGGATTATAAAGTTGAAGCTCCTCATTTAATAGAACAAAACCTCTCTGTTATATAGACGGCTAGTCTATATAACAACTATGCACCAACCAGTGTAAAAGGCACTGCAATATTCTGCTGTAGAAGCTGATATCATCATTATTATTATGACTTCTCTTAAAAATATATAAATAGGATGTTTCTCAATGCCAGTCTTTTTAAAAAGGAATTTTTCTCATGCTTATTCAGAGTTTTCAGGGTGTGGGATGCTCAGAGCAAAATCTCCTGCTTTGAGTTTTCTGTTTTATTTTGCTCTTTACCAATCCCCCTCATTATGTTTGCTATTTAACTTGACTCAGAATGCTGCTGTTAAGTAATAAGCGTCACCTGATGAGAATCAAAGCTCCTAGCTTTAATGGGGGAGTGCCAACCCACAATCGTGCCTCCCGAGCACTCAGCAGGCTAGCCATTGCTCTAGTGAATAAAAGCAGATTTTGAGACTCATCAGCTTTCTAAGACCAAAATGGATCGTGTCAGTAAGTCCTTTTGACAGCAATTAGGTGCCAAAGGCTTTGACGCCTCAGCAATAGATGCGGCCTATTGGAGATACGGTTACATAGGGGAAACTCCAGCAACTTCTGTCTGTGAAATAAATAAATTTAAAAAAACCCTCCCACTCCTGCAGTGTTACCTACTGAAGCTTAGGCTGTCTGAAGAAATTTGTTCCTGTTGCTTGGTTTTTTCCTTGCTGAGAATTCAGCCCTGATGTACAAAAAACCTGGCATTGCTAGGAATTCAGAGACTGGAGAATCTTTTCTCATTTTTCTGTATACGCATACAACTCATTGTCAACAAGAGGAGTTAAGTGTTTATGCCACAGGTTGTCAGCATGGCTCCAGCCAGCTCTGCAGAGTTCTCCGCAATGTCCATGTGAGGGATGGCTTTCCTTTCCTAGTACAGGTGCAGGAAGTGGTCCTCCTGAGCTCCTATGGATCTCTTAGACATTTGGGATGTTCTGCTCTGACATGCGACGTCCTGTGAAGATCTCCAGCTCCCTGACAGCACAGCCCCTTTTGTCTCTCCAAACTACACAAAGGTAGCTTTTGCTGCAGCAAGAACAAATCCAGAGATGCTAATTTATTTTCCATGAGGTTCAGAGGACAAGGTGTGAATGTCCCTGAGTGTTTGTGTCCTGAAGACTTTCTCTTGGTGCCTCTTTTCCTGGAGTTGGTTTGGAGACAGAGGAAATTGTACCTCTTGACAGCACAGGACACCCCATTACTTTTGTGAAAGAAAGAAAAGGAGAGGAGGAGAAGATGGCAAGTAGGAGGAGAGAGGGGAAAACATGATTCTACCCACCTCTGCACAAACCAACAACATTGCCCAACAATTCCCATATTCGCAAAGGGCTGTAGTTGGAGGACCCCCTCCACTGTTACCTGAAGCGGTGTCAGGAGAGTTTCGCTTTATGGGACAAAACTTAAGGGTATACGATTGTGTTGTAGGTTTTGTTTCTTGGCTTGCAGTCACTGAAAACAGAACTCACTGTAAGTAATTCCCATGCTGTGGTGCTCTTCCTTCTCCCAAACTGGAAAAAGAAAATGAAACGTTTCCACAAAAGGTTTCTGTAAAAAAATCTTAAACTGTGCTGTCACTTGGTCTTACCTACGTATTTTGATGGACAGCTCCTGAACTAGTTTAGCTTAAATTAACTTTTCTCATTTTGGAGCTGAGCTGCTTATCCTAATTTAAACAATGTTCCCATTGATTTCAGTAGGAAATAGGAGTACATGCGTTTCATTTTCAGCACAGGAGAGGAATTTGAAATCCAGCTATGTGATTTAATTGGAGCATAAATCCAATTGAAAATCAGAGCGCTTTACGTCCATAACTCATTCTAGAAAATCCTACGTCAGGTTGGGTACAGGATACAATTCATAAATTAAAAGGGAAACATTTAAATACCTAAGAGAGTTTGATTTTAATAGTTGTTCACTTTTTTTCTTTTTAAGGGTTTCAGAATCGCGCCATTTACACCTGTACATGCCGGCTGGGATGGCATTCTTGGCAGCCATCACATCAGTTGTCTATTACCATAATATTGAAACATCCAATTTCCCGAAGCTGTTAATCGGTACGTCTCACAACTTACAAGACTTGGAAATGTGATTGTGGTGCTGTGTGTCTGTTCATTCTGTGACAGGTCGTTGCAGTCTTGGTGCTAGCTTGTATGGATAAAGCTACACCTATATTCTGGTCTGCTGGTTGCCATTGCCAGACTCAGTTCTGAGTTTTCTTGAAACAGTTCATTGTTTTCAATGCTTTTAATTTCTAATAGTATTCTGTATGATGTTCTGAGGGATCCAGTGGGCCAAAGGCTTCTCTAGGAAAAACTGGTTTTGTGGGAAAAGTAGCACATCAAACTCTTACCTCTAAAAGCTATCCCAATCCCCCTGCTTGTCAGCATGTTGCATTGAAGCATGATGTAAGATTAAAGCCATCTTCGTGTGTGTGGTCTGTTGAAATATGCAGGGAGTCAAGGGAAATGAATGACATCACTGACTTCCAGTATGACCCTGGATATATAACTTTGCCTGCTTGTTCTTGCTTCCTGTTCCTAAAACTTCCTTTGTAAACTGCTTTAAGACCTTTTGGATGGAAAACGCTATGTATGAGAAATACCTGGTATACTATATATTTTCTGCAAGATTGTAAATAAACTGTAGCTAACTGTAGAAAATCCATTACTGCTGACAGTCATGCAGTTGGTGATGTGTTCTCTACTGTTTAAGTAGATTGCAGACTGTGGATGTCTACATGTTTAGTCATCCTGTTAGCTGTTATTTCTTTGGTGGTCCTGGCTCATCAAATTTTGTTTGAGCTGGTTTTTTGTATTAATGGATCCTGCTAAGGTTTGTCTAGTGTCATTGTAGCTCTGTATATCAAAGTTCTGTTCTGGTTTTTGTCAGGTGGTAAAAAGTCAGTAACAACTGGATTTGAGAATGCTTTTAAATATTAGAGATTATTTTGAACTGCATGTTGTGGTAAGCAAACATCCTCTTCTGCAGAAGGAGCCTGTAACTCCTGTAAAAAATTAACCCCTTTAAAAAAAAAAAAAAAAAATTCCTCTTCAAAAACTTCAGATTCTATCCAGGCTTGGCAACCTTTATGTCTTCTCATTTGGGACTGCTTTTCTTCTTGTACTCTTCTGTTAAGTAGGTTCTTTTTTGTCTTTTATAACCAGGTGGGGTCATTTAGTTTTTTAATAAGTCAACACAGTCTATTTAATGCCTTCTGACAGGACTAGATGTTATGTCTCAGGAAAGCATTGCTGGCTGTTAGTCACCTATGGAAAGCAAGCACTGATTTTCTTGGGTTGGGTTTTTTTTGTTATTTCAGATGTATAATGCAGTGTTTAATAATTTAGTGTTGCTACCACATTTCTGCTGTTAAATCATTGACACGTAGCATAAATTTACAGCTGGTAGTTGATTACCAATTTTGGCATAATCCCTTCTCTAGAGATTTCTCTTATGATAATTTTGTTCAGTATTTTAGAGTGTGGATGCTGGATAAGCTCTGGACAATATTTGAATAATAAACAGTTATACCAATGAATACCAACACTTAAGTAAGTGTTATTAATACTAAAGTTAATAATTGTGAATTTTCATTTTGCAAGAATTTCCGAGGAACAGACTCCTTTAGAAAATCTAATCTTAATAGCTGAGGCAAAAAAGAAAGTCAAAAAGTCAAACTAGCACAGTCTTTCCCACTTAGTTGGTCTTGATTTTAATCCAAAGTCTTCACAAGCTGATGGTCTTTGATTTTTCTTTTATTTTTTGTTTTGTTTTTCTTTTCATTGTCCTGTGTTTGTGAGAGAACCTAAGACAGACGTTTCTGGAAGTCTCCATCCTTTATTCTTGACTGCATAAATTTATTGTTACCTAAGTGTGAGGGTTGTCATCTTTCAATGTTAATTGCAGCTACTCTGTATTGACAACTGGGACTAGGTGATAATAACTTTATGCAAATTAGCCAGTATGAGGTAGCTAAATTATACCTATGCTCAGTTATCAACCCCCTAGAGTGCCCTGCGGCCATGAAGCAGCTTTCTTTTAGAGCTTAATACAACTGAGGTAAATGGGAACCATGAGGAAAAGCTGGTGATAAACTTTTTGCTGAGTGTATGAGAAAGGAAACCGACAGAGGGTTCTCTGTTAGTAAAATGTTATAGAGATCTAATACTACACGCACAAAGTAAATGACCTGAGGTGGCATCTGCTGCTGCTTCTGAGCATCAGTGAAGTTAGATGCACCTAACTGCAGGGCATCGTCTGTCTCAGCTGCAGGATCAATGCCTACACTTGCAAAGAGTTGGCAGCCGTATAAAGCAAAGGCTAACAGAGCCTTACCCAAAAGTTACTAAATCCAGTGGGGAAACTCTCACTGATGCAGTGCAGAAGACCCTTAAGGGTCTGTTCATTAATTCTGAACAGGATAAAGTTTTCCAATCCTGTGAAACTTTGAGATTATTTCTTTTTTTAAATCTTTTTCACTTTGTACCTTAAAGAAACCAAGTCGATTTGTAGTTCTTCAAGAAGCAGATACCATAACAAACCTGGGGACTAGCACATTCCCTTGGGGTAAGCAAGACAGGGACGCAAAGTTCCTGTACTGAGCCTGCCTTTCAGCTTTATGCCCAGGCTGTTGGATATTTTGAAGTAGTCATTCTTACTACCTCTTATCAAAAAAAGTTGATAAGGTTTGGAATATTTATTCTCTGAAGCTAATGATTGAGTCCAGGATGCCAGTTGAGTGTCCAAACTATTGGAACAGTTTGGTCTGAATCTGTCTTTCTCTGTATGGTTTTGACCTGTAATTATATTTCAACAAACAAAGCTTTTCCACTGTAGCGCTGTTTACCAAGGGACTCTCGTAATAATGCTAATTTTGGTGCTCTTTGCACAGAATGGATGCGTAACAGTTGTACAGTTTAGCAGGACACATTTTAGAATAGTTTTCATACTGAACTGGAAAATCTGCTAGCTTTCTCGATGTTCAAAACATGTAATTGTAATATGTAGCATCTGATTGCACTTTTTTTTAAAGTTAGTATTTATTTGTTTTATAGATCAGCAAACGTCAGAAATTAAACAGCAGGAGAAAATTATGAACTAACAATAGGACTTGAAGTTTTTAATCTGAAAGGGATAGTAGTATGGGAACACATGAATTTTTTGATGTAAGAAAATTGTCTTTTTTTTAACCAATCGTAATTATAGGACTGCCTTACCATTCTTGACAGTAATCTAGTTTTCTAATTTAAATTTCTTGTACCTTGACATTGTAGTTAATTACCTTGAAATTAGTTTATTGTTTAAAATGGAACTTCCTGTTATCATATAAAATAATGCTAATTGCTTAGTACACAAAATTTCTCTCCAAACAGACACAGGTTAGTTAATTAAATCCCATCCAGTTAAGTGCATGATTTTTCAGATCTTGGGCTTAATCCAATAAAGGTGTAGAACAGTTTGAGTTCTACATTGCTTAATTTTCAGTGGTCTGGCCCCAGGTGAGAATCTACACCCTGGTGTTGTGGGTTGAGGTAGCTTACAAAGCCCAAGAAAAGCGAGGTCCTTTAGGCTGTGGGCATCTAGAATAGATCTAAAGCGATCAAGTAAATGAAAGCATGCCTCTATGGTCTGATCACTAGGCAGTTCAGGCCAGTGGAAGTTCTTCGTGATAATTTCTAGAAACTCTCAGCCAACATGCACTCACCAGCCAGGTGATAAAAACACAGCTTAAAAGAAAGAGCCATAACTATATTTTCCAAGGAGCCTTATCTTGAGGGGCCTGTGAACATCTGCCAGATTAGATTATATACACTTGTATTCAAAAGTGAGAAGCTAAATAAATTCAACTGCTTCTAGGAGGTATGACAGTGGGAGGTCAGTTATCACCTGAGAACGTTGCGTTTGGCATTTTCTAATACTTCTTAGATAAAAGATAAATGAATGTTCTAATAAAATAATAATAATAAAAAAGGTCATATAGACCCTTATTTAAATCCTAAATAGGAGAATGGCTCTGCTAGTTCTTATTTCTTCTTCCAAGAGCTCTACATAGATACCAGTTGGGTTGGTTGTGTTTTCAGGTGTCCTCTGCTGGTGCAGATTTTCAGTGTGCTATGTTTGTGTAAATCCTCTTTAATCTGAGAAGGATGCATTCTCAGCCCATTGTAAGAAGAATGAGACAAAACACAGGGATTAACAGATAAAGGTGGTTTGGAGTAGAACCATGTGGAGTGTATTCTTGGATTAAGTGAGATTTTAGTCAGGCACATCACAAATAGGAAGGAATAGTGCCTCAAAGGTAGGAAACAGTCTGAAGCAGGATGAGGAGATTAGATTTGATGCAGTATAAATTGGGAAGATGGTAGGAAGCCTCACGTAAGAAGGCTATGGTTTTATAAGAGGGATTCTATAAGTATGTCTCTTAAATCCTCTCTGCAACTGCATCAGCCACTAAAATACAGTGCTGAAATACCTGACCTGTTAGTGCTTTCTTCTTACAAACTGGCCTATTAATTTTGGAGGAAGATAGACTCTCGTGGCAAATGTCCTAACGCCCAGTGCTCCTGTACTGTTCCATTTACTGTTTTCATTTAAATGAGAGTTTTGAAATTGATTTCCATGGAAGCAGCATTGGCAGCCCCAAATCCCGTACAGCCTCTCCGTGTTGAATTTAGTTTTGCTTGGAAAGGGTAGCCCCACAGTACATCTCCATAGGGCTTTCTAGGGTGCCTCAAGGTAGCTGGAACGCCACAAATTCTTTGAAGTTTGTGTGAGTTCCTGGTGATTATCCATATTTGTAAGTTAGACTTGCAGTTGCTAATGTCTTGGTTGAAGACTCTCTGGTGTTGCAGCAAGACACTCAGAAAGCATATCCATGTTTTCCTTGGCAGTTAGAGTGCCTTCCAGCTGTTGCACCATGGCAGATACAGCAGCAGTGAAAGATTCATGTAAAAGAACATAACCCTAGAAGGTATTTCCTTAAGAATGGGGAACAGGAGCTGTTTTATGGTGTGGTGAATGGTATGGAGCGTGTTTTTCAAATCACCAGAGCTTATTGCGGGGATTATTTATCTGTAACTGACAGTAGCACTTCTAGACAAGAAGTTCAGTAGAACTCTAAAAAGTTAAAGCTTTGTTCTACAAATGCCAGGACATCCTTCCTTGATATGCCTATGTATCTGCATTATAAATTAAATATATGGAATTTGTGTTGAACAATAGAGCAGCAGCAGTTTGGAGAAGATATTTTAATATCTGTTCCTGCCTACATCCTAGAGATCTGCAGGGGGAATGAGATGAATTTTCCTTCAAGCCAAATTCATAGCAGTCTTGTAGCATTAACCAAATTTGAAGAGCATCAGTCATGGCCACCTTCGCTTGTGGGGCAACTCCCTCCCTTGAACTCATCATATGGACACATGTTTACAACAGATGGAAATTTCCTTCAGCAGACTTCACTTTGTGAAACTTTCCAGATAACACTAAATCTAATAGGAAAGGAATTTGGAACTAACTTTATCTTAATATTTTCATGTTTGTGGAATTGTTAGGCTTCTGTTTTGACATGACAAAGGCCACTCTCTGGTTTTATGCATTCTTGTTGCATTCTTTCTGAATGAATATTCAATACGGCTATTGTATATTTTTGCAACTGTGGAGCTGATTAACTTTTTTTTTCCCCCTACAGCATTGCTATTCTACTGGACTTTAGCTTTCATAACTAAAACCATCAAATTTGTAAAGTTCTGTGATAATGGGGTTGGATTTTCTCAGCTTCGATTTTGCCTCACAGGACTCCTGGTTGTTCTATATGGAATGCTACTAGCTGTAGAAATCAATGTCATCAGGGTGAGGGTAAGTTAGTATCATAATAGTCTCCTCCTGTGTTTTGGTTTTGTTTTTTTTCTTTATTCCTCTTCCTGGGTACTTACTGTGAAATGCATTTCTAAAGGAGAGAGAAAAGTCTACTTAGAAATAGAAATATTTTTGAGAATCAAATGTTAACCCAACTTTATTAGGCCAGATGAATCCACAATTTAAAAAGATGCCAGATTTCATTGTAGCTAAATTAAGATGAATTTCATCTGTTCAAGTTTTGTTTTAAAAATGTCTATTATGATTCACGGTTTCAGTCATCAGAAACAAGTATTCCTGATGCGAGGAAGGACTGGGTGAAAGGAATTGTCTGCTCTATCAGAGAATGTCTTAGACACACAAATAACATCTCTTATTTTCCAGGAGACAATCACAATAAGTGATTTATTGGGGCAACTGGGGTTGCTATCTAGCCTCCCAGCTATATATATTTTTTTTTTTTCCTCTGTGGTGTCTGCAGTCATAATCCAAACTGGGAGATGGCTTTGGAGACTGCTGGATAGATAAATGCCAAAGTTCTTCCCACCACCTGTCCCTCACTTAACTGTGTGCACAAATTAAACTTAGTCTCAGGAGGGAAAGAAACTTTTCCATGTAAATTTTCTTGCTCCTTCCCTCACATTTCTATGTGAACTCTTTCCAGTAACACATTCAGCAATGTGAGTTGCATCTGTCACATATTTGGTCTTTTGTGGTTTTCTTGGGGGATTTTGTGTGTCTGTGTGTTTATTTGATAACTTAGGACAAAAATATGTCTAAAAGCAGACTTTTCAGTAACATTTTTGAAAGAAAGAGTAATAAAAACCTCAATGCTGGATGTTCAGTATTTATCTCGTAGATGAAAAACAGAGGATTGGTTTGCGGGAAAAGTGAAATTCAAATGTGATATCGGAGAGACTTGCTCATAAACCTGCTCATAATAGAACTGCATAATTAAATGAGATTTAGTCACTGTGGAATTATAGGCCACAAGGAAGAATAAAAAATGGTCACTGACTATTGTCATCTTTTTCTATGTTCTGTTTGTTTGGATTTCATTATTAAAGGATGTCATTGATGCATAAAATGAATTAGCCAGCACTATGGATTTTTTACTGCCTATTACGTCTGTGGCAGAGTTTGGAGAACCAGGCTTGTTGCTGTAGCTGCTGAAGGAAGGGATTGGGATGCATGGAGAGCTGGCCACTGCTGAGGGGGAGGAGGGGCGAGGCAGGGGGTGGGGTAGAAAATGAAAGTAAGGGGTGAGGCCTTTATGCAGCAGAAACAGCAGCCATTGGCCTCACCTTTTTTCTCCTGCCTTCCTCCATCTTCTTCCAGAAGACAGAAGATTGACTTGTTTGACTTTCAATCCCAACTGTACCTTCTCCTTTCCTTTCGCTGTTCCCATTGTTCCTCTAGTTGGCCTTTCCCAACCCCATCACCATTTTTTCTAGGATCTGTGAATTATTTCTCCAACTATGGTTGGAGAAAAGATAGCAGTGAAGCATAGCCAGAAATCCTACTAAGATTAATAGGATTTAGGTACAGTCATGAGTAGAGATTGAATGAAATATGTGATTGGGGACTTTTCAGAAAGGAAAGGTGTATTTTTAAGAGGCTTCGCTTTTCATTCCCAAAAATGAGCGATGTCTGAAAAAGTTTTGTCTTGACAACAGGAAATCATCAGCAGTCTAACCTTGCTCTTTCGACGTTTAAGCCAATGAAAACATTTGTTAGTGCCATATGCACTCTTCAGTTCAGTGGTTTCCCAGACCCATTCAGGATGGCAGAGGTAGCTCCATGTTCTGAGCTAACTGAATGTGAGGCGGTATGGTATGGAAGGTGAATCACTGTGATAGCCTCGGGGCTGTGCCTAAGCTAGTATGTCCCATGTTGTGCAGTCTGGAACTCAGAGCGAGAGGCTGGGGCTGTACTACTTGAAATGTGAGGGGTTTTTCCTACAAGTATGCAAATTTGTACCCCATAAACAAAGTAATAGTGAATGTTTAGGCTGATTTATTTCTAGACTGGATGTCTCTGATTTTCCCCAGTACCGAGGAAACTGGATTGCTGTATTGATTGAATTTGAATGCCTGAATTCCTTGAGTACTTTTGAGAAACCAAGCCTGATTCATTGATTATCTGCTATGTCCTTTATCTCTTATCTATTCTTTGCGGACTTTTATTTTCTATGTGTTTAGAGTGATTCTTTTGGTATTTTTCTGAATTTCAGAGGTATGTTTTTTTCAAAACTCCTAAAGAAGTTAAACCTCCTGAGGATCTCCAGGACCTTGGCGTTCGATTCCTACAGCCGTTTGTGAATCTGTTATCCAAAGGAACATACTGGTGGATGAATACATTCATCAAGACTGCCCATAAAAAACCAATAGACTTGAAAACCATAGGCAAGCTTCCCATTGCTATGAGAGCTCTGACCAATTACATTCGCCTTAATGAGGCCTTTGAAGCACAGAAGGTATGCAAAGCATAGAGTTATGTCTGTTTGCTTACTCAGTGCTTACGTTCTTCATTACTTTTTATGCTGTGAGTATGATATAAAATTATATAAACAGACATGATGCAAATGAAGTATCCATTAGCATAGCTTTCCATATACAAAGAGATCACATACTCAGTTGTACCTCGTACAAATAATGAAATTTCTCTACCTAAACGTGCATGTCAAACACATTACTGGTTAAGTGCATGTAAAATCCATATGGCCTCTATTTTGATGTGGAAAGTAATTATGGATTGTATTCACTGAACCCCATTATCATTCTTCCTAATAAGACCCTGGAATCATTCAATTGTAGGGTCAACATTAATGAGGCCTCACAGGACTATTTTTCCCATGTTATTTCAGTTACAGTTTGTCTGTAGGAGAATTCAGGGCTGAAACTACCTCAGCTCAAATTCTGCTTGACTCCCTGGTGGGAGCTGAGTGTATTCAGGATTTTAAGAGAAGTCTTTTGCATTCTGTCTAAAAAGAGTGTAGGTTTCCAGTCTCTATGTTCACAGGAACACAAAACCTGTCAGTTCCCTCCCTCTTTTTTTTTTTTTTCTTTCTCCCCCAGCAAGCCGCAAACAACACACTTATTTGATCCCTATTAAGGGTAGGAAAGAAATAATGGTTCTTTTTGTGATGTGGAGGAGAGTACAAATTAATGCTTTGTTTTGACTCTATAAAAACAAATGAAACATTAATTGTAGTTCCTGTGCTTTTCTAGCTCAAAGATTGCAACTGGTTGTCAATGAATTAAAGGAGGGGTCGAAATACCAATAATTTATCAGACCTGAGGTTAATACATAACATAATCCTTACTAATTTTTTTTTTTTATTCTGAACAGAGCAAAAGGTCATCATCTCCACAAGGATCGAGATCAATTTGGCGTGCTCTCTGCTGTGCTTTTGGAAGACCCTTACTTCTCAGTAGCACGTTCCGTATTCTGGCTGACTTGCTTGGATTTGCTGGTCCGCTCTGCATCTCTGGGATTGTTCACAATGTTGGAAAAGGAAATAACACCATCCGCCCACAGGTACTGTCAAAATGTCATAAAAATAGAGGATTCAAAGAAGTAATGCTATGACTATGTATTCTTTGGCCTCAGTAAAGAAAGTGACTCTGCAACGTATTTCTGAATGCTAGAAATGACAGTATGTATGTACTGCCTCTTATCCACATTTATACCTTGATGGGGAGCAAAATATGTTACCCGTGTGTCTAGTCAGGCTTGCATTCTGAAAAATAACCTCATTCAGGATAATGGTGAAGCATATCCAGAATCCCACTAGTATCATAAGGATTTTAGGTACAGTCTTGAGTAGAGATTGAATCAAGTATGTCACTGAGTGCTTTTTGGAAAGGAAAAAGTGTATTTTTAATAGGCTTGGCTTTTCTTTTCCAAAAATGAGTGATGTCTAAAGAGGATTAAAGCAGGCTTTTGTCATTGCAATAAAATGGCAAATAATTTAGCTTTGACAAAGAATTTCCACTAGTGTCTTTGGGGAGGTTGGCTTTGAAAGATCTACTGAAACATATTTTTAAAGAATGCTACTTAAATGAATGTTCCCCAAGAAGAAACAGACATACTTCTTGATTAACTAAGAAAAAAAAAAAAAAGGAAAGACTCGGGAAGCCTCTTCTCATTATAAGGTGAGGTCACTCAGGCTGGATTTCTATGAGAAAGCTTACTTTATTTTTGCAGCTCACTTACTGTTTGATATAAGACTTTATTTCCAAACTCTGTTGACGCTGATGGAAATATACCCATTCATGCAAGTACACTTTGGATTAGGTCCACTGTACATATTGAAATACATCAGATGCATTGCAGAAAATTTAACAAAGGCCTCAGGCTAAAATTAATTGTTTATCCATTTTGCAATCCTTATCCTAATATTTAGAAACTTAATATAGCAAGCAGTTTCAATGGAAACCAGTTAAAGCAGGAAATGAAAAAATTAAGACTATAGGGCTATGTTACAGCAAAGCACTGTGGAAGCTTTTTAGCTGCTTCTTGATAATTTGTTTGGAACACTGTTTCAGCTGAAATGATACCGAATCATTATTTACAGACTATCCTATTTAATTTTCCTATTAAAGTGTCAGCTAGTGCTCCTCTGAAAAATGCTCAGGTCTGGTGCAGATAGGCCCTGGATGGAGTCTCATCCAGCCTTGACATCCTCACTGTGTCTAGCTGAGTGGTAGCCTCATCGTTGTTGTCATTTACACCATTTGGGGATCACCTATGGTGATTTTCACTAGTGGTGATTGTCCATGAGTGACACTTGTGTGTATTTTACCTTTGCTAAAAGGTCTCCAAGAGGCTTTTCCTTCTGTTTTCACCTGGTTTATACACATTGTTTTTCTGTTAAGAGGCTAATTACCTTTACATTTGGAAATTGCTTTTGCTGGATTAGATTAAATATCTTTCTAAAATGTATGAAGGCTTTCTGTTCAAACCATCTGTAAACAGACTGGTGTGTTCGGGAAAACTCCCACATGTATGCACATCCATAGCCAACTGGGTCTACTGTGGAAAAAAATACACTAACTCTACTGCTAGGAATGTTATATCCTTACTTGTAATGAGTCAAAAAAGGAGAACTTTGCCTTCTTATTAATTGTTTGCTCCTGAGAGCTACATAGGTGTGGGAAACAAGCCTTCTAAAACACTGTCATATGAAGGCAAAGATAAATTGGGGGGAAACACTGTTTGTGTCTGATGTGCTGCTGAGTTTGAGGGCGTTGGAAAGAATTGCCTTACAGTGGGACAGAATCAGACAAGCAAAGTAAGCTGTGAGTACAGCGGAGAGCATCTTTTACCCATCCCTTGAAGTGACATTTCTTCGTTTTAAATAGTTTAGGTTGAGGGGATGTGGTAATGAGTCAACTGTATCTTTCAAACAGAAATTCTGTTTGTGAAACTAAAGGCAAAGAGATAAATATTTGTTCTATTCTTCAGGCCCTTTGTGACAGATATAAACTGCCGCGGAGCTGGAACTCTGAGATCACATGGGTGTCACAGGCAGCATTAACTGCTTTAGTTAGTGCCACAGTCAGTCAAAGCATGACAGCATCTTAAATTCTGTCACGCTCTTCCTGTTTATTTATAACTCCAGTATCAATATTTATGGCCACCCTGGAAGGTTCCTATGACGTGAATTTCTCTGAATGTTAATCATTTCACACCGAAGAAGACTGACAGAATGATAACCTTTATATTTTGCTGGTAGCATCTTCCACATTGCAATGTTAGGATTAGCAGTTCCGGTATTAGGAATATCTGCTGACACAACACATTCAAATGATACACCAAACCTACAGACTCATTATTTAAAAAGCTCTGGAAGTCATAGGTCCCAGTGTAGCAAAAGGCCCAGTATTGACATTTAAGACTGTGAGTTTAGGGTCTTTAAGTATTTAAATAGTGGCCTTTTGCTCGGCCTTTTACTGGTTAGAGCCTACTGGCACTTTTAAAAAGTGGTATTATCCTGAAGTTGTCAGGAAGGTGGGACACTGAAGGTCCCGAAAGCCATTTCTGAAAATAAAACTTCTGATTAGTTCCATCAACTTCTCAGACAAGGTTATTTGCCTTATATGCAAAAGGTTCAGTAGATGTTCAGTTATTTCCTTGTGTTTCCCGCAGGCTGACAAGTGTACTTAGACAACTATTGTAGTTTAAACACATAGGTGCTCAGTGACTTTGTAAACCATAATGGCCTGATAATGCATCTGAGACTTGGCAAATATCTTGGTGCTTTCACCAAGTGTGTGTGTGATGTTCATGTATATATGTTTAAGTCCTCCTTTTCTCTTGGGTTGAGTACTAGGAGAAATAACGAGAATATGCACCTCACTTTTCCTCCTTGTTTGTGTATTATATAATGTTTTGATGTGAATCAACACTGCACCAAAATCTCATTACTAGAAAAGCATGATTTGACAAAACATGATTGTGTAAAAAATGGTATTCTTTTACGTACAGTAAAAAGTGGTATTAGCTGCAGTAATTAGCAGTACTAGCCAGATGTATATGTAGGACAGCATTGAAATTGTGCTGCTTCTGTTACTGCCTTTGATATAATACAGCACGATCTGTAACCTTCATGGTTGTGATAATGCTTAGCCTTTCTCTTTGCTGTCATCTTTGATGATCACGATCTCCCAGTGTCATAGACTTGTATGTTGTTCTAGCTTTGCCTTCATAAGAAGATTTTTTAGTTTTTAATGTGTTAGAGATGCCACTTTTTCCTGGATGACCCTGTACTGAAATAAAAAGAAATCCCAGTGAAGAACTGCTAAAATAATAGCTGACCTGAGAAAGGGTAGCTCAAAGGAAAGATTCTCACTGTTGCAAGTTAGCAAGATACGTCTGAGGTGGAAACATCACAAATGTAAATGATCCTGGTTTTCCCCAAATGTGCTTTTTCTTTTTCTTTTTTTTTTTTCCAGAAACACCAGGTTTGCAGTTATATACTGTTTCACATTCTATTTTGTATTTGAGTATATATACACTGAACAGGAAACAATAGGTGGCTCTTAAACTTTACAGTTAAGCACCAGGGGCAGTTCTTCCACCTTACCTGCCTAATGCTTTATGCTTATGAGCATAAATATTAAAGAGTCTGAAAGATAAATTGGATGCATCTAATTGGCCATGGACTTGGCCAATTTGTGAATTTCTCTTTTCTTTTCCACCGTCAAGGCCTTAGAGGTAGCATGGGAGAAGACTTGGTTGTACTTATAATTTTCCAGACCTGTGGTACATTTTCTAAAGCTTCCAGGCTAAATGTAGAGCCTTGGGTCTTCCTTCTTATTCTTCAGAGTTACAGCAAGAATAAATTTACAACCACAGTTACATCTTGCAAGGGTCAAAGGCAAGTTAACTTGATTTGAAAAGCTGAACTTGTAAGACTGTAAATAATCTGGAAGAGAGACTCACTTTTACTGTACCATAGACTTTTTGTAGTGTATAATGCTGCTGTAGTCTATTTGAATTACTATGGAATAAATAATAATTTAGGGCTTAAAGTCCCTTTAAGGTACAAATAACTAAAACTGTATTTAAATGTCTCTTTATCTGAACGTAATTGCTGACGTACTGTAAATGCTCAGAGTTTTGCACTTGATACAGATTTAAAGAAACAAGTATGGCCAGCAGTTGCTTGCATTCTATTGATTTGACTTTGAAGACTCTGTATGCTTGAATATCTTCTCAGAGGGCTTCTCTGAGAGCTAATTCCTTATTTAGTTCAGTGGCTCTACAGACTGTAGAAATGTTTATGTACCTCAAAACTGGTTGAAGTCAGTACCTAGCTGAATTGGAAAATATTATTGTCTGACAATTTACCTTTGAGAGCAGGAAATAAATTATTGAATGAAATAGTTTTTATTCCCTGTTTTCAAAGCATGAAACTCAGCACTGTTGAGCATCGCTGATGGAAATTTACCATGTTCTTGTAAGTTATTGCACTGTATACTTCATAAAAGTAGTATATGACTATCAAGATGCCTCCTTATGGAAATAAGGAACGTTTGCATGAACAAAGATTTACAGGAATTGAATCATAATTACTTGCTTTTCTTTGTGTCCAGCCTTGGTCTGAATCTCAGTAGCTTGTAACAAATGCCACATAAGTGGGAAAAGGGAGTAAACCTAAGAAATCCACGAGTCCATCTGTGTTGCGTATTAGACAAAAGTCCTATGACAGCTTCTTAATTTGGCCGATGTTTGAAGAAGAGTCAACCACAGTTCATTTGGAAGTGATCAGATATTTATGGAGAATGACTCTCTGGTGTTGATGAATGACCTTCCAGGCACCTCAACAGATGGTTAAACTGTTGCGTGGACAGATCGGACTAGTTGCCTCTCATGAGAAGGAGTATTGCTATGTGAGGTGGGAGGCACTGTTGGAAACTTGTACTGAATGTGTTCTTGTAAGTGTGCACTCTTCTCATGGAGTAAAACAAAGGCTCCTTTCAAAAACTATTTTGCTCATTATCTTGTTTACTTGTTTGCAAAGGTAAGCATACATTTCTCTGCTTTTAAGCCTAATTAATTACCCTACTGATGTCAAGGGGATAGATAGTGTGCCTACTACAGTAATGGCAGGAGCAATCATGAATCTCAAAAGACGGAGTAAAAAGAGATGGAAAAAATACCCTAAGGCTCTGGTTCCTCAAGAAGATGCCGTGACCTATTGGGCCACCACTGCTGAAAGGACTTGCTCTTCCTCCTTTCGTATTCCTTGTCACCCCTGCTCCTGTTCCCTCCTTTGCTCTAGCTCTGGCACCAGCTGGCCACCTTTGTGGTCTGCTTTGGCCCGTTGAACTAAAAGAAAAGAAGTGGATATTTTTTCTGGGCTGATTTTCTTCTGCCAGTGATTTGAACTGGCTCAGGAAGAGATCCAATAAGCTCCCAAACTAGCGCACAGTAAGCAACAGAAGCATGCAGCTTGGAGCAACCCAGGTGCAATTAGGGGTAGGGAGAAGTCTGTTCCTCTTTCAGCTGGCTCAGCTGCACCTTATAAAACCACAGCTTGAAAAACTAAGTTTAGCCTCTGTATTAACTTGTCACGTGGTGTTTCTGTAAACAGTTACCTTCAAGGTGCAGATCAGATGTAGTAAAATGTACAGACAGTGAGAGTTTGTGAAATATAGTTTATTATGTGTTATAGCAGTCTTGAAAATGTCAACAGCAAAGAAACTATGTAGGCAAGAAGAAATGTGCTGAGGAAGGAATACAGCAGGAGTGTAAATGACAAGAAGCCCTCTGAGAGGGAATAGAAAGAGACCTCTTCCTATTTTTGCCTTTAATGGCAGCATAAGCCAGCAATCAAAATTTTGAAGAAGCCAAGGGGAGAAAGAGGAAGGCAGAGACATTTTAGTTTCATAAGGCTTCCCAAGGTGAGCCAGCCTCTCAACTAGTTGTGGCACCAAAGGTGTCTGCTTCTTAAATATAGTCTAAAATAAATGACTGCTTTCCCAGTAAACTATAGATATGCTTCAAAATGCACTTTGATCTCATGAACTTGCTAGGAGGTAATAACAGTAAATAAAAATGCTGAACAAACCTGTTGGATGCTGCAAACCAAAATAATGTGCATAGTTCTGGGAGTTGGAAGGATGTGTTTTCGGCAAGTTGTGAAGGTCATTGTAGTCTTCAGTAACCTGAGGTGCTAAAATAAGGAGACTAATTTCTCCGAAAGGATGTTAACTAGTCCTTTCTGTCAATGGGCAGTGCACGTCTTTTAGCAAATGACCATATGGAGTTACTCAAAGTGTCCTAGAGTTCTGGAAGGATATCAGAAATCATATAAATGTCATTTTGCATTTAAATAAAGCTTACTGAGTTGGCACATTATATGACTGTTCCCTTGAATTGATAAACCATCGGGTTTCAGATCAGGTTGGGAGCACTTTCAAAATAATAAGCTGTGGTTATCTCTGCTTATTAATTATGCAAAACTGGTAACTAAATTACCATTGCACCTGATTTCTGACTTTCTTTTTTTTATAGACTAAAATTCTTGGCGTTTTCTTTATTTCGTCTCAAGAGTTCCTGTCCAATGCTTATGTTTTGGCTGTACTCTTATTTTTTGCCCTTCTACTGCAAAGGACATTTCTCCAAGCATCATACTATGTTGCTATTGAAACAGGAATCAACTTGAGAGGTGCAATACAGGTACCCAAATATTATTAATTAACCTGTTTTCATACAATCATATGTGTATTTGTAAATACAAATTATAACTGTAGTTGTTAAATTCTGAAACGCTTCTCTCCTAAATGTATTGAATGTAACAGTTGCCATTAAAGATTGTGTTAACCATCCATCTCCCCAGACCTCCATTCTCTTTCCTCTGCATCTTATTTGATGATTTTATATAAACATTTATTTGTAATATCTAATGCTGTATTTCTTCTTACCTTTGAGCATAAATTTGCTGACAGTAAAACTGAATGTAACTTTTGAAGGAATTTAGGTTGTGAACTACACCTCTCCCATCTCAAAGGTGCATTTTTGTAACATCCCGTGCAAATATTACAGCTTTAAAATGTCTTGTAAATATACTTTGTACAAAAGGATAGATTGTATTCCCAATGCGTGGAGTAGTGTCTTATTCCATGGGTCACGCCACAGAATCTGCCAGGCATTGCGGAGTCTGTAATTACTGAACATAAGTAAGATTGGTAAAATGGAGTCCATAATCATTGTATAACCGTGAACAGCAGATCAGTTTTACGTCATATACAAAGATCTGTGCCTGGAAAGGAGAGAATTAGGTGTAAGACTACAATGCGAATATTACCACGTGCACTGGCTGAAACCTACCCTCTGATAGCTTGAAAGCCAGCCTTATAAGTTAAAGTATTTGTCCACTGAACTACATAGATCCTGTGAGAGTCTGTGTGATAGATGGATGCTTTCAGTACCAGCCTAATTGTTTAATCCTCTTTTGATCTTACACTTGGAAGCACTTGTCAGCTGCCAGACTTCTGGATTCCATCCATTGGTTTTCCCTTACTAGAGTGAAGCTGAAAATTCCTAAAGAAATAAAAATTTCACCCAAAATACATACTAAAAAATTGCACGTCTTATATCAAGCAGAAGAGCTGCAACTAACTGAAAAATACATGGACCACAGCAAGTGTAAAAGGGGAGTTGTTGGAAAATAGTGCTACATTCCCCTCAATTTTGTTTAAGAAAAGCTTTGTATTCTCTGTGCCAGATATTACACAGAGACCCAGATAACACCAGCAGTCAGACTGTTCAAACTGGAAAATTTCTAGCCATCACTCTTAAGCAACAGAATTAGTGCTAACAGCAGTCTCTGTGCCAGTATTTTCATACAATTTTTTCCCTATAATTTTTCAATTTTCTTTAAACCTTTTATCTCTTTTTTTCCTCCCCTGTGTAAACCTGCACCTGTTCAATGTGCCCTGTATGACTTTATGCTTCATGATGGACGGTTGGCACTTGATCCGAAGGCGCTTACTGAATCAGGGTGCCTCTTGTCAGCTGTCTCGTGACTGCAAAGCATCACTGTGTAGCCTTTTACCAAACCAGCTGGTAAAAGTACACTTTCATTATTGTGTATTAAGTTACTTTTATACACGCTGCTTGATTCTGCACTGAGGCAACTACTTAATTCAGTACAGAATGGGACCTGTTACATTAATTGTCTGAGACTTGAATTTTGTAATGGGACTGAGCTCTCCAGCCACAATGTCGCAACATTCTCAGCCAGGATCATGGTTCTGAGGTTGAATGGGACCCGAGTCAATTGCCAGAGAAAAATAACAAGGATTATAATGTCCTATTATATATTGAATGTAATACTATATTATTTTATTAGCACTAATTAAAGCAAGGGCACTCCATGGAGAAGCTGGAGGTATAAATCATAGTTGTTAATGTGGTTCTTGGGCCTTTTGGGCAGTAAAGGTTTCATTCTCTTATGGATCCACAGGGATGCAAAAAGGGAGTACTTAGACAACCATTATGTACCTAATTGCACTGTGCTTTTTGTGAGTGAACAACAAGACAGTAGCTTAAAATGTTTCATCATAACACAAAAGGCCAAACTTCAAGCTCTTCATTCAAGTTACTGGGAATGTTCGTTTCCCTCAGCATGCTGAACTACACCCGTGTAGTTGGAGCTAGAAACCTTATTTTATTTCTGTATACTAACACTTTTTGATTTCTCTTCCAGACAAAAATATACAATAAAATTATGCAACTTTCAACCTCTAACATGTCTATGGGGGAGATGACTGCAGGCCAGATCTGTAACCTGGTTGCCATAGACACAAATCAGCTGATGTGGTTCTTTTTCCTCTGCCCTAACCTTTGGGCTATGCCAGTACAGGTAAGGGGATTGAACGTGCTTTTGTTATTAATGTGCATCAGTCTGTAGCGATTGATTGCGTATGAATTTTATGACAATAGAGATATTAAAGAAATTAAAGAATAACCTGAAGTAAGACTCAAGCTGTTAATATCTAGAAACATTGTATGTAATATATTTCACTTCTGTGACAGGACTCTAGGTATTTAGGATTGTATTAGGATCTTGGCTGCTGCCAAACATGCTTTGCATTTGTAACAAGAATTTACAGGGTGCAGCGGGTTATGTTATTCCAGTGCATTCATTTATTACATGAGGGGAGTTAACTGGAATGTATCGCAATCATTTGTCTTCTGAATCGTAGCAGAAGCAAGAGTAGTATCAGTTTATTAAAAAATATGATCGCTTAGAGATGATCCTTTGGACACCTCTTAAAACCACTGCTGCCTCATGGATGACAAATTCTAGCATACAAAATTCTACAGATTCACTTGTTATGTGAAAGGGTTTTGCTACTTTATCCTCTCTGGTGTCTTTAGTCTCCTGTCTCTAAATACCACTGTCATCCCTTCAATCTCCTTTCCCACATGCATGACACGGAGCAGATCACTGTTCTGAATCACGCCCAATCGCCTGGTGACTACTGGTTCCCGTATCCTGTAGCCTTCTAGCATGTGTAATGCCCAATGAAATACAACTGTGTCTTATCAAGTCTTTAAGATGAGGAAAGCAGAGTCCCATCTCAGAGGGTACTTTCACAATCGATTTACATTAATCTTAAGCCTGTTCCCTTACTGAAACAGGAGTTTGTATGCAATGTCCAACACAGAAACATGGTATTTTTACCTCCTTCATTGTGCATTGTGTTACATGAGCTTGCGGAGCTACCGAAAAACTAGTTTGATCAAAACTAGTCTTTTTTCAGTGAGGTAGTATTCCTCTGAGTCTGAAGTGGTGAATCTCACTGGATGGCCATGTGATTAATTTAAGTTTACGCTAGTAAGAGGGTAGAGCAGACACAGAGGAGTAAGAGATCAGAGCAATCTCAGTGCAACCTTCAATAATTTTTCAAATTCACGCTTACTAGAACAGTGGAAAAGTGCAAATTACTTAGTTTGGAAGAGCCTGTACTTAAACAAAACCATAGAAACCTCCTGCATTTCCATTTAGGAATTTCCTGAGAAAACTGACAGTAAAGCACATAGTTCCATCTGATATAATACAGTACCCTGCAATTCTTTCTGCTTTCTTCCAGCTACTCGGTGTATTTTTGTTGAGAGTGCTTCAATGCTAAAAGTAAATACAAACAAAAGAGTCAGCAGAGTTTAAATTCAGTCAGTATTTTCTAAAAGTATCATTTAGTTTCATAAATATGATGAAAACTCCATTGTGTTTGTGTCACAACGGTGGTCTGGTTCCAGCACTACGCAGAGGCTGATTTGGCTGGTGTGGAAGTCAGAAAGCTGCAAGTAATCTACCCGGCAGCTTTGCATTTTGGGTTGCCTGCTCTTGCCCAAAAATGAGATCATTTTCATGAGACTGTACATGAACTGCAACTGGCAGATCATATTTCCAGTCAGTTTCTAGCACGGCTTTAGGAGTGTTGCTTAGGAGTTCCTGTGTCCATCAACATCTGATACTAGTGATTTTCTTCTATAAGGTGTTGAGCATATAAGGATACTACATTGAAAAGCTGGAAATGGAGAAGAAAAGTGAGCCATTCAGGTGATTATATAAATTATATGAATGTCCTTCAAAGAGTAAGGAGCTAGACTGCTGGCCATCAGGAGATCTGGATTCTGGCAGTCTGGTGAAGTTCTCACTGACTGGAAAAGGGAAAACATAATCCCCATTTTTAGTAAAGGGGAAAAAAAGGAGGACCTGGGGAACTACAGGCCAGTCAGTCTCACCTCTGTGCCTGGGAGGATCATGGAACAGATCCTCCTGGAAGCTATGCTAAGGCACATGGAGGACAGGGAGGTGATTTGAGACAGCCAGCATGGCTTCACCAAGGGCAAGTCCTGCCTGACTAACCTAGTGGCCTTCTATGATGGAGTGACTACATCAGTGGACAAGGGAAGAGCTACGGATGTCATCTGTCTGGACCTCTGTAAGGCCTTTGACACGGTCCCCCACAACATCCTTCTCTCTAAACTGGAGAGGTATGGATTTGATGGGTGGACTGTCCAGTGGGCGAGGAATTGGTTAGATGGTCACATCCAGAG